>NC_083235.1:9136266-9436266 GCF_032191835.1 Heteronotia binoei | reverse complement strand
GTAGGTAGTTTCCTTTACAACTTGCCAAAGTCAAAATAGTAAGCAAAGAAAATTAAGTTATTATTCATTAAAAGAATAACATCTGGTAATATAACGGGTATCTTGGAATTATGTCCAGCATTGCCAAGTATTCCAGTACAGGAAACCAAACAGGTACAAATTGTTTCTCATATTTGTCTACAGAAGAAATAACCATGGAGTTTGAAATTTTAGCCGTCATAAAATGCTCCTACAAACGTTGTTGCCATTTTACAATCGTCGGTTTATAGTGTGATATTGTACTGGGTTGACTGCCCCCCCGCTCACCCCCGGCTTGCACCAGCAGAGTGGACTCACCTCTTACGGACGTGCAAGGAGACGTACTTGGCGTTGAAGTTCTCGATCATGGCTCGCGAGGCCTGGTCCATCAGCTTCTGGGCCAGACCCAAGCGGCGGTGGGAGCGTTTGACTGCCTGGGCAAGAAGATGATATTGGATTTATATCCCGCCCTATACTCTGAATCTCATAGTCCCAGAGCCGTCACAATCTCCTTTACCTACCACCCCCCCCACAGCAGACACCTGTGAGGTAGGTGGGGCTGAGAGAGCTCTGACAAAACCTGCCCTTTCAAGGACAGCTCTGCGAGAGCTATGGCTGACCCAAGGCCAACACATCAACACCCAAAAAAGGACATATACATAAACCATTTTAGATGCATCTAAATGGTTTATCTATATGTCCTTTTTGGGGTGTTGATGTTTTGGTATGTTTGTGGAAGAGCACCTCATTTCGTTGCTCTCATTTTCTTTTTTTGAGAACAATGACAATAAATCTATCTATCTATCTATCTATCTATCTATCTATCTATCTATCTATCTATCTATCTATCTATCTATCTATCTATCTATCTATTCCAGCAGCTGCAAGTGGAGTGGGGAATCAAACCCTGTGAGGTGGGTGGGGCTGAGAGAGCTCTCCCAGAAGCTGCCTTTTCAAGGACAGCTCCGCGAGAGCTATGGCTGACCCAAGGCCATTCCAGCAGCTGCAAGTGGAGGAGTGGGGAATCAAACCCGGTTCTCCCAGATAAGAGTCCACGCACTTAACCACTACACCAAACTGGCAAGGTCAAGGGAGAGAGGGGCCACATGCTTCAGTTTCCCAAGGACTGAGCTTGCTCGGAAACTCAAGCCTTCACGCTTTTTTAATTCAGTGCCCGCTTGAACAGGGGTGGCCAGAATGTGGCTCGGGCCAGATTGTGGCTCTTTCACACAGGTTGTGTGGCTCTCAAAGTCCCCACCCACCCTGTCTCAGCTGGCTTGAAGAACGCATTTAAAGTTAAAGCTGCTTTCTTTCCACCTCTCTCTCCCTCCCCTCTACCTTCCTTTTGACTCCCAAACGTCGGACATTTATTCTATCTGACTCTTACATGAAGCAAGTTTGTCTATCTCTCTCCTATGGCAACTGGTCCCTCAAGGGCAGGGGTAGCCAACCTGTGGCTCTTTCACATATACTGTGTGGCTCTTGAAGCCCCCACTGCCCTGTTGGCTGGCTTGGAGAAGCCATTTGTCTCTTTAAATCACTTCTCCAAGTCAACCCAAAGAAGAAGAATTTATTCAAAAGCTTCTAGAAACTGCAGAAATGGACATAATTTCTATTAAATTGAAAGATGGCAATTTGCAAGAAAACAAAAAGACCTGGCAACCATTATATGATTGGTTAAGTAATACTTGAAAAATAGGGCATGAAATAAATTTTCTGCAATCTTTAGAATCGGGGAGATAGTAAGAAAAAGTTCATGTATGTAAGATGTATATGATTGGAGAAAGGTAAATTAGATAAGAGGCTGACAGGATGTTATTGCAATGGTAGCAACCGGCAAGATATAATTACAAGAACGATGAAAATGTGAATTACAAAAGTGCATTAACAAAATGCTTGAATGATATAAGAGATGGAGAGAAAGAGCAGATATAAATGTTAATGCTACAAAGATTATGAAATAATTGTAAATATAAAGTGATAAAATGAAAGAGAAATGGAAAAGATACACATTCTCCGCTCAACCCTCTCCTTCCTCTTCCCCCCATGTTCCTTTTTCCCCTTTTCCTAACTAAAATGTAATAAAAAGCTTTAAACCGATTTAAAAAAAATCACTTCTCCCAAGTCAAGCCAACCTGCAGCTTGGAGAATGCACTGGAAGTTAAAGTTGCTTTCTTTCCACCTCTCCCTCCCTCCTCCTTCCCCCATCTATTTCCCTCCCTCTCCCCACCCCAGCTCTCTAATATCTGATGTTCATTCTATGTGGCTCTTGCATTAAGCAAGTTTGGCCACTCCTGCTATAGGGTATGATGGAGAATCAATCTGTGGTATCTGGGGCTCTGGGGGGGCTGTTTTTTGAGATAGAGACACCAAGTTTTCAGAACAGCATCCAGTGCCTCTCCTCAAGTAAACCCCCCAGTGTCAGAAAGATTCCTTCCTTCCTATCTCACGGCTCCCAAAATCTGATGTTCGTGTCTTGCGGCGCTCAAGCATCTGACGTTTATTCTATGTGGCTCTTATGTTAAGCAGATTTGGCCACCCCTTTCAGCCCCGCGCCAACCTTGCATTTGGGTGCTGGCCAAAGGCATGGAAATTATCACACACAGTGGTGCGCCAGCGCCTTACAATCCCCTTGGAGGTCTCACTCCACAGTCTGAGAAGTTACAGCACCTATCCCGACTCCAGCCAAGTGTTTTTAGAAAGTGGGCGGGGCCAGAGGAGGCTTTTGCCCAGCAGGACTTCTGATTGGCTGTGCAAGTTTTGACAGCCACTGCCACCACGGCACAAGAATCTCCAGGGTGTGACCGAAAGTAAGCCGGGGCAACCATTTTGTGGCCGACACCACCTCTTATGGCGGCCATTTTGTGGCTGGGCTCAACACTCTGGGTGGGGCAGGCCAGAAAGATAGAGAACCCTAGGGTAGCTGCCGAGACAAGATCTCAGGTCTCATTAAGAGCTAACATCTTCAGCCCCCCCGCCCCAGTCCACTGGTTTTGACTTGCCCAAATAATATCCCCTGCATCTGGACTGGTATGAAAGGAAAAGAGTCAAGGAGATATTACCAGGGACGTGATGTGTCCATGGGGGACATCGTCGGGGTCTTCTTCCCTAAAGCACAAATTTAAGAGGTCAGCTCAGCCCCACAAACACACAGAGATATCCACCCCTGAAATATTTTTTATTTATTTTATTTATTTATTTATCTGAGATTTATATCCCGCCCTTCCCACCAGGTGGCTCAGGGCGGCTTACAACATGTAAAACTAACATAAAATATAAAATTAAGCATTAAAAATTAACATTTCATAATTTATAGTTAAAAATAGTTAAAAATCTAGGCAATTGTTATATACATAAACGTTAAAAACATACAGCGGTCTTAAAGCTACACTCAATTCAAATTCAATTTCAGGTTCAGTATTCAGTGTTCAGTGTTCAGTGCCGGTTAGTTGTGGGCCAGCCGGAAGAGGGCTGTCTTACAGGCCCTGCTTTACCGTCCCGTATAAAATTAGTGGTAGGCTTGCCAATCCCCAGGTCCCAGCGGGGGTTCTCCCTCTTTCTCAGCCTCCTTCCCGCTCCCAGTCAGCTGACCGTCGGGGGGGGGGGGGAACCCCGCCCCCACAGCCACCGTGTGCCTTCCCCCCTCCGGAGGATTGAAAAGGCTTCCTCTTGGAATGGTGTGTCTGTGTCTTTTTTTTCCTTCAATATTTATAGTTTATTGAATTAATATATTGTGTACAAGCCGTAACCAAACAAAAAAAAATACTATTATTAAAACAGAGATCGAAGGCAGTGTTTTCACTGTTATATATGCATTCAAATTCCATTATCTCTATTCACCATTTAATACATTCACCTTCACTACTGCATTACAAATTAAACCCATTTATCCTTTTCACTTACACTCAAGGAAAACTCATGAAAGATGTTTTATCGTTGATGCTTGACACCTTACATAATACCTTACTACTTCCATACTCCTTTAACCGTCTATATGACCTGCCCCACTAATCTAACTATTTGCTTTGGCATTCCATTCAGCAGCACCATCCAATTATCGAATTTTGATAAATTCCATACTATCCTGATGAATCCTCCATTTTTGGTATTTGTTCCATTTATGCCAATTTCTCTCTTGGTTATTTAAAACCTCTCTTGATTTTGGAATTAAATGCCTAATTATCCATAATATCTCTTTCATTATTTTATTTTTCTGACCTCTAGATCTAATAAGTTGCTCCCTTTCCCTTCTCCAAACTGCATCTTTGATCTGTTTCCTTATGTCTCTTGAATGTATTTCTCTAAGTGAACCATTCTTTTTTAGCTTTAGAGAATTTAGCCTATATATATATTCAATTTCCCTCTCGGCTTTTTTTTGTTCTTTCTCCAGCATAGAGGCCAATGTTTCCGCTACTGAACAAGATAAATCTTCATTTATTTCTTCTGGTATGTTTAAAAATCTTGAAGTATATTTTATCACATCCATGTCTGACCTAGTAATCCTATTCTCTGTTTCTTCCTGTTTAATTTCAAAGTCTCCTGTACCTTGCTCCTTTAATATTTGTTTTGTATCAATAGAATTTTGGTTTGCGTCAACTTTGTCATATCCGTTTTTATGTCCTTCAATCCATTTTCTAATCCGTCAAGCTTAAATTTTAATCCCTCTATCTGTACCATTAAATTGTTCTGCATCTGATTTAACGCCCCCATTAAAAAGTCTTCAAAAGATGACTGAAATATTTTGAGAGCATCCTGCAACAACATGATTCCCTCTATCTTTGAGTTAAGCAGGAGAATTCCAAATTATCTTATACTAATAAAGAATGAAGACACCAACACAGAGATTTAGTATCCTCTTACCAACTAGTCTAAATCAATTTGTTCCCCAAGCAATAATGGTTCATGTTCAATTGTTCCCCCCCGCCACAAGCATGTTATGGTATAAAGGAGAATTGATCTGGGGGTATCTGGGGCTCTGGAGGGGCTGTGTTTTGAGGTAGAGGTACCAAATTTTCAGCATAGCATCTGATGACTCTCATCAAAATGCTCTCCAAGTTTCAAAACAATTGGACCAGGGGGTCCAATTCTATGTGCCCTGAAAGAAGGTGCCCCTATCCATCATTATTTTTAATGTAGGGAAGGCATTTAAAAGGTGTGCGGTTCCTTTAAATGTGATGGCCAAAACTCCCTTTGGAGTTCAGTTATGCTTGTCACAACTTTGCTTATGGCTCCACCCCCAAGCTCCCCAGATATTTCTTGAATTGGACTTGGCAACCCTAATTAGTGGTGAGAAGGAAATTTCAGTCCTTGAAAAAGACCTTACTTCCGGTGGGACGGGACTCCAGAGGCAAGAGACTTTTATTGTCTTCCAGAGTTTGTCTGTCTTGTTAAATAATCCCTTGAACACTCTGTTTGAAGGACTTTTGTTTTGAAGAGTGGACTTGTTTAATGAGATGTGGACTGAATAATTTACCAGTACTTTGCTGCTGCTGGAGACATAGGATTTGAACGTTTTGTATTAATAGAAGGGCTTTTTTTGTAGCAGGAACTCCTTTGCATATTGGACCACACCCCTCTGATGTAGCCAATCCACTTGGAGCTTACAGTAGGCCCTGTAAGAAGAGCCCTGTAAGCTCTTGGAGGATTGGCTACATCAGGGGGTGTGGCCTAATATGCAAAGGAGTCCCTGCTGCAAAAAAGCCCTGATTAACAGAGCAACTGTATATGACTTCACATTTACTGTTGTACAATACATCTAAAGTTCACTGTGATAGAAGATACTGAATTGTATGAGTGCGTTTTCCTGTGTTTTTTATACAGCTTTGTACAGAAACTGCTGAACAACTGTGAGAGAACTCGTGACAGACCCAAGGCCACTCCAGCAGGTGCATGTGGAGGAGTGGGGAATCAAACCCGGTTCTCCCAGATAATGACATGATATAATAAGAATTACAGCATGTACATCAAAACCAAATCAAAATTTTGTTGTAAGTGGGACTTTGCATTCTTGGACTCGCTTGATAAGACTGCATTGAGTGTGCTTTTTCTAGTGCTGGATATTCGATTTCTCTGTATGTCAATGAAATTTGCTTTCTCTTTCAATTGCAATCTATATTTGGACACTATCGTTAAGGTGTTATTTGTTGTGTACCTATTTTATTTCTTAATTTAAAAAAAACAACTGCCATAATAGCACCAACACTTGTATCAAATTATTCAATATATCCATCAGTGCAAACGACAATTTCATTCACACCATATTAATTCATTAGCACAAAAGGAATTTTAAAAATCCAATGCCACGCTATAAATCACTTCTTCAATACAAATTTGTAAGACTGAAACAGTTATGAATTGATTTCTACGAAAGAATCCAAAGTTCACATGAGAATCCCAGGTATAAATACACAGAATTCTACATAGTATCAATGGCCATTAGTTGCCTATTATATCCTGAAAGGGTTCACTGATGAAGGTGACTGGAAAAAGATTTATACTCAGGATTCTCTTGTGTACCTCTGTCCTAGGACTTCAGTGATCTGGTACTGCGAAGCTAACTAGAAGCCTGGACTTTCTTAAGTGCATGCCTTATATGGCTGAGGACTTATCTATCTGTGGGATCGCCTTGCCCCACATGTTCCCCAGAGAGCACTTTGATCAAGTTCTCAAAACCTTTTGGTCGTCCCTGGGCTAAAAGAGGCTAGGCTAAATTCCGCCAGAGCCTTCTTGGTGGCAGCCCCAATAATCTGGAACACCCTCCCAGAAGCCTCAGGGCCCTGCGGGACTTATCACAGTTCCTGCAAGACTGAATTGTTCCGGATGGCATATGACATCTAAATGGGAGGGGGCTGCCACCTCACCTGGATCTTTCTCATACCGCTTAGGACAGGGGTGGCCAAACTTGCTTAATGTAAGAGCCTCATAGAATAAATGTCAGATGTTTGAGAGCAGTAAGACATGAAAGTCAGATGTTTGAGAGCTGCAAGAAAGGAAAATAAACGGAGAGGGAGGGAGAGGCAGAAAGAGAGCAACTTTAACTTTAAATGCATTCTCCAGCTGCCAGTCAAGTCGACTGGGGGAAGTGATTTAAAGAGAGAAATGCCTTCTCCAAGCTGGCTGACGGGGCAGTGGGGGCTTTGAGAGCCACACTAGGGTGACCATAATGTCTGAAGGCCAGCCAGGGACACTGGGGGGGGGGGGGGGGGGTGTGCGCGCGCAAAGCGTGCGCCCGCCGGAAACAGGAAGTGATGTCACTTCCGGTGACGTCATTCCACCACCGGAAACAGGAAGTGGCATCACTTCCTGTGACATCATTTCCCCCGCGTCACCTGCCGGAAACGGGAAGTGACATCACTTCCTGTGACATCATTTCCCCCAAATGACATCATTTCCCCCAAATGCCACTGCCGGAAACAGGAAGTGACTTCACAGCACTTCCTGTGACGTCCCCAAAAATCCCCCAAATATCACCGCCGGAAACAATTTTGTTCTCAAATCCTGTATATACTTCATCAGTATATGGGATAAGGCACTTTCTCAACTGTGCTGCATAATGCAGCCTATTTATTTTGTTCTGTTGGCTCTATCTGCGCCACCTTTATCACTTTCGGGGTGTGGATCCCCCAGTGGGGTGGTCTCCCGACTCCCTCCGCTGACTGTTTCTGATAGCCCTGCGCCCCCTCTTTCATTTGATATGTGTCCCGTGCGGGTGCCACCCTCCCGCCGGGAGATGCCGCAAAATGAGCCCCCTTGAGGCTTATGGCGGCAGGGCTCGGGGGAAGCGAGCTAGACTGCTGTTCTTTTGAGGGGTTATAGAGTGTTTCGAGCCCGTCCCTGTGGCATCGGTCCCATCGTTGTGGGACCCAGGGGGCCGGCGCAGCGGCACGCCGAAGCAGCCTGTCACTAATAACACCGGTCGAGATGCAGGACAGGAACCTGGAAGTGACCGACAGGCTGCTTCAGCGTGCCGCTGCGCCGGCCCCCTGGGCCCCACAATGATGGGACCGATGCCACAGGGACGGGCTCGAAACACTCTATAACCCCTCAAAAGAACAGCAGTCTAGCTCGCTTCCCCCGAGCCCTGCCGCCATAAGCCTCAAGGGGGCTCATTTTGCGGCATCTCCCGGCGGGAGGGTGGCACCCGCAGGGGACACATATCAAATGAAAGAGGGGGCGCAGGGCTATCAGAAACAGCCGGCGGAGGGAGTCGGGAGACCACTCCACTGGGGGATCCACACCCCGAAAGTGATGAAGGTGGCGCAGATAGAGCCAACAGAGCCAACAGGACAAAATAAATAGGCTGCATTATGCAGCACAGTTGAGAAAGTGCCTTATCCCATATACTGATGAAGTAAATACAGGATCTGAGAACAAAATTGTACTAGAAGACACAAACACAAAGCTCCCTTACACTGAATCAGTGCTTGGGTCCACCAAAGTCAGTATTGTCACATAAGAGAAGCCCTGTTGGATCAGGCCAGTGGCCCATCCAGTCCAACACTCTGCGTCACATAAGAACATAAGAGAAGCCCTGTTGGATCAGGCCAGTGGCCCATCCAGTCCAACACTCTGCGTCACATAACAACATAAGAGAAGCCCTGTTGGATCATACCAGTGGCCCATCCAGTCCAACACTCTGCGTCACATAACAACATAAGAGAAGCCCTGTTGGATCAGGCCAGTGGCCCATCCAGTCCAACACTCTGCGTCACATAACAACATAAGAGAAGCCCTGTTGGATCAGGCCAGTGGCCCATCCAGTCCAACACTCTGGGTCACATAAGAACATAAGAGAAGCCCTGTTGGATCAGGCCAGTGGCCCATCCAGTCCAACACTCTGCGTCACATAACAACATAAGAGAAGCCCTGTTGGATCAGGCCAGTGGCCCATCCAGTCCAACACTCTGGGTCACATAAGAACATAAGAGAAGCCCTGTTGGATCAGGCCAGTGGCCCATCCAGTCCAACACTCTGCGTCACATAAGAACATAAGGAGGGAGGGAGGGAAGGAGGAAGGGAAGGAAGGAAGGGAGGGAAGGAAGGGAAGGGAGGAAGGAAGGAAGGGAGGAAGGGAGGAAGGAAGGAGGGAAGGAAGGAAGAAAGGAGGGAGGGAAGGAAGGAAGGAAGAAAGGAGGGAGGGAAGGAAGGAAGGCCACCCCCTCCCGCCAGCCCCCCCCCACTTTCGGCCCCCTTACCTGCGACGAGTCCGGCGGCGACGAGTCCGGCGGCGACGAGTCCGGCGGCGGCGAGTCCGGCGGCGGCGAGTCCGGCGGCGGCGGCGGAGAGGCCTTCCCGACGCCCTCCCGGGCGGAGGAGCATGGGGGGGGGTGGTAGAGGCCCGGGAAGCGTCGGAAAGGCCCGCGGGGGTCGCTGGAGGCCCTCCAGTGACCCCCGCGGGCCTTTCCGACGCCCTCCCGGGCGAAGGACAGCGGGGGGGGTGGGGGTGTAGAGGCCCGGGGAGCGTCGGAAAGGCCCGCGGGGGTCGCTGGAGGCCCTCCAGCGACCCCCGCGGGCCTTTCCGACGCCCTCCCGGGTGAAGGACAGCGGGGGGTGGGGGTGTAGAGGCCCGGGGAGCGCCGGAAAGGCCCGCGGGGGTCGCTGGAGGCCCTCCAGCGACCCCCGCGGGCCTTTCCGACGCCCTCCCGGGCGAAGGACAGCGGGGGGGTGGGGGTGTAGAGGCCCGGGGAGCGCCGGAAAGGCCCGCGGGGGTCGCTGGAGGCCCTCCAGCGACCCCCACGGGCCTTTCCGACGCCCTCCCGGGCGAAGGACAGCGGGGGGGTGGGGGTGTAGAGGCCCGGGGAGCGCCGGAAAGGCCCGCGGGGGTCGCTGGAGGGCCTCCAGCGACCCCCGCGGGCCTTTCCGACGCCCTCCCGGGCGAAGGACAGCGGGGGGTGGGGGTGTAGAGGCCCGGGGAGCGCCGGAAAGGCCCGCGGGGGTCGCTGGAGGGCCTCCAGCGACCCCCGCGGGCCTTTCCGACGCCCTCCCGGGCGGAGGACAGCGGGGGGTGGGGGTGTAGAGGCCCGGGGAGCGCCGGAAAGGCCCGCGGGGGTCGCTGGAGGGCCTCCAGCGACCCCCGCGGGCCTTTCCGACGCCCTCCCGGGCGAAGGACAGCGGGGGGTGGGGGTGTAGAGGCCCGGGGAGCGTCGGAAAGGCCCGCGGGGGTCGCTGGAGGCCCTCCAGCGACCCCCGCGGGCCTTTCCGACGCCCTCCCGGGCGAAGGACAGCGGGGGGTGGGGGTGTAGAGGCCCGGGGAGCGCCGGAAAGGCCCGCGGGGGTCGCTGGAGGGCCTCCAGCGACCACCGCGGGCCTCCGCCGCCACCGCCGGGCCCCGTGCGCGGGCGGGGAAGGCAGCGAGGGAGGGAGGGAGCGTCCCTGCGCGTGCGCAGGGCGATCTGCACACGCGCAGGGTCGCTCCCTCCCTCACTCGCTGCCTTCCCCGCCCGCGCGCGCGGCCCCCGGCTCTCTGGCTGGCTAAACCGGGACCTCTAATGGTCCCGGTATACCCAGCCCGGGAGCTGGGAATTGGGGGCCAGATTCGGGAAAGTCCCGGGAGACCGGGACGGTCTGGCCACCCTAAGCCACACAAAAATGTGTGAGTCACATGTGGCTCCCGAGCCGCAGTTTGGCCACCCCTGGCCTAGGATCTGACGGCTTTGGAGAAAGGAAGATACTCTATGATCCTGCCTAGAATAGATGAAGTAGCACCATTGTGATTTTTATCTGATTGTTTTACTGTTTAATATTGTTTATCTTATGTTGTTAGCTGGCTTGAGTCTTTGTAGAATGGGCGGGATATAAATCTAACGTAATAAATAATTATTTAGCCAGTACTAGATCCACTACTAGATCCGCCTTTTTTCATCTCCGGCGGGTGCGGCAGTTGGCCCTTTTCCTGGAGCATGACAACTTAGCAATGGTGATCCATGCTACGGTCACCTCAAGAAGAGATCACTCTAATGCTCTCTACCTGGGGCTACCCTTGACGCTGACTCGGAAACTACAGCTAGTGCAGAACACTGCGGCACGGCTGTTAATGGGGCTCCCCCGATGGGAGCACATTCGGCCAGCGCTGAAAGAGCTGCACTGGCTGCCTATTGAGTTCCAAGTCCGTTTCAAGATGTTGGTATTGACCTTTAAAGCCCTTTATGGTCAGGGGCCTGTCTATCTGCGGGACCGCCTTTCTCCACATGTTCCCCAGAGAGCACTGCGTTCAGGGACAAAAAATCTATTATCCATCCCTGGACCAAAGGAGGCCAGGTTGCGCTCGACGCGAGCCAGGACCTTCTCGGTGGCAGCACCAGAATTGTGGCACGCTCTCCCGGAGGCCATAAGGGCCCTGCGGGATCTCTCCACTTTCCGCAGGGCGTGTAAGACCGAACTGTTTCGACAGGCCTTTGATATCTAGCCAGGAGAGAGCTGCCACCCGACATCATATAGGGTATTAGGTGATCACCGTCAGAAAAGAAGAACTCGCCTACATTGTAGTGATAACTGTAATGATGTTTTATTGCTTTTTACTGGTTTTAACTTGTGAATATGAATGTTGTCAGCCGCCCTGAGTCCGCTTGCGGAGAGGGCGGGTTAGAAAATTAAAGTCATAAATAAATAAATAAAGATCAGAATTGGGCTCAAGCAACGTCATCCTGAATGCAGGGCGACTGGTTGGCCCCACCTAGACAACAGGATGCTCGACTAGGCGAGTCACCGGCCCGATCCAGCACACCCCCCCCCTCGCATTCTTGGCATATGGCTGAAAACAGGGGTCATGTTGTAGAAAAATAGGTGGTGGAGCTCATCCAGGGATTGTTATGCAGCTGCACCTACTATTCAGTGGACAAGATGGAACAGAGGAGGTGGAACTCTCAGAAGGATTCAGGAGCTGTGCTCCTGTGAGCTCTCGCTGAATCCGAGGCCTGCCTGAAAATGCAGAGGGGAACGGTGAGCTGAAATCAGCCGCTACGTCCCTGGATGGAAAGAAAACATGAAAGTGGGGGAGGAGTGACGGAAAAGTAGCCAGCAGGGAACAGCTGGTTTTACAGTAGGCTTTGGAACTCTCCCCTAACAGTTCCTTTTTCCAAGATATCTTTCCAACGCTTCCAGGCTATAAAAAGAGTAACCGCTCCATTCATTTATTCATGCCCACCGTCTCCTCACACAGTCAGCCGTGTGTCCGCTAGGAATACGTTACAGCTAACAGCGGGTCCCTTAAAATTACGCTCCGGTACATCAAAAAAAAAGAAAGAATTTTAACCACATCCTGCAGGAGTCAGTGCTGCTCTAGAAGGGAGCACACTGTAGCGCCTTCCAAAATGCTTTGTGGTCAGGACGGCTGCCGAGTGGAAGTTCTCCAAGTCAACGCAGAACATTAAAACCCTGAATACAAGCAGTGTTGTGCGTTAGAAGCAGCTTAAAGCACTGAATACGTTAAAACGAAACCTTGCAAACAAAGTTTAGAACACCAGACACATGCCTGTCGCCGTGGGCTTGGCGCTCACTGACCAGAATGGGCTGCCACGGATGGGCACCCGACATTCACGGAGCGACACGCCACCAGCTGGAGCCCCAGAAAGCACTGCTTAAAACGGCGCCTTTGTGTACTGCTCCGTGCGCATTTTGACATGGGCGTTGGGAATTTTTGGATGACCATCAGCAAAGCGAGGAGCCGTGGCTCGCTGGTAGAGCCTCTGCCTGGCATGCAGGAGGTCCCAGGTTCAATCTCCAGCATCTCCAGTTAGAAGGGACTGGGCAGGAGGTGATGGGAAAGACCTTGACCTGAGACCATGGCTGAGTGGCAGAGCCTCTGCTTGGCATGCAGAAGGTCCCAGGTTCAATCCCCAGCATCTCCAGTTAAAAGGCCCAGGCAGGAGGGGATGGGAAAGACCTTGAGCTGAGACCCTGGCTGAGTGGCAGAGCCTCTGCTTGGCATGCAGAAGGTCCCAGGTTCAATCCCCAGCATCTCCAGTTAAAAGGACCAGGCAGGAGGGGATGGGAAAGACCTTGACCTGAGACCCTGGCTCAGTGGCAGAGCCTCTGCTTGGCATGCAGAAGGTCCAAGGTTCAATCCCTGGCATCTGCAGTTAAAAGGCCCAGGCAGGAGGTGATGCGAAAGACCTTGACGCGAAACCCTGGCTCAGTTGCAGAGCCTCTGCTTGGCATGCAGAAGGTCCCAGGTTCAATCCCCAGCATCTGCAGTTAAAAGGCCCAGGCAGGAGGGGATGGAAAAGACCTTGACCTGAGACCCTGGCTCAGTGGCAGAGCCTCTGCTTGGCATGCAGAAGGTCCCAGGTTCAATCCCCGGCATCTCCAGTTCAAAGGACTAGGCAGGAGGGGATGGGAAAGACCTTGACCCGAAACCCTGGCTCAGTGGCAGCACCTCTGCTTGGCATGCAGAAGGTCCCAGGTTCAATCCCCAGCATCTGCAGTTAAAAGGCCCAGGCAGGAGGCGATGGGAAAGACCTTGACCCGAAACCCTAGCTCAGAGGCAGAGCATCTGTTCAGCATGCAGAAAGTCCCAGGTACAATCCCCGGCATCTCCAGTTCAAAAGACAAGGCAGGAAGTGATGGGGAAGACCTTGAGCTGAGACCCTGGCTCAGAGGCAGAGCATCTGTTCAGCATGCAGAAAGTCCCAGGTTCAATCCCCGGCATCTCCAGTTCAAAGGACCAGGCAGGAGGGGATGGGAAAGACCCTGACCTGAGACCCTGGCTCAGTGGCAGCACCTCTGCTTGGCATGCAGAAGGTCCCAGGTTCAATCCCCGGCATCTCCAGTTAAAAGGCCCAGGCAGGAGGGGATGGGAAAGACCTTGAGCTGAGACCCTGGCTGAGTGGCAGAGCCTCTGCTTGGCATGCAGAAGGTCCCAGGTTCAATCCCCAGCATCTCCAGTTAAAAGGACCAGGCAGGAGGGGATGGGAAAGACCTTGACCTGAGACCCTGGCTCAGTGGCAGAGCCTCTGCTTGGCATGCAGAAGGTCCCAGGTTCAATCCCCGGCATCTCCAGTTAGAAGGACCAGGCAGGAGGGGATGGGAAAGACCTTGACCTGAGACCCTGGCTCAGTGGCAGCACCTCTGCTTGGCATGCAGAAGGTCCCAGGTTCAATCCCTGGCATCTCCAGTTAAAAGGACCAGGCAGAAGGGAATGGGAAAGACCTTGAGCTGAGACCCTGACTCAGTGGCAGAGATTCTGCTTGGCATGCAGAAGGTCCCAGGTTCAATCCCCGGCATCTCCAGTTAAAAGGACCAGGCAGGAGGGGATGGGAAAGACCTTGACCCGAGACCCTGGCTCAGAGGCAGAGCATCTGTTCAGCATGTAGAAGGTCCAACGTACAATCCCCGGCATCTCCAGTTCAAAAGACAAGGCAGGAAGTGATGGGAAAGACCTTGACCTGAGACCCTACCAAACAGATGCTCTTCCAGTGAGCCAGGATCTAATCATCTTGGTCCTCCTCCTCTGTACTTTTTCCAGCTCTGTAGTATCTTGGTCTAAAGCAGGGGTAGCCAAACTGTGGCTCGGGAGCCGCATGTGGCTCTTTCACACACATTGCGTGGCTCCTGAACTCCCCCCCTTGTCCTTTTAGCCAACTCGGAGAAGGCGTTTCTCTCTTTCAATCACTTCTCCAAGCCAAGCCAGCCGGCAGCTTAGAGAACGCTTTTAAAGTTAAAAGTTCCTTTCTTCCTTCGTCTGATGTTCACGTCTCGGGGCTCTCAAACACCTGACGTTTATTCAACGTGACTCTTACGTTAAGCAAGTTTGGCCACTCCTGGTCTAAAGGAATTTCTTTTTTCTCCTTCCTCCCACAGCAGTATGTTCTTAAAATTATTTACCTACAAACGCACACACATGAGATCTCAGCCAACGGGACAGCAAAATTACAAACTGACACCATTCCAAGGGCATCCCACCAGGTCTCTTTGCGTACTCACATTTTAGCCAGCACGTAGCCCACAATCTTGCCGTTCTCATCTTCTGCGATGTACGAGAGCTGCCGGGCAGGACAAAAAGCGGTTAGAGGCACAGAGACAAACCACCACAGGCAGGGGGATGGACGGGCTTTGGTCTTAGTTGGCATATAGCGGGAGTGGGGAATGTCAGGCCCGAGGGCCATCTACGGCCCTCCAGATCACTTTTTATGGCCCTTGAGCAGGGGTCCCAAACCCCCGGGCCGCGGACCTGCCTGTTTCTAAGCCGTCTATGCAGCCGCCGGCCCGCCCCTCCGCGCAGCCTCACCGCCATGCCCCCCACACGCAGCCTCACCGGCCCCCGTTTTTACCATTTTAAGGCCAGGGAAGCACCTTCCAGGCCAACCTCCCCCCCCACCGCCTTGCCGATCAGTTGGTCCAATCAGCAGGGAAAACCGCAGCGGCGAGCGACCCACTGAAACAGCTGTGCTGCTGTGGTTTTCCCCGGCCGATCGGATCAGCTGATCAGCGCTTCATGGACCCTTCCCCGGCCTTAAAATGGTGAAAATGGGGGGCGGTGAGGCTGCGGGGGGGCGGGGCAGAGGAGGGAGGAGGAAACGGAGGAAGAAGAGGCGCTGCGGGGGGGGGGGAGGCTGAATTGGGTGCCCCCACCCTGCCGGCTCTGGTGCCCGCCCCAGGACAAAAAAGGTTGGGGGCTTGCTGGGCCAAGCCCCCTCCCTCTCTCGCGCGGGCACTGTGAAGGGCTGCTGCTGGGGTATGTGGATGCCTTTAAAGGTCTGCTGGGAGCAGCTGAAGGGAGGGAGTGGAAGCCAGCTACCACCAATTTGCACTTGATTATTCCAGATGGTGTGACCTAATATGCTAACATTAGGGGATGTGGTCTAATATGCCTAGACCTAGGCGTTTGCCTAGGGCGGCAGGCTGGTGCGCGTGCTGAATTAGGGTCTCCCCACGTGACTTCAAATAGAAAAACAATCATTTGCATTCATTTTGCCGGTCTGAATCATTTTCTTTTGGCGGGGCACTGTTTTTTAAGTGGATAATTTTGTATGGCCCACGAATGATGCTATAAATATCCAAATGGCCCTTGGCAGAAAAAAAGATTCCCCACCTCTGGCATCTAGCCTCTGACTCTCCATCTTTGTTACAGGTCGGTGCTTGACTTGTAGTTGTTCTGAGACCCAGTTTGGAGTAGCGGCTAAGAGCAGCGGAGAACTGAGTTTGATTCCCCACTCCTCCTCCATATGTAGCCAGCCAGGTTACCTTGGACCAGTCACAGTTCTCTCCCAGCCTCACCTACCTCCCAGGGTGTCTGTTGTAGGGAGGGGAAGGGAAGGTGATTGTAAGCCGCTCTGAGACTCTGGATGAACTGTGGTATATATATACCATCTGTTCTTCTCTCTTGGGTGTTTGGAGAGGGGGGAAGTGGGAGGGGTTCTGGAGTTCTGGCCCTGCTAGTGGACCTCCTGATGGCCCCTGGGTCTTGGCCACTGTGTGACACAGAGTGTTGGACTGGATGGGCCATTGGCCTGATCCAACATGGTTTTTCTTACATTCTTCTGTCTGGGGCAGTGATGCTCTGTATTCCTGGTGCTTGGGTGGAGGGGTAACAACGGGAGGGCTTCTGGTGTCCTGGCCCCACTGATGGACCTCATGAGGGTGCCTGGTTTTTTTGGCCACTGTGTGACACAGAGTGCTGGACTGGATGAGCCCTTGGCCTGATCCAACATGGCTTCTCTTATGTTCTTATGTCTGGGGCAGTGATGCTCTGTATTCTTGGGTGCTTGGGGGGGACACAGTGGGAGGGCTTTTAGTGTCCTGGCCCCACTGGTGGACCTCCTGATGGCCCCTGGATTTTGACCACTGTGTGGCACAGAGTGTTGGACTGGATGGGCCATTTGCCTGATCCAACATGGTTTTTCTTACATTCTTCTGTCTGGGGCAGTGATGCTCTGTATTCCTGGTGCTTGGAGGGGGGGCTAACAGCGGGAGGGCTTGTGGAGTTCTGGCCCTGCTGGTGGACCTCCTGATGGCCCCTGGCTTTTGCCAACTGTGTGACACAGGGTTTTGGACTGGGTGGGCCACTGGCCTTATCCAATACGGCTCCTCTTATGTTGGGAGCCAGTTTGGTGTGGAGGTTAAGAGTGGTGGACTCTAATCTGGGAAGCTGGGTTTGTTTCTCCACTTTTCTCTCAGTCACCGTTCTCTCAGAGCTCAGCTCCCTCAGGTGTCCGTTGTGGGGAGAGGAAGGGAAAGGAGGCTGTCGGAGGAGGTTGGCCATCGCTAGGCTTTGCGTAGCAACCCGAACTTCCTTGGTGGTCTCCCATCCAAGCCCTAAGCAGGGCCAACTCTGCTTAGCTTCTGAGGTCAGATGAAACTGGGCTAGCCTGCCTGGACCACCCAGATCAAGACGAGAGGTTCAGAGGAAGTGGGCCGTTGCCTGCCTCTGCGTAGCAACCCTGGACTTCCTTGGTGGTCTCCCATCCAAGTTCTAACCAGGGCTGACCCTGCTTAGCTTCTGAGATCTGATGAGATCGGGTTAGCTGGGGCTACCAGGTCAGGGCCTGGTTTTCTATGCCCAATGTAGACAGAATATTATTATTGGGGAAGTGCCCACCCGCAGCCTGAAGCCCCGACCAGAGCTTTTTTTGTAGCAGGGACGCCTTTGCATATTAGGCCACACACCCCTGACGTAGCCAATCCTCCAAGAGCTTACAGGGCTCTTAGCACAGGGCCTACAGTAAGCTCTTGGGAGGATTGGCTGCATTAGGGTGGGTGTGGCCTAATATGCAAAGGAGCTCTCCTAGAATTCCACCCCTGCATATTAGGCCACACACCCCTGATGTAGCCAATCCTCCAAGAGCTTACAGGGCTCTTAGCACAGGGCCTACTGTAAGCTGCAGGAGGATTGGCTACATCAGAAGGTGTGGCCTAATATGCAAAGGAGCACTCCTACAATTCCACCCCTGCATATTAGGCCACTCACCCCTGATGTAGCCAATCCTCCAAGAACTTACAGGGCTCTTCGTACAGGGCCTACTGTGAGCTTCAAGAGGACTGGCTGCATTAGGGTGAGTGTGGCCTAATATGCAAAGGAGCTCCTCCTAGAATTCCACCCCTGCATATTAGGCGACTCCCCCCTGATGTAGCCAATCCTCCAAGAACTTACAGGTCTCTTCGTACAGGGCCTACAGTAAGCTCTTGGGAGGATTGGCTGCATTAGGGTGGGTGTGGCCTAATACGCAAAGGAGCTCTCCTAGAATTCCACCCCTGCATATTAGGCCACTCACTCCTGATGTAGCCAATCCTCCAAGAGCTTACAGGGCTCTTCGTACAGTGCCTACTGTAAGTTCTTGGGAGGATTGGCTGCATTAGGGTGGGTGTGGCCTAATATGCAAAGGAGTTCTGGCTACAACCCCCCCCCGGTCCCGACACATATTCACACACACCAGTGTTCCCTCTATGCCGAGCTAGCGTGAGCCAGCTCACAGATTTTTAGCCTCCAGCTCACACCTTTTTGTCTTCGCTCAGGAAGGATGACCCCAGAGCACACTCGTTGATGCAGGAGCTCCCAGCTTTAATGCCAGTGGCTCACAAAGTACAATTTCTGCTCACAGGACTCCGCAGCTTAGAGGGAACATGGGTTAAGACTAAGTTCTAAAACACCTTTCCCGAGCCTGCTTTTCACAGTTACAGCAGTCAAAGCCCTGCAGAGAAATACCATTTCCAGTCCACCGTCTTGGCTCTTTCCGAAGCAGGTACTGATTTGTAGACTGGCTCCCAGCCGTATGACAGAAGAGACAACGAAGTTTGGATCACTGCCATTAGTCACCGAGGCCTGTAAAACCTGCCCTGTACCTTCTGAGACACGGTGACCAAAACAACGCTGGGAGAGGCCCTCAGGAGGAGTCCTCGGCTGCAAGGAGAGCAAACCTCTGATTGGCCCCACTTCCTGTTTGGCTACTGAAGGCGACACCTCCATTTTGTGGTTTCAGGGTTAATACTTTGGCTTCTTTGAGGAACCGAAGAAGCATCTCAGTCTATTATCCCTAAAGTCCTTTTCGGGACAAGATGCAAGGCCACGGGGGTCCTTGCAATTCTAGCAACGTTAACTATAAGGTCCCTGTGACCCAAATTACTGTGATAATATATATTTATTACAAACAGGATGGGTAAATGTTACCAAAATCAATAATAACAATGAACAAATCATAGAAACTCAGGCTAGTGCTGTGGGAAAAGAAGTGTGGAGACGTTTTTGTCCTTCATAAATTTATGCGTTAAGATTGTTTCGTCACTGACATGGTAAATCTGTTTGATAACCCTGCGCCTGAGGAAATCTCAGAAACAGGAAGTGGAATACTGGCTGTTCTCTCACACAGCACATGTCATATTTTCATGGAATTGATGAAATTGGAACTATAACTACAGGTACTATTTCTACTTGAATTTTACTAGATTACTATGATTACTATGAACTGAGTTTCTATTATTTGTTCATTGTTATTGAATTTTTTAACATTTACTCATCCTATTTGTAATAAACCTATATTATCATAGTAATTGGTTCCAATTTCATCAATCCCATAAAAATATAATATGTGCTGTGTGAGAGGACAGCCCATATACTGCTTCCTGTTTCAGAGATTTCCTCAGGCGCAGGATTATCAAACAGATTTACGTCGATGCAGAAACAATTTTAATACATACATTTGTGAAGGACAAAAACATCTCCGCACTTCTTTTCCCACAGCACTAGCCTGAGTTTCTATGATTTGTTCACTGTTATTATTGAATTTTGTAACACTTACCGGTCCTATTTCTAATAAATGTATGGATATTATCATAGTAATTTGGGTCACAGAGCCTCATGGTTAAAGTTGCTAATATCGCTGAGTGACCTCTCTTATTGTATCTCTTACCTTTGGAATTCTGGGAGAGCATGGCGGGTGAAGCCACAAAATGGCTGCCATAGGAGGCGGGGCCAGCCACAAAGCGGCTGCAGTCACGTCCAGTGACACAGTGAAAATTCTGTTTATTTAATTCATATAGATCCCATCTTGTCCTCCCACGGAGACCCAAAGGGGCTTACAACCCCTCTCCTCCCTTTTATTGTCTCAACAACCCTGTGAAGTAGGCTAGGCTGAGAGAGAGTGACTGACCCGAGGTTACCTGGTGAGTTTTCATGGCATGAGTGAGAATTCAAACCAGGATCTTCCAGATTATAATCTGACACTCTTAACCACTACACCACGCTCAGCTCTCCAAGATCCTTGTCAACGCAACTTTTTTAAAAAATCCGCACTGTCAATCAAATGTCTAACGTCCAATCAGCAGCCTTGCTGGGCAAAAGCCCCACCTGGCCCCATCCACTTTCTGAAAACACTCAGCAGGTGCAACAAAAGGGGTTAGGGGGCACCACGGCTCAAACAGGCACCACGTTGGGGACCCCACAGTAACAACACCTGCACAATGACAGTCAGTCACCTGTGGCCAGGAGAGTCCATGATAGAAGTAGTATTTCATCTGGTAGTTCTCCGGCAGACAGAGCAGGTTGCAGTGCTGCATATTCATCAGGTCCTCGGGCTGGTGCAGAAGGAGAGAGAAGAAAAACTGAGTCGGAACAGGCCAAGAAAGGGGTACCTTCCAGCTCTATGTTTCTAGGACAGACTCTGAGCTCTCACAAGATGGTGGCTTCCCCATATGGCCCACAATTTAAAAGGGACTGGAGACGGGCAAAGGCACCCTGTCTCACATCCAGACAGGGCTAGAGAGAAGGAGCATTTGGCAATTTAGCGCCTTCTCTTCCACGTTTGAGGGCAGTCCAGGGTGTGGCGGGTGCTGGCAAGAGTGGAGTAGAAGGCTCCCTAAATATTTTTAGTCCGAAGTGAGCTTGCTGGGCTCCTAAAGCCTCAGAACCGCTGTCAGAGGCGCTAAGCATAACAGCGCTAGTCCAGAAAGCCCACAATGTCTTGGAGGTCATCAGAAAGTTGGAAGTTACTTGACAGCATGTAACACGCACAAATCATGCACAACACAAATCCCTTCCAACTCCGTAAGCCCACAAGAACATAAGAGAAGCCATGTTGGATCAGGCTGATTGCAGAAAGAGACAGAAGCGCCCCGGAGTTTTGCTGAGATGAGTTGGGAGACCGGCAGCCTCCAAGATCATAGCTCAGGGGTGGCCAAACTTGTTTAATGTAAGAGCCACATAGAATAAATGCCAGATGTTTGAGAGCCACAAGACATGAACGTCAGATGCTTGAGAGCTGCAAGACATGCAAGAAGGAAGGAAGGAAAGGTGGAAAGAAAACAACATATGAGCATATGAAGCTGCCTTATACTGAATCAGACCCTTGGTCCATCAAAGTCAGTATTGTCTTCTCAGACTGGCAGCGGCTCTCCAGGGTCTCAAGCTGTGGTTTTTCACACCTATTTGCCTGGACCCTTTTTTGGAGATGCCAGGGATTGAACCTGGGACCTTCTGCTTCCCAAGCAGATGCTCTACCACTGAGCCACCGTCCCTCCCTAAACTTCAACTTTAAATGCATTCTTCAAGTTGCCAGCTGGCTTGGCTTGGGGAAGTGATTTAAAGAGAGAAATGCCTTCTCCAAGCTGGCTGACAGGGTGGTGGGGGCTTCTAGAGCCACACAACAGGTGTGAAAGAGCCACACGTGGCTCCTGAGCCACAGTTTGGCCACCCCTGTCATAGCTGATTCTCATAACCATGATACTATGCAGCTGTGACTCCACAAGCAGGTGTGTAAACATACAACACCCCCTACCATGTTGGCCAACCAACGCTTGGGAACCAATGCTCCCTTCTAAATTGTGGAGTCTTGTGAGCAAGAATTCTACTCCTTGAGCGACTGGCATGAAAGTTGTAAGGACGCAATTTGGCTACTGCATAAATCAGTTTCCTCTGGGGCCATCCTTCCTGAGCGAAGACGAAACTGTGTGAGCTGGAGGCGAAAAACCTGTGAGCTAGCTCACACTAACTCAGCCCAGAGGGAGCACTGCTGGCAACTAGAGATGCCCGGCCACTGGACATTTACTTTGATGCAGCCACTGAACCGTAGGCAACTTTGCCAGACTCCAGGCGGGTGACTAGGAGAAAAACCCGAAGGTTTTCGGTGATTACCAGCCTCTAACAAATCACACGCCTGCACTGGAAATTTACAAATGTTTCCAATATAATTACACAGTCTCAGAGAACACCCTTATAAATATAGACTAGAACAATTCATCCAACTGGACCTCCGTGAAAATAATCCACAAGCAAATTAATGTAGAAGTTCACTGCACAAAGGTCCCTATAATCCATTCACTTCCATAAAATTGGCCTCAGTTCCAAAGGACTCGAATCGTGAAATTTCCAACAGTACATCCAATTGGCTGAATTGTTCTATTCAGATAGATCCAGGCAGGCAGACGTGTTGGTCTGAAGCAACAGAACAAAGTAGGAGTCCAGGGGGCACATATGAAGCTGCCTTCTACTGAATCAGACCCTCGGTCCATCAAAGTCAGTCTTGTCTACTCAAACTAGCAGCAGCTCTCCAGGGTCTCAAGCTGAGGTTTTTCATGCCTATTTGTCTGGACCCTTTTTAGTTGGAGATGCCGGGGATTGAACCTGGGACCTTCTGCTTACCAAGCAGATGCTCTACCACTGAGCCACCATCCCTCCCCATGAACATATGAAGCTGCCTTCTACTGAATCAGACCCTCCATCCATCAAAGTCAGTATTGTCTACTCAAACTAGCAGCAGCTCTCCAGGGACTCAAGCTGAGGTTTTTCACACCTACTTGCCCTTTTTAGTTGGAGATAAGAACATAAGAACATAAGAGAAGCCATGTTGGATCAGGCCAACGGCCCATCAAGTCCAACACTCTGTGTCACACAGTGGCAAAAAATGTTATATACACACATACACTGTGGCTAATAGCCACTGGTGGACCTGTGCTCCATACACTGTGGCTAATAGCCACTGATGGACCTGTGCTCCATATTTTTAGCTAAACCCCTCTTGAAGGTGGCTATACTTGTGGCCGCCACCACCTCCTGTGGCAGTGAATTCCACATGTTAATCACCCTTTGGGTGAAGAAGTACTTCCTTTTATCCGTCTTAACCTGTCTGCTCAGCAATTTCATCGAATGCCCACGAGTTCTTGTATTGTGAGAAAGGGAGAAAAGTACTTCTTTCTCTACTTTCTCCATTCCATGCATTATCTTGTAAACCTCTATCATGTCACCCCGCAGTCGACGTTTCTCCAAGCTAAAGAGTCCCAAGCGTTTCAACCTTTCTTCATAGGGAAAGTGCTCCAGCCCTTTAATCATTCTAGTTGCCCTTCTCTGCACCTTCTCTAAAGCTATAATATCCTTTTTGAGGTGCGGCGACCAGAACTGCACACAGTACTCCAAATGAGACCGCACCATCGATTTATACAGGGGCATTATGATACTGGCTGATTTGTTTTCAATTCCCTTCCTAATAATTCCCAGCATGGCATTGGCCTTTTTTATTGCAAACGCACACTGTCTTGACACTTTCAGTGAGTTATCTATCATGACCCCAAGATCTCTCTCTTGATCAGTCTCTGCCAGTTCACACCCCATCAACTTGTATTTGTAGCTGGGATTCTTAGCCCCAATGTGCATTACTTTGCACTTGGCCACATTGAACCGCATCTGCCACGTTGACGCCCACTCACCCAGCCTCAACAGATCCCTTTGGAGTTCCTCACAATCCTCTCTGGTTCTCACCACCCTGAACAATTTAGTGTCATCCGCAAACTTGGCCACTTCACTGCTCACTCCGAACTCTAAATCATTTATGAACAAGTTAAAAAGCATGGGACCCAGTACCGAGCCCTGCGGCACCCCACTGCTTACCGTCCTCCACTGCGAAGACTGCCCATTTATACTCACTCTCTGCTTCCTATTACTCAGCCAGTTTTTGAAGACCAATCAAGTTTTATTCAGTATATGTTTTATGAATAAAACTGTGGGTCATAAAGGTGCTACTGGACTCCTACTTTGTTCTATTCTATGTTAAAAGGGTGTTGTATGAGAGTGTGTAATTCTATAGGAAGTTTACTACCGTGACTCTCTGATGTTGGTTGCTCCAACTCTAGGTAGGGCCTGTTGATCCCTCAGAATCACAACTGATCCCCAGACAACAGAAGATCAGTCCCCCTGGAGAAAAATCGCAGCTTTGAAGGATGGACTCTAGGACATTATATTCTACTGAACTCCCCAACTTCCAGCTCAAAATATCCAACCTGGAGTTGGCAACCTTGCAATTTAGGACGATCAGGTTCATCCAACAAGGCCATGGGGGGGGGGAGCACCAATAGGCTTTAAACTTCCTTAAGAGCAAAGAGGGTGGCCACCAAAGTTGATTCACTGGACGGGCTTTGGAGCCAGCAAAGTTACAGCCAATGCTCCCCACCCATAAGACAGAAAGAGCTTAGCAGAGGTCCTTGCTAATGAAGGCGCCCGTTCCCATCAATCCAATGCCATGCGGATTTCCCATTGCTTTTGCCTCTCCCCGCCCCAGATCCAAGCCCAGCCTTTCTTTCCCTCCCGCCGGCTGTCCCCGGGACTCGAACCCGCGCATTTCGAATGTTCATGGCGACGGCAGCGGGGTCCGCAGCAGCCCTCCTCTAGGCTCACGCGACGGCTCAAAGGCTCCGGCGGCGGGGCGGGGAATGGAACGCGTCCGTCTCAGCGCCGCAGCCAATCCCCGCGAAGAAGTGGCGCGGCGTCCTATCCAATCCCGATATGGCCCTTTGCATTTCTTCCCTCTGTCGCTGAGGTAGAAAAAAATTACAATTTCCCCGCCTCCAAGGGATCCTGAGCATCCAATCAGACGCGCCGAAGCGGAATCCATTGACCAATGACGGACTGGTTTATTCTTTTTCTTCTTCGCCTCGTTTGGCTGGTTTGATTCTTCCGCCCTCGTCCGGGATACTTCGTGACGTCAGGCCCCCTCCCTTCATGCCTCAGCGAACCAACCCTTGGAACCGCCTCATGAACTCTGATGACGACATGTCATCTGATTGGCTTACAACCGAACCAATCCTCTTCCAGTTTGGAAAGTGATTGATACTCAGTGTAACCAATAATAGCTCAAAGGACGCTGAACTGAGCCAATCTCAAGATGAGGGTCCGGCGCTTTGAGCATTTTAACACTTTTATTTTTATTGTTTTAAAAATATTTATACCCCGCCTCGTGGCTCAAATCCGTTTAGAATAATAGTAAAAATCGTTTCCAGTTAAAAAACACAATAACATAACAAACCCCAAATTTCTCCAGTTAATTAAAGGGGCAGAGTACAATATGTAAGGTTGCCAACTTTGGGCTGCAGAAACCTAGAGATTTCAGGGTTGCAGCCTGAGGAGGGTGGGGTTTGAAGACAGGAGGGACCTCATCAGGGTATAAAACCATAGACTTCAACCTCCAAAACAGCCATTTTCTTCAGGAGAAATTATCTTAGTCATCTGGAGATTAATTGTAATAGCAGATCTCCAGCCATCACCTGGAAGTTGGCAACCCTAAATTGAAGCAATAAAAATAGAGGAAATAGCTGGAATATAGGGCCAAACGGCCTCTGCAGTAGGTCCTGCCTTACAGGGTTGTTGTAAAATTGTAACAAGATTATGCAAAGTGTGTTTGATTACAGAGTGTTGGACTGGAGGAGCCATTGGTCTGGTCCAACATGGCTTCTCTGACGTTCTTCATATACCCTACCTTTATCCCCCAAGGAGCCTCCAGGTGGGTCACCTAATTCTCCTCCCCTCCATCTTATCGTCACAACAATCCTACAAGGTAGGCTACAGCGTCTGACTGGCCCAAGGTCACACCCAGCGAGCTTCCATGACTGAAGTGGGGATTCGAACCTGGGTCTCCCAGATCCTTGTATGAATCTCTGAGCACTACAGCACACTGGCTCTTGCCCTACCCAGCCAAGTTGCCATGGCAGACCAGGAATTCCAGCCTGGGTCTCCCAGATCTAAGCTCTGCACCACACTGAGTCTTCAGCTGTTAGTATTTCAGGGTTTCCCTTGAAGAGTGACTTTTGGGAGACGGAGATAAGGAGGCAGAGTCCTAGTTGGTTTGCTGCAACCTTTGACGACTGTTAGGTTGAGTAATTAGAATTAGGTAATTGGCCACCACTTAGCCAAATCACCATTGCCTTTAATCGGCTGGGCTAGGGATGCCAGCCTCCAGGTGGGACGTGGGGATCCCCTGGAATTCCAGCTCCTCTCCAGACTGCAGAGATCAGTTCCCCTGGAGGAAAGGACTGCTTTGGAGGGGGGACTCTGTGGCCTTGTGCCCCACTGAGGTTCAGGGATGCCAGCCTCCAGGTGGGACCTGGGGATCCCCTGGAATTCCAGCTCCTCTTCAGACTGCAGAGATCAGTTCCCCTGGAGGAAAGGGCTGCTCTGGAAGGTGAAGTCAGGGACATTGAACAAACATCTTCCGTCCACCACCACTACTTTTAAAATACCGAACATTCACTCCAACGCAGTGCTTAGACCGTGGATTCCAAAGCTTGCACGCTCTTGCGACATTTTGGTCTCTTTTAGTGAAAGGCGTTTTACCACTTGCCACGTTTATCCTGAAGGTGGCGCTGATGGAGCTTGATTCAGATGGCTCTGCTGTCTGCAGCGGTTAGAAAAGATACCCTTTGCTCCAACTCCAAAACAGGCAAGGATAGGAGATGATTTTTCTTCTCAGTTAAAAAAAGAACAGCCAGGAGCATTTTAAAGACTAACAGAATAGTGGCAGGGGAGGAGCCTTTATGAGTCGCTCATGGGGCTTGTTTCTGATTCTAGGGTTGCACGCTTCTTCTACCAGTATCTGAAGAAGTGTGTATGCACACAAAAACGTATGCCCAGAATTAAACTCTTCAAGGCACCACTGGACTCAAACTTTGTTCTGCTGCTTTGAACCAGCACAGTTTTTGTTGTTCAGTTGCACAGTTGAGTCTGACTCTTTGTGACCCCATGGACCATGTCACGCCAGGCCCTTCTGTTTTCTACCAGCCTCCGAAGTCTGCTCAAATTCATGTTAGTTACATCAGTAACGGTGTCCAGCCATCTCCTCTTTTGCCGTCCCCTTCTTCTGTTGCCTTCTGTCTTTCCCAGCATCAGGGTCTTCTCCAGGGAGTGCTCCCTTCTCATTGGGTGGCCAAAGGATTGGAGCTTCAGCTTCAGCATCTGACCTTCCAGGGAACAGCCAGGGTGGATTTCCCTTAGGACTGACGGATGTGACCTTCTTGCAGTCCAAGGGGCTCTCAAGAGTCTTCTCCAGCACCACGGCTCAAAAGCATCTGTTCTTCTGCACTCGGACTTCCTTATGGTCCAACTCTCACAGCCGTACATTAGTACTAAGTCCAGTAGCACCTTTAAGAACGAGGAAGTTGAATTCTGCGTATAAGTTTTCGTGCACGTTTCTTCAGATACGAGCTTGTTTCACTTCTTCAGTGCCACGAAACGCATTTCTAATGGTAGAACATAGCAGAGTCAAGTAGCGCGTTTAAGACCGACAAAGTTTTATTCAGAATGTCAGCTTTCGTGTGCTCTAAGCACACTTCATCAGACAGGATGGAACCGCAAGCAGTCCTCAATATAGAGAAAGTGGGCAGTGAATTAGCATGCAAAATCATGGAAATATCCCTTAGCAGATTAAAAGAATCACAAGCCGGGCCTAGGGACTGCTAGCCTGTGTCCACTGGGCTAAAACAACAAAAGCTGTAATAAACGTCAGAATAGCAGACTGATGTCCATTAAGTATCCTGCAATAAATGAGAGTCTGCTCTGGGATAAAAGGAGGGCTTAAGGTTCTCAGAGGCTTAATTTAAACATGTCACTCACATATAAAAACATCATTCTAGTTTGCCATTTTTAAAAAATGCATTCAAATAGTGGATTAGTATATGTAATGAGATAAACAGCCAATGTCCCTTTTTTGAGTATGTCAATGCAAAAAAGCATTTTTCTGATCCACTATCCTCAAAGAGAAATACATTGGAATACTGTGGATATATAGCTATCCTTGGTAAAAGTGGGTTTAGCGTATGCAATGAGATAAAAAACCAATATCCTTGTTTGTTCTTCAGGGTGAGACACTCAAGGAACCGAAATGAGAGTGCATTAAAATTAAAGAAAGAGCAAGTTTTTAGATATTACTGGGAGCCATCTTCTGGGAAGACGACATGCGAGAGGCAAAATTTTTCTACAAAGATCTGCTGCAGCAGTCTAGGGCCCTGCCAGAAAGCGATGCAGTCAGGCTCTAAAGGTAGGTTTCCCTTCCTCTCCCCACAACAGACACTCTGGGAAGTAGGGGGGGCTGAGAGAACTCTGAGAGAACCTGTGACTGACACAAGGTCACCCAGCTGGTTGCATGGAGTGTTCCCTCTAAGCTGAGTTAGTGTGAGCTAGCACACAGATTTTTAGCCTCCAGCTCACACGTTTTTGTTTTAGCTCAGTAAGGATGACCCGGAGCACACTAATTTATGCAGTAGCTCACAACTTGAATGCCAGGAAATTCACAAAGTAGAATTTTTGCTCACAAGACTCTGCAGCTTAGAGGGAACATTGGCTGCATGTGGGGGAGGAGTGGGGAATCGAACCCGGTTCTCCAGATCAGAATCTGCCACTCTTATCCACTACAACGTACTGAGTGAATGTGACTGGCCCAAGGGTCATCCATCCAGTTTCTATGGCAGAGTGGGGATTCAAACCTGCATCTTTTAGATCCTAAGTCTGACACTAACCGCTACACCACACCGGCTCTGTTTCGACTCTGAACATTTTCATACACTAAAGCAGCAGAAAGAAGGCCTTGGATTCAGCAGGAGCTCACGGGAGCATAACAATCCCTGGATGAGCTCCACCACCTATTTTTCTACAAAATGACCCTTGGCCGAAACAGTAAAACCAGGCTATTTTTGAGCAGGAACACAGTTCTGACTGGCTTAGTGTCAGGGGGTGTGGTCTGATATGCAAATGCATTCTTGCTGTATGAAACAAAGGCGGCATCAGGGGGTGTGGCCTAATATGCAGATGAGTTCCTGCTAGGCTTTTCCCGCCAAAAAAAGCCCTGAGTAAAACACCACGATTTGGTTTCCCTTAGATCATGTATCTATTTTTATTGATTCCATAATGCACACATCCCTTTGGAGACTCAAGAAAAAAGGGTCACTGATAGGCAGTAATAAGCACAGTGGTGGGCATAAATTTCCCCCCAACTTCCCAGAATCTGACAAATACGAATTCTGCTCATTCCAAGGAGCTGCCCCCTCTGAAAAACAGGGAATTGTCACCGCAGCAAGCATCTTTCGAACAGAGGACGGCCAAGTCCGGTCTAGTCACGGGTTAAAAGATGGCAGTTTGGAGTGAGCCGCAGGTGGCGGGGAGTGCTGTGTTCTCTGGAGATTGGGCAAGAATTCAGGCCAGTCTTGAGCAGAATATGGAGGAGATCCGGCCCTTGACTCTAGGGTTGCCAAGTCCCCTCTGCTCTCCGGAAGTGATGTTGTTGCACCAGCGCTCGCGGCCACTCTAGGCATTTAAAAAAAAAACTCTGTTGTTTTCCTGGGCACTCTAGCCATTTGGGAGGGGAAAACTCTATGGCACCTAATGTACCATAGAGTTTCCCCTCCCAAATGGCTAGAACATCTGGGAAAACCATAGAATTCCCCCAAAAACACCTAGAGTGGCCGCTGCGCCCTGTTGCTGGCGCAATGATGTCCCTCTCAGGTGACGTCATAGTGCCGACGACGTTGGGGGAGGTTCCCCCCACTGAGCGTTTCATTCCTGGGGGTGAGATTTCGCCTCCTTTATAAGCGACTCCAGGATTTCTTGACACATATGCAGAGCACGGGGCACGTGGAAACAGCCTAAGGAGAAAAGCGAGCGGATGAGTGAAACAGAAGGAATTGCCCTGCTTTTGAGAGGCCTCCCTCTCTCTCCCTTACAACCCTCGCCAATAATTCCAGATAGCATGGCAGCCATATTGTGGTTAGCTTGGCCTCCTGCGGCAGCCATTTTGTGGTCAACGATTAGAGTTTCCAATCCCCAAGTGGGGGCAGGGGATCCCCCAGTTTGGAGGCCCTCCCCCTACTTCAGGGTCATCAGAAAGCGGGGGGGGGGGGGGAATGTCTGCTGGGCACTCCATTATTCCCTTTGGAGACCGATTCCCATAGGGTATAATGGAGAATTGAAGGTACCTGGGGCTCTGGAGGGGGCTGTCTTTTGAGGTAGATGCACCAAATTTGCAGCATAGCATCCAGTGCCTTTCCTGAAAACACCCGCCAAGTTTCAAAAAGATTGGACCAGGGGGTCCAATTCTATGAGCCCCCAAAGAAGGTGCCCCTATCCTTCATTATTTCCAATGGAGGGAAGGCATTTAAAAGGTGCGCCCCACCGGCCTGCTTGGAGAAGGCATTTCAATGTGATGGCCAGGACTCCCTTTGGAGTTCAATGATGCTCGTCACAACCTTGCTCCTGGCTCCACCCCCAGTGTCTCCTGGCTCCACCCCCAAAGAGCCCAGATCTTTCTTGAATTGGACCTGGCAACCCTATCACCAAGCCAGCCAGCAGCTTGGAGAAGGCATTTAAAGTTAAAGTTGCTTTCTTTTCACCTCTCCCTCCCTCCATTTATTTGACTGCCTGCCTTCCTGTCTTGCGGCTCTCAAACATCTGATGTTCGTATCTTGTGGCTAATGGCTGTTGGGCACTCCATTATTCCCTATGGAGACTAATTCCCATAGGGTATAATGGAGAATTGATCTAAAGGTATCTGGGGCTCTGGGGGGGGGGGGCATTTGGCATTTGATTTATGTGGTAAGCTGACTTCAGCTCAGAAAGTAGCTAATAAATAAATAAATGTTTTAGATAAATAAAGGCAATTTTGACTGCTCGATGTTTGGGGAATTTCTGATGTTTTCCCCACCCTTCAGCGTCAAGACCGTTTACCTTTGAATGGTCCTCCTTTGATGGAGAGCGCCACTTTGCCTTCCTGGGTCAGGTAGCCAAACCACTCCCCTCTCTCTGGATCCCGGAACTAGGGGAAGAACAAGACAGACAGTCATTCCCCAGATCTCTCAGAGATCTACACCAGGGGTGTCAAACACGCAGTGCAGGGGCTGAATCAGGCCCCCGAGCAACTGGCAGTCATCGGCTTCCTTCTCCCTCTCTCTCACTTCCTTCTGCATCACAGCTGGCTTTGCAAGGCTTGCTCGATTGCTTAGGAGATACAAAGCAAAACCTCTATTTTCTTCATTGGCTGAGGCTCCCCGCCCCGTCCCCTGGGGAAGGAAAGAAAGAGCCAAAGCTTCCTTTGCCCAGTTCCCCGGATCCCATGGGGGAAATACAAAGAAAGCATCCTTAAGACCAATGGGTGCTAAAGTTTTAAGCGTGTTTTAAGTTTTTTAAAATATATATTTGTGTTTGTCTGTGTTCTTTATAAAATTGATATCTCTGCTACCTAATCTTAGATAGGTACACACATGGCCCCACCTAACATAGCCTGGCCCCTCAAGGTCTCATTTATGTCAGATCCAGCCTTCATAACAAATGAGTTCGACACCCCTGTTCTAAACACCATGAAGCAAGACGTGTATTGAACTGTAACAGGGGTGGCCAAACTGTGGCTCTTTGACATATATTGTGTGGCTCTTGAAGCCCCCACCACCCCACCGGCCTGCTTGGAGAAGGCATTTCTCTCTTTAAATCACTTCTCCAAGCCAAGCCGGCCTGCAGCTTGGAGAAGGCATTTAAAGTTAAAGTTGCTTTCTTTCCACCTCTCCCTCCGTCCCCCATTATTTGACTGCCTGCCTTCCTGTCTTGCGGCTCTCAAACATCTGATGCTCGTATCTTGTGGCTCTCAAACATCTGACGTTGATTCTATGTGGCTCTTACATGAAGCAAGTTTGGCCACCCCTGAATTATAAGATGGTCAAGGGCTGCTAACAAGGAGGCGCCATACCGCTGGTGGGGTGTAATGGACTGTGGACCGAATGGGCAAATGAGGAGAATTCAGGGACAGGCCAGGGAAGCTTGGAGAGTTCAGCGTTTGGAGATCCCAGATGACATTTAGACCTAATTTTCACTCAGGGCCCAGTCTGGGTATCCACTGTAGCCCAAGGCAGGCAGTTAAGATCATAACAAACATAAAAAGAGCCCTGCTAGATCACAGCAGTGGTCCATCTAGTCCAGCATCCAGCCTCAAACAGTGGCCAACCAGTTCCTCTGAAGGGTCAACAAGAAGACATGGAGGCCGAGGCCTTCATAAGAACATCAGAAGAGCCCTGCTGGGTCAGACCAGTGAGGGTCCATCCAGTCCAGCCTCCTGTCTCACACAGTGGCCAGCCAGTTCCTCTGGAGGGCCAACAACAGGGCAGAGAGGCCGAGGCCTTCTTAAGAACATCAGAAGAGCCCTGCTGGATCAGGCCAGGGAGGGTCCATCTAGTCCAGCCTCCTGTCTCACACAGTGGCCAACCAGTTCCTCTGGAGGGCCAACAACAGGGCAGAGAGGCCGAGGCCGAGGCCTTTCCCTGAGAAGAACATCAGAAGAGCCCTGCTGGATCAGACCAGGGAGGGTCCATCTAGTCCAGCCTCCTGTCTCACACAGAGGCCAACCAGTTCCTCTGGAGGGCCAACAACAGGGCAGAGAGGCTGAGGCTTTCCCCTGAGAACAACATCAGAAGAGCCCTGCTGGATCAGACCAGGGAGGGTCCATCTAGTCCAGCCTCCTGTCTCACACAGAGGCCAATCAGTTCCTCTGGAGGGCCAACAACAGGGCAGAGAGGCTGAGGCTTTCCCCTGAGAACAACATCAGAAGAGCCCTGCCGGATCAGACCAGTGAAGGTCCATCTAGTCCAGCGTCCTGCCTCAACCAGTGGCCACCCAGTTCCTTCGGAGGGCCAACAACAAGACATGGGGGCCAAGGCCTTCATAAGAACATCAGAAGAGCCCTGCTGGTTCAGACCAGTGAGAGTCCATCTCAGCCCCGTAGCCAGGATTTGAAGAATTGGGGGGGCCCTGATTTTTTTCAGGGGGCACATAGTGGCCCCAATTTCCATGGCCTTCTCTCCTACCACTGCTGAGGAGGAAAGCTGCCAGCTCGCTGCCATACAGCCTCCCCCCTCCCCACAGCTGCCCCAAGGTGATCCCTTTCCACCCCTCTTCCAGCAGCTCTGGTGGGGAGCCACTCAGAGGTTTAGATATGTGCCGCACAGTCTCCTGCCCTTACCTGTAGCATGCTCCAGCTAGGCAAGCCTGGCGGGACACGGGGGTTGGGTGGAAGTCGCCAACAAGTCGCAACTGACTTCTGGGGCTACAAGACCTCCAATTCGGATTTCTTCCTGTCAGAGGGCGAGCCAAGGCTGCCCAAGCCCAGCTCCCACCCTCTCTCAGGTGGCCAGCGAGACCAGGCCAGAAAACCCCTGCAGGCGAACATCACCTCTCCACTGATCCCCAGCCCCGGACTGCAGCCGGGACCTCCACTTGTGTGCTCCAGCCTACCCTACCCTGCCCTGTCTGCAATGGAGCCATCCGCCCCCTACCCTCACCACCCCACTTGAGGGCCAGAACGGCCTCTTCTTGTAGGCGCCCTCTAGCCCAACGTCAGCCCAACGTGGAGCTTAACTTTCAGTCCTGGGCGCTGAAAGTGCCCCGTTGTTTCTGCTTGCTGGGGGGTCAGAGATTTCTTCCAGCCCCTAAGCAAGCAGAAGGAACAGGGAGCTTAACTTTCAGACCTGGTTGTTTCTGCTTGCTGAGGGGTCAGAGATTTCTTCCGGCCCCTAAGCAAGCAGAAGCAACTGTGTATGACAATGGCAGAATGAAGAAGGATGCAGCTCAGGCACTGGAGGCTGGTTAGGGGCCCCCAAATCAGGGGGCTGTGCCCCCACAGGCCCCCTTGTAGCTACAGGCCTGGTCCATCTAGTCCAGCATCCTGTCTCACACAGTGGCCACCCAGTTCCTCTGCAGGGCCAACAACAAGACATAGAGGCTGAGGCCTACATAAGAAGATTCCTGCTGGATCAGACCAGGGGTCCATCTATTTCAGCCTCCTGTTTCGCACAGTGACCAACCACTTCCTCTGGAGGGCCAACAACAGGGCACAGAGGCCAAGGCCTTCCCCTGATAAGGGTATAAGAAGTGCTCTGCTAGATCAGATCAGTGGTCCATCTAGTTCAGCACCCTGTCTCTCACACTAGTTTTAACTAGCATATTAAGAAGAAAGTTTAGATATACTATTTTAATTCTTGAATACATCCATAAACTTAATTTGAAACTGGGGGGGGGGGGAAGAGTAGTGGACTTTAATCTGAAGGACCGGGTTTGATTCCCCACCCCTTTTCCACATGCAGCCAGCTGGGTGACCTTGGGTCAGTCGCAAGTTCTCTCAGAGCTGTTCCTCTCAAGAGCAGTTTCTGTCAGAGCTCTCACCGCCCTCACCCACCTCACAGAGTGTCTGTTGTGGGGAGAGGAAGGGAAAGGAGACTGTAAGCCGCTCTGAGGCTCCTTTTGAGTAGTGAAAAGTGGGGCATAAAAACCAACTCAACTCAAATACAACTCAGGAAGTCTCCCCCTTTGAGCTTACCTTGGCAAAAGTGTATTTCACTACCTGGTCGAACATTTCCAGGAGCTCTGAGTCCCGAGTCTCGGCAAAGCCCATCAGAAAGGCAACCATGGCTTCCGTGTGAGGCCACCAAAGTTTCATTCTCCACTCTAGCTGAAGTGAAGGGTGGAGAAAATGGAGGGCAAACAGTTGTTCCTTGCAGCAGCAGTAAACAGGGAGGGGAAAGTCAGGGAAAATCAACCTAAAGGCGATGGGAGGTGGTGAAAGAACAGGATTTCCAAATTTCAGGTACGACCTGGATATCTCCTGGAATTACTGACCTCCAGACTACAGAGTTCAGTTCCCCTGAGGAGATGGCTGCTTCGGAGGGTGGACTCTATGGGTCAGGAGTGTCTGAATCAGGCCTCCGGAGGGCTCCTATCAGGCCCCCCGAGCAACTGGTTGTCATCTGCTTCCTTCTCACTCTCTCTTGCTTCCTTCTGCATCACAGCTTGCTTTGCAAGGCTTGCTCAATCGCACAGGAGCTATGGAACAAAGCCTCTGTTTTCTCCATTGGCTGAGGCTCCTCCCTTGGGGAGGGAGGCCGAGCTTGCTTTGCCAGGCTCTCTCAGTCACACAGCAGAGCTACTGAGCCAAGCCTCTTTTCCTTCTTTTGGCTGAGGCTCCTCCCCCTCCTGGTCCCCTAGAGAAGGAAGGGAAAGAGCCCGAGCTTCTTTTGCCCAATTCCCTGGATCCCATGAGAGAGATACAAAGAAAGCCCCTTTAAGATCAATGGTTTTAATTTAATCATGTTTTATTTTAAGGGTTTTTTTTAAATTAAATTGTGCTTGTCTGTGTCCTTTATAAAGTTTATATCTCTGCTACCATAGCCTGGCCTGACATGGTCTCATTTATGTCAGATCTGGCCCTCATAACCCGGCCATGGGGTGTCAGACTCATTTGTTATGCGGGCCGGATCTGACATAAATGAGACGTTGTCGGGCTGGGCCATGTTTGTACCTATTTAAGATTAAGCAGCAGAGATATCAACTTTTGAAAGGACACAGGAAAATAGGACTACAGATTTTAAAAAACCAACCTTAAAACAAAACATGCTTAAAACATTAGCACTTGTTGGTCTTGAAGGTGCTTTCTTTGTATCTCTCCCATGAGATCCAGGGAACTGGGCAAAGGAAGCTCTGGCTCTTTCCCTCCCTCCTCAGGGGACCAGGAGGGGGAGGAGCCTCAACCAATGGAGAAAATTGAGGTTTTTGCTCTGAAGCTCCTGTGCGATTGAGCAAGCCGGGCAAAGCAAGTTGAGATGCAGAAGGAAGCAAGAGAGAGGGAGAAGGAAGCAGGGGGCCTGATAGGAGCTCTCTGGGGGCCTGATTCGGCCCCCGGGATCCATGTTTGACACCCATGGCTAGGGGAAACCCTCTCCAGGTTCCACCCTCCATAGGCACGGCCTCCCAATCTCCATGAATTTCCCAACCCAGCATTGTCAACCCTACCATTGTGGGGCACAGCCCATCCACGTCTTGGAAAGCAAACAGACCCCCGTGTTCAGGGTCCCAGCCAGAACGGAACGGCTGCTTCATTAACTTCTCCACCGCCTGGGAGACGAGGGCCGCATCCTGCCGACGCTGGGTGTGGCGGAGCAAGAACCAGCCGGCTTCGATGGCATGGCCTGGGAGGGAAAAGGGGAAAGAGACGGCCTGGGTCACTGAGCGGTTCTCGCGTCTAGCTGGAGCCAGCGAAAAGGACGGCAGGGCATTCTCAGTGCTGCGGGGTCTATTTTTTGCAGGGGTCGTCAGAGTCGGATTAACAATTAGGCCAAGTTACTTTTAAAATGGTCTACGGAGGATGAAGTAGTGAAATCTCAAATGATTAAGTGGGCAATTAATGTAAATAAGGAAATACAGGTGGATACATGGGAATATTTGTGGAAGAACTCTATGGAACTCTCAACATGTCAGAGTATCAAAGAAAATTGTTTTAAGATGATGTACAGATGGTATACGACTCCTAAAAAGTTGGCAAAGATGAACAATAAGATGCCAGACAGATGTTGGAAATGTAAAAACATGAAGGTTCTTTCTACCATATGTGGTGGACTTGTGAAAGAGCAAAAAAGAATTGGCAGATGATTCAACAAGAGATTTCTAAGATCTTAGGATACGAATTTAACAAAGTTGCAGAGACTTTTCTGTTGGGATTACAAATGGAAAAATTTCCAAAAGAAGGTAGAACTTTAATCTGGTACTTGCTCTCAGCTGCTAGGACAATGTAGGAGCAGTTGTGGAAGCAAGAAAAAATACCAGAGAAATGGGATTGGATTGTAAAAGTTATGACATGGAGTGAAATGGACAAGTTAACAAGAACCTTAAGAGACTATGATTTAGAAGTATTTAAGATGGAGTGGAAAAAGTTCAGAAGATACGTAGAAAAAGAGTGGAAAATAAAAGGACATTGGACAATTTTTGATAATGATTAAGTACAAGAGGGAGGCAGATATTAATTTTGGTTCTTATTAATTAAGGGTACCTTTAATATTAAGATTTTAAGTTTAGAACACCAGTGGGGGGGTCAAATAACGGGGGGAGGGGTGGGTAGAAAGTAATATATGGGATAGATAAAAAAAGTAGTTATTAATGATGTAAAATTGAAATTTATTACCATATGTTACTAATAAATTGTTTGAAAGGTAACAATTAGGCCAAGAAGGCACTGGCCTATGGGCCCCCATGCCTTTAGGGGCCCCAGACCCTCCCCCGGTTTCCCCCCTGCTTGCAGCCCTCCCAGCCTGCACTCAAAGCCAGCAACTAAGCCATTCTTTGCCCGACTTGCCTGCTGCGGCTTCTGCTGGCGTCGTCGCCAAGTTTGCCTCTCTCTGCCTCTCCCCCACAGCTTAGTCAAAGGGGCTTTTGAGAAGGTGCCTGCGGGCTGCAGTGGGGGCCATAGGGGGCGGGGCAGACACTCAGACTCGGAGATAATTAGCGAGAGGGCCCCCCAAATTTTGACTGCCTAGGGGCCTCCACAGGGTTTAATCAGGCACTGGGAGCCACATGTGGTTCTTTCACACATATTGTGTGGCTTTCGAAGCCCCCACTGCCCTGTGAGTCAGCGTAGAGAAGTTGGAGGAGGTCTTTAAAACAGAGGTCTAATATTTTAGTAAAGTGGTCCCCATTTCTGGCTTATTTTTCACGTGGAAATCTTGGTTCAAATGAGCAATGTATGCTCTCACGGAGTGTTTAATAATCGTAAGCCTTCTCCAGCACACCAGCATGGCTGTGGACCTCTGAAACAATCTTCTAATGGGAAATTCTTTAGCGAGACATGCAGTTTTGCTGTTCTGCATGAACATGCTGATTCCACACAATATTCCCACTCAAAGACTCCCGTTTGTACAAGAAGATATTGGATTTATATCCTGCTTTCCACTCCGAATCTTAGAGTCTGCGCAACTCACAATCTCCTTTATCTTCCTCTCCCACAACAGACACCCTGTGAGGTGGGTGGGGCTGAGAGAGCTCTGACAGGACAACCTCTTTCAAGGACAACCTCCGTGAGAGCTATGGCTGACCCAAGGCCATTCCCAGCAGGTGCAAGTGGAAGAGTGGGGAATCAAACCCGGTTCTCCCAGATAAGAGTCCACACACTTAACCACTACACCAAACTGGCTCTCTTGTCCCCTTACCGGGATTCTGTTGTCGTCCCAGGCATCCTGGCAGCTCTTTGCCATCTTCTGAAACGTTCTCCAACACAGCGGTGCCGTTCCTCTATAGAAGAAGAAGACTGTAGATTTATACCCCACCCTTCTCTCTGAATTTCGGAGTGGCTCACAATCTCCTTTCCCTTCCTCCCACACAACAGACACCCTGTGAGCAATGTTCCCTCAAAGCTGCAGAGTCTTGTGAGCAAAATTTCTACTTTGTGAGTTACTGACATTAAAGTTGTGAGCTACTGTGGGGTCATCTTTCCTGAGCTAAAACAAAAATTTGTGAGCTGGATGCTAAAAATCTGTGAGCTAGCTCATGCTAACTCAGCTTAGAGGGAACACAGCCTGTGAAGAGACTGGGGCTGAGAGAGCTCTCACAGCAGCTGTCCTTTCAAGGACAACTCTGCGAGAGCTATGGCTCACTCAAGGCCATTCCAGGAGCTGCAGGTGGAGGAGTGGGGAATCAAACGCGGTTCTCCCAGATAAGAGTCCATGTACTTAACCACTACACCAAACGAGGGACTCGTGGGTAACACAGATGACACACAACGCAACAAGGTGCTGGGGGCCGAAGCAGCAGCCGTACCTGCACATGGAGGAGGATTCGTTGAGCCGACCAGCTCCCCAGTTCGGCAAATCTCCTTCAGAGAGCTGGTCTACCAGGTTGAGGAGCATCATGGGAACGGCCATGGAGTCATGAGGGGTGGCTCCCGTCAGCTGCGGACGCCCCAGCTCGGTGGGATCCTCTCGCACCCAGTGCACGATGGCCTCCATCATCTTCAGGGCCGCCTCCTGAGAAATCCCAGCGAGGTCAAAATCATGGAGTTCCACCACGGCGTCTGCTTCTCAGTCACACAATTCCCCTCCTTCTTTGTATAAAATCATATCTCCACTTGAATGATGAGCGAAGCTAACCCACAGAGTCCGCCCTCTTTGGCAGCCATCTTCTCCAGGGAAATTGGTCTCTGTCCTCTCAGGTAGGGTTGCCGTCTCTGGGTGGGGAAATTCCTGGAGATTTTGGGGGGGTGGATCTTGAGGAAGGTGGGATTTGGATGGGTAAAATGCCACAAAGCCCCACCCTAGGCTTGCCAAGTCCAATTCTTGAAATATCTGGGGATTTTGGGGGTGGAGCCAAGAGTCTTTGGGGTGGAGCCAGGAGACTTTGGGGGTGGAGCCAGGAGCAAGGTTGTGACAAGCATAATTGAACTCCAAAGGGAGGTCTGGCCCTCACATTTAAAGGGACTGCACACCTTTTAAATGCCTCCCCTCCATTGGAAATAATGAAAGATAGGGGCACCTCCTTTTGGGGCTCATAGAATTGGACCCCCAGGTCCAATCCTTTTGCAACCTGAAGGGTACTTTGAGGAGAGGCGCTGGATGCTATGCTGCAAATTTGGTGGCTCTACCTAAAAAACAGCCCCCCCCCCAAGCCCCAGATACTCACAGATCAATTCTCCATTATCCCCTATGGGAATCGGTCTCCCTAGGGAATAATGAAGTGCCCAGCAGATATTCCCCCCCCCACTCTGTTTTCTGATAACCCTGAAGCGGGGGGAGTGCCTCCAAACTGGGGGATCCTCTCCCCCACCTGGGGATTGCCCACAAAAAAACTCAAAGGTTCACGGCTGCAAATTACTGGCAACCAATTTATAATCAGTTTAAGGAGTCTAATTGCGACAAATTTCAAAAAAAAGTGCAACGTAAACATTAAACCAATTCCACATAGGTTGTGTTTGTCCAAATTTCACTTTGACCCAATAAACTCCCGGTAACAAGCAACTTTGACTCGAAATGTTTCTGAATGGAGTATGAATATATGAAGCTTCTTTGCCACTGACAGTCTCTGAAAAATGGCACTGGTTTCTGCCTCTGAATCAGTGGAATGATTGCAGCGGATTTAAGTGCATTTTGAACCATCTGGGATTCCAGGAGACCTCCAGGCCTCACCTGGAGGTTGGCAAGCCTAACAGGATTGAACATTCTTGCCCATGCTGCTTAGAAGGGGAAAGAGAACGGGAGAGTGGAACCCAGTAACACAGTTGCTCATCGCCAAGCAACCGGATACAGTTGCTAGGCAACCCACGAAGAACTTCTTCCTTGCTTCCCAGAAAGAAAATGGCTGCCCACAGCCAATCCTCAAGGGCGACCGAGAGACAAGCAGGGGCAGCTGTACAGCAGGAGTTTCTCGCTACTGCTGGCCTATAGGGAAGTTTCATCACCCGGCTTCACCCCTCCTGTCAAGTGTCCACAGTCGGCAAGCGCAGACAGCCCGAACCTGCGGAGAATACCTCTTTCCAGAGATCATGGTTCTCCTTCGTCCAGTTTTCTCCACGAAATTCCCATATCCAAGGAGACTGGAGGGTCAGCTCTAACGGCGGCACCATGAGGTAAATTCACGAGCAAGCCTCACTTTTGATCTAACCTTGCAGCAGCTAGTTCACATTAGGGGTTGTCCCAAGGGGAAAGGAGGTTGTGGCAAGAGGGGCTGTGGCTCAGTGGCAGAGCCTCTGCTTGGCATGCAGAAGGTCCCAGGTTCAATCCCCGGCATCTCCAGTCGAAAGGACCAGGCAGGAGGTGATGGGAAAGACCTAGACCTGAGACCCTGGCTCAGTGGCAGAGCCTCCGCTCGGCATGCAGAAGGTCCCAGGTTCAATCCCCGGCATCTCCAGTTAAAGGGACCAGGCAGGAGGTGAAGGGAAAGACCTTGACCTGAGACCCTGGCTCAGTGGCAGAGCCTCTGCTTGGCATGCAGAAGGTCCCAGGTTCAATCCCCAGCATCTCCAGTTAAAAGGACCAGGCAGGAGGTGATGGGAAAGACCTTGACCTGAGACCCTGGCTCAGTGGCAGAGCCTCTGCTTGGCATGCAGAAGGTCCCAGGTTCAATCCCAGGCAACTCCAGGTAAAAAGGACCAGGCAGGAGGTGATGGGAAAGACCCTGACCTGAGACTTGGCTCAGTGGCAGAGCCTCTGCTTGGCATGCAGAAGGTCCCAGGTTCAATCCCCAGCATCTCCAGTTAGAAGGACCAGGCAGAAGGTGATGAGAAAGACCCTGACCTGAGACTTGGCTCAGTGGCAGAGCCTCTGCTTGGCATGCAGAAGGTCTCAGGTTCAATCCCCGGCATCTATATCCCTGGACTCACCCGGTAATGGGGCTCTCCGGTGGCACGCCCAAGCTCATCTAGCCCAAGCACATAAAAACACTCGCTGAAGATGGTACGCTGGATCTTCACAGGGCGCCCATCACGGGTCAACACAAAAGCACATTTTTGGGACGGAGGGGCCACGCGAGCGTGTCGCATCAGGAACTCGCCACCTGGGAGGAAGAGAAGGAAATTTGGATAGAAGTCGATCCTCAAGCAGCCTGAATAGCCCAGGCTGGCTTGATCTCATAGAACCTTGCAAGCTAAGCAGGGTCAGCATGGGTTAATACTTGGGAGGCGAGACCACCAAGGAAGTCCAGGGTTGCTACGCAGAGGCAGACAAGGGCAGGACTACCTCGGTTTCTTTGCCCTGACCTGGATGGCCCAGGCTAGCCTAGTCTCATCAGATCCCTGGAAGTAAAGCGAGGTCAGCGAGTCCTCTCCTCTGCTGCCTACAGGGACATCTCCTGAACCTCCTCAAAGTGACCACCCTTCAAAGACTTCAAGAGAGCCCTCCGCCCCCTCTTCTCCAGACATTGGATTTATATTCCACACTCCATTCGCAGTCTCAGAGCGGCTCACAATCTCCTTTACCTTCCTCCCCCACAACAGACACCCTGTGAGGTGGGTGGGGCTGAGAGAGCTGTGACAGAAGCTGCCCTTTCAAGGACAACTCCTGCGAGAGCTATGGCTGACCCAAGGCCATTCCAGCAGGTGCAAGTGGAGGAGTGGGGAATCAAACCCGGTTCTCCCAGATAAGAGTCCACACACTTAACTACTACACCAAAAGATGGAACATTTCCGAATCCTTCAGCCTTTCTTCACAGGGCTTGGTCTCCTCCTCCTCTCTGTTCCGAATAGCTAGCCCTCCCGTACGCAGGGTAGGGAAGACAGACATCACCTGCTCGAGCTGCTTCTATGACTTCTGGGCGGCGGAACTTCGGTACTGTTCGATACAGACGACTGTACATCCATACCTGTTGGGGAGGGAGAAGTCAAACTGGGCTCTCTCTTCTTACCTGAGAACGTTCGGTATTGTGACTCTGCCCGTGAGAGGATCTGGGAGGGAAAGGGTTAAGAGCGTTCTCTCCCTGGGGTACACATCAGTTAGAACGGGGGTGTCGAGCTCATTTGCTATGAGGGCTGGATCTGACATAAATGAGGCCTTGCTGGGCCGGGCCAACAAGTTAAAAGCTTAACCTGCTACAGCTCCAAGCCCAAGTAAAAGAGAGAAGAAGACAAGTCCTATATAAGATGAAACAGAAGGCAAACGAGGGCGAAAGAGGCTCAATGTCTAACTCAGGGGCATCAAACATGTGGCCCGGGGACATAACATAAGAGAAGCCATGTTGGATCAGGCCAATGGCACATCCAGTCCAACACTCTGGACTGTGGCCAAAAAAACCCAAGCACCATCAGGAGGTCCATCAGTGGGGCTAGAAGCCCTCCCACTGTGCCTCCCCACAAGCACCAAGAATATAGAGCATCACTGCCCCAGACAGAGAGTTCCAACAATACGCTGTGGCTAACAGCCACTGATGGACCTCTGCTCCATATGCTTATCCAATCCCCTCTTGAAGCTGGCTATGCTTCTAGCTGCCACCACCTCCTGTGGCAGCGAGTTTCACGTGTTAACCACCCTTTGGGTGAAAAAGGACTTCCTTTTATCCGTTCTAACCCGACTGCTCAGCAATTTCATTGACTGTCCATGGGTACTCATATTGTGAGAAAAGGACTTCTACCTCTACCTTCTCTATCCCATGCATAATCTTGTAAACCTCTATCATGTCATCCCTCAGTCAACGTTTCTCCAAGCTAAAGAGACCCAAGCTAAAGAGCGTTTTAACCTTTCTTCATAGGAAAAGTGTTTCAACCCTTTAATCATTCTAGTTGCCCTTTTCTGCACTTTTTCCAATGGTGAGCGCTGCAGCATCTTCTTTTGCAGACAGAAGGTCCCAGGTTCAATCCCCAGCATCTCCAATTAAAAGGACCTGGCCGTTATATGAGGGGAAAGACCTCAGCCTGAGACCCTGGAGAGCGGCTGCCAGTCAGAGTAGAAAATGCTGATGGGCTGAGGGTCTTGTTCAGTATCAGGCAACTTGATTTGTATCTTGACCATGCCTGGGGGTGAGCCAGCTCATCACGATAGGGCCAGAGGCCACCCAAACACAAGTCCAGCTCTACAAAGAATAGATACCTATGAGAGCAGGAGAGAGGGAAGGAGGAGAAAGAGCCTCTCACAAAATGGCTGCCGCCAGAGGTGGAACCAGCCACAAAATGGCCGCCGCAGCTTACGTTCAGTCACACAGTGACGATCCTTGTGCTGTGGTGGCAATTCCAGCCAAAGCAAGAAGTTGTGTTTTTAAAATAATGTCTTACTTATTTTGTGAGCTGCAGGGTTGGCGCATGGGAGTAGGCCAAGTAGGCGGGCCCAAAGCACTCAGCCTGGCCCCACCCCTGCTTCAAAGGACGGCTCCCTTTGAAGCAGGGGAGGGCTGGTGCAGGCCGGGCTGAGTGCTTGTGCGTGTGAGAAGAGATGGGGTGGGGGGCACAGGCCTCAGCCTAGGAGTGCCACAACCCCTAGTGCTGGGCCTGGTGAGCTGTGAGGAAGGAAGGAAGGAAGGAAGGAAGGAAGGAAGGAAGGAAGGAAGGAAGGAAGGAAGGAAGGAAGGAAGGAAGGAAGGAAGGAAGGAAGGAAGGAAGGAAGGAAGGAAGGAAGGAAGGAAGGAAGGAAGGAAGGAAGGAAATGATGATAGTGGATTAATATCCCACCCTATTCTCTGAATCTCAGAGTCTCAGAGCGGTCACAACATCCTTTACCTCCCTCCCCAACAACAGACATCCTGTGAGGTGAGTGGGGCTGAGAAAGCTCTTGCAGCAGCTGCCCTTTCAAGGACAACTCCTACGAGAGCTATGGCTGGCCCAAGGCCATTCCAGCAACTGCAAGTGGAGGAGTGGGGAATCAAACCCGGTTCTGCCAGATAAGAGTCCGCACACTTCACCACTGTACCAAACTGGCTCTCTTATATCCCACCCTATACTCTGAATCTCAGAGTCTCAGAGCGGTCACAATCTCCTTTACCTTCCTCCCCTCTCACAACAGACACCCTGTGAGGTGGGTGGGGCTGAGAGAGCTCTCCCAGAAGCTGCCCTTTCAAGGACAGAGTCTCAGAGTCACTCACAATCTCTTTTACCTCCCCCCCCCCAACAGACACCCTGTGAGGTGGGTGGGGCCGAGAGAGCTCTCCCAGAAGCTGCCCTTTCAAGGACAGAGTCTCAGAGTCACTCACAATCTCCTTTACCTCCCTCCCCCCCAACAGACACCCTGTGAGGTAGGGGGGCTGAGAGAGCTCTTCCAAAAGCTGCCCTTTCAAAGACAGCTCTTGCAAGATCTATGGCTGACCCAAGGCCCTTCCAGCAGCTGCAAGTGGAGGAATGGGGGGATCAAACCCAGTCCTCCCAGATAAGAGTCCACGCGCTTCATCACTACAGCAAAACTGGAAGGAACGGAGGGAGTTTTTAAAATCTGCACATCAGAGCAAAATCCCCACCTGACCTCCCTCGCTTTCTGTAAGCACATTGCAGGCACGAGGAAAGGTATCCATGGGTGTCGCTGGGGCCCCCTGCCCTATGGTAAAACTTCCCCCCCTCGCTTTGGGAGAGCTTGCGGGACATCCCTCCACCTTGCTCAGCTGCACAGCGGAAATACTGGCAGGAAGTCACAGCGTCTGACAGCTCCCTACCTGCCTTCCCTGCAGCCAGACGTATTTCAAGTCGTCATAAATTTGCCCATCTTGGCCGAGGCATGTAAAGAATCCCCTGGAAGGAAGGAAAGAAGAAGAAGGCCATTATAACCTGGGAGGCGTGTCACAAAATAGGCCGCCCAACTGCTGGAAATAGTGTTGCCAATCCCCAGGTGGGGGCAGGGGATCCTCCAGTTTGGAGGCCCTTCCGCAGCTGCAGGCTCATCAGAAAGCGGGGAGGGGGGGAAGGGAAATGTCTGCTGGGCACTCCATTGTTTCCTATGGAGACCAATTCCAGTGAGGGACTTTGGATGGGCAAAATGCCACAAAGCCCCACCCTAGGCTTGCCAAATCCAATTCTAGAAATATCTGGGGACTTTGGGGGTGGAGCCAGGAGCAAGGTTGTGACAAGCATAATTGACCTCCAAAGGGAGTTCTGGCCATTACATTTAAAGGGACTGCACACCTTTTAAATGCCTTCCCACCATTGGAAATAATGACGGATAGGGGCACCTCCTTTGGGAGCTCATAAAATTGGACTCCCAGGTCCAATCCTCTTGAAACTTGGAGGGTATTCTGGAGAAAGGCATTGGATGCTATGCTGAAAATTTGGTGCCTCTACCTCAAAAAACAGCCCCCCTCAGAGCTCCAGATACCCGCAGATCAATTCTCCATTATACCCTATGGGACTCGGCCTCCACAGGGAATACTGGAGTGCCCAGCAGACATTTCCCTCCCTCTCCCAGCTCTCTGATGACCCTGAAGCGGAAGGAGGACTTCCAAAGCGGGGGAGCTCCTACCCTCACCTGGGGATTGGCAACCCTACACTCTCTAGGAGAAGATAATCACCCGTATTTGTCATCATGGGAATACCGGATCCAGAAATCCACCACCGCCTCCAGCTCCTGAGAGATCTGCTGGTGCCAGCTCTCTAGCTTGTGCAAATCCATTCCTGCCCGATTCCCCGACACCAATGCTGAAAAGGCAGTCGGTTGCTAAGAGGTTTTTTGGAGCAAGCTGTGTCAGCGCATTCCAAGGAGGAAGCAAGGCACAGAGGAGTGTGACCGTTGCCTCTCCGTCGGATTGGGAAAGGCTGCTGCCAAGAGAGAGAGGGGGAAATCTTCCAAAGAGAGATTTCAAGACTCAGGGAACTGGAGAATCATATGACTTCCCCCTTCCTTCCCAAGTCAGCTGACACACCGCTCCAGCATAGGGGGAGGGGGCAGCTCTGGTTTGCCAAAGTTTTCAGCACTTTTGAAACTTCCTGTTAACCCTCCTGAGCCAAAAGAAGAAGAAGATCACGATGATGATATTGGATTTATATCCTGCCCTCCTCCACTCCAAATCTCAGAGTCTCAGATCGGCTCACAATCTCCTTTCCCTTCCTCCCCCACAACAGACACCCTGTGAGATGGGTGGGGCTGAGAGAGTTCTCCCAGAAGCTGCCCTTTCAAGGACAGAGTCTCAGAGCCGCCTGATCTCCTTTCCCTTCCTCCCCCACAACAGACACCCTGTGAGGTGGGTGGGGCTGGAGAGGGCTCTCACAGCAGCTGCCCTTTCAAGGACTACCTCTGCCAGAGTTATGGCTGACCCAAGGCCATTCCAGCAGGTGCAAGTGGAAGAGTGGGGAATCAAACCCGGTTCTCCCAGATAAGAGTACGCGCACTTAACCGCTCCACCAAAGTGGCTCTCTAGAGGAAGAGAATGGATTTATATCCCACTCTTCACTCTGAATCTCAGAGTGGCTCACAATCTCCTCTATCTTCCTCCCCCACAACAGACACCCTGTGAGGTGGGTGGGGCTGAGAGAGCTCTCACAGCAGCTGCCCTTTCAAGGACAACCTCTGCCAGAGCTGCAGCTGACCCGAGGCTATTCCACCAGGTGCAAGTGGAGGAGTGGGGAATCAAACCCTGTTCTCCCAGATAACTGTCCGCGCACTTCATCACTACACCAAACTGGCTCTCTATGAACAAAGTAGGAGTCAAGCTGCACCTTTGAGTCATAGAACAAAGTAGGAGTCAAGTGCTCCTTTGAGACCAACAAAGTTTTATTCAGAACGTAGCTCCAAGCACACTTCATCAGACGAGGAATCACGTACATTGAGGAGAGCTGCATATAGCTGGTAGGCAGTGGTTTAGAATGCAAAATGGTACAAATTTAAGATCCAATGACATAATAGTGAAATTAACAAATTGAGCAAACCTTTGATCCGGGTCGCATGAGCGTGAGAAAGGAACATTTCAAAATGTGAGAAGGTCTGTTAATCACTATATTGTTGGAAGCCTCGGTCAAAACGAGGGCATTTCTTTTTCAGAATTTTTTCCCATCCAACTAATTTACCTTTTAAAATGTCACATATATATAGTTTGCCATAAGGAGAAAAATACATTAAAATATAGTGGAAGATAGGTTTGTATATTCGATGAGACAAACAGCCAACATCCCTATGTGAGCATGTCAATACAGCTAAAAGAGGAATCCATTGCCCTCTTGGATCTGTCTCCTGAGGCTGAGACAGAGAGCGGAGTTCTCTAACATCTTTTATGCAAGTGTTTCTATATGTTTTGTCTTTTAGGCAAGCGTTTCAATATCTGCATGCCCATGAAAGCTTATACCTTTTTATCTGTCTGTGATAAAAGGCTTATCAATCCCTGCTTTGTCTCAAAATGTATAGACCGGGATGGCCAATTGTGGCTCTTTCACATAACATTGTGTGGCTCTTGAAGCCCCCCGCTGCCCAGTAGGCCAGCTTGGAGAAGGCACTTCTCTCTTTAAATCACTCCTCCAAGCCACGCCAGCTGGTGGCTTGGAGAACGCATTTGAAATTGCTTTCTTTCCACCTCTCCCCCCATCTCCCTTCCTTCTGTCCATCCATCCATCCTGCGGCTCTCAAAGCTTATGACAGTTATTCAACGTGGCTCTTTACATTAAGCAATTCTGGCCACCCTTGGTCTAAATTGTGTTATGTGCTAATTAATCTCCCCCCCAATCCTGTCTATAAATCTGAATGCCCCCCCCCCATTTCCTTGTATCTGAAGTGTGTGTGTAACACACAAAAGCTTATACCTTGAATAAAACTTTGTTGGTCTTAAAGGTGCCACTGGACTCTTACTTCCTTCTTTAGAGTTCAGTGTGCGGACTCTTATCTGGGAGAACCGGGTTTGATTCCCCACTCCTCCACTTGCACCTGCTGGAATGGCCTTGGGTCAGCCATAGTTCCCGTAGAGGTTGTCCTTGAAAGGGCAGCTGCTGTGAGAGCCCTCTCAGCCCCACCCACCTCACAGGGTGTCTGTTGTGGGAGAGGAAGGGAAAGGAGATTGTGAGCCTCTCTGAGACTCTTTGGAGTGGAGGGCGGGATATAAATCCAATATCTTCATCTACCTCACAGGGTGTCTGTTGCGGGGGAGGAAGGGAAAGGAGATTGTGAGCAGCTCTGAGACTCTTCGGAGTGGAGGGCGGGATATAAATCCAATATCTTCATCTACCTCACAGGGTGTCTGTTGCGGGGGAGGAAGGGAAAGGAGATTGTGAGCCTCTCTGAGACTCTTTGGAGTGGAGGGCGGGATATAAATCCAATATCTTCATCTACCTCACAGGGTGTCTGTTGCGGGGGAGGAAGGGAAAGGAGATTGTGAGCAGCTCTGAGACTCTTCGGAGTGGAGGGCGGGGTATAAATCCAATATCTTCATCTACCTCACAGGGTGTCTGTTGTGGGGGAGGAAGTAAAGGAGATTGTGAGCCGCTCTGAGACTCTTCGGAGTGGAGGGCGGGATATAAATCCAATATCTTCATCTACCTCACAGGGTGTCTGTTGTGGGGGAGGAAGGGAAAGGAGATTGCGAGCCACTCTGAGACTCTTCGGAGTGGAGGGCGGGATATAAATCCAATATCTTCATCTACCTCACAGGGTGTCTGTTGTGGGGGAGGAAGGGAAAGGAGATTGTGAGCCGCTCTGAGACTCTTCGGAGTGGAGGGCAGGATATAAATCCAATATCTTCTTCTTCTTCTTACTTTATTGCTTCAGACCGACCACGGTTGTCCACCCGGATTGACCCAAATCTTTGTCAGGAAGAAGAAGATTATTATATTGGATTTATATATACTCTGAGAGCGGTCACAATTTCCTTTACCTTCCCCTCACCCACAACAGACACCCTGTGAGGTGGGTAGGGCTGAGAGAGCTCTTGCAGCAGCTGCCCTTTCAAGGACAACTCCTACGAGAGCTATGGCTGACCCAAGGCTATTCCAACAGCTGCAAGTGGAGGAGTGGGGAATCAAACTCGGTTCTCCCAGATAAGAGTCCGCGCACTTCACCGCTACACCAAGGTAACCCTGGACTCAAACTTTTCTTCTGTCGCTTCAGACCAACACGGTGACCCAACCAAACTCTGCGTCTATCATAGTAATTGATGCAATAACTCTGGACCACAGAGTGGGGAAGGAGGGTGCAGCTCCAGAAAGCTGCTGGCATCGTGAATCAGTTTGTCTATAAAAGATGCAAGTCTGTGGCAAAAGGCTCGTTCGCTTGTTTTCATGTTGCTGCGTGAATGGGCTGTGGATGCATGACTTGCAGGTACATGCAACAGAAGAGGCCCATGGACATTTGCTATGCAAGATGGTGCATCCAAACTCTTTGCGGGTGGAAGGGAACAAAATGGTTGTTGTTGTTCAGTCGCACAGTCGAGTCTGACTCTTTGCGACCCCACGGACCAAGTCACACCAGGCCCTCCTGTCGTCCACCATCCTCCAAAGTCTGCTCAAATTCGTGTTTGTTACATCAGTAACGCTGTCCAGCCATCTCCTCTTTTGTTCCATTCCACCTCCAGCCTGACTCTAGGGCGACGAAGCAGGCTGTCCCAGTGGTGGACTGGCCAGGGTGTCTGCTTGCCCGATGGCGAGTGGGCCCCTGATGAAGTGGACCCCCTTAAACATTAGACTATGTCAAAAATATGAATGAATCATAGAGTTGGAAGGGACCTCTAGGGTCATCTAGTCCAACCCCCTGCACAATGCAGGAAACTCACAAACGCCTCCCCCTAAATTCACAGGATCCTCATTGTCATCCAGCCTCTGTTGAAAAACCTCCAAGGAAGGAGAGCCCACCACCTCCCGAGGAAGCCTGTTCCACTGAGGAATCGCTCTAACGGTCAGGAAGTTCTTCCTAATGTTGAGCCGGAAACTCTTTTGATTTAATTTCAACCCATTGGTTGTGGTCCTACCTTCCCGGGCCACAGAAAACAATTCCACACCATCCTCTATAGGACAGCCCTTCAAGGACTTGAAGATGGTGATCCTATCACCTCAGCCGCCTCCTCTCCAGGCTAAACATCCCCAGCTCCTTCAACCGTTTCTCATAGGACTTGGTCTCCAGACCCCTCACCATCTTCGTCGCCCTCCTCTGGACCCGTTCCAGCTTGTCTATATCCTTCTTAAAATGTGGTGCCCAAAACTGAACACAATACTCCAGGTGAGGTCTTACCAGAGCAGAGTGAAGCGATACCATCCCATCGCGTGATCTGGACACTATACTCCTGTTGATACAGCCCAAAATTGCATTTGCCTTTTTAGCCACCGCATCACACTGTTGACTCATGTTCAGCGTATGGTCCACTAAGACCCTTTTAGTAGCTTGAAAATATAATAGAAGTTCCAGTATTATTACCGTAATGCAACTACAATTTACGTTGTATTTAGGGTTGCCAGCCTCCAGGTGGGGCCTGGGGATCTCCCGCTGGCAGAGATACCAGCTCCCCTGGAGAAAATGCAATCTGTATTTACCTTTAGTATCTCCTGTATACTGCTATATGTACAAGATAAGTACACTGCTATTACAAGCATATATTTATTTATTTCACAAAAGTTTTAATTGTACCTTTTTTCCACTTATGTATTCTTTTGAAAATTTTATTATTATTTTTTTCCTTACAAAAATGAAACGATAGCCTTATAAGTTATGGGGGGTGGGGGCCCTGATGTCTCCCGGCTGCCAATATTTTTAGAGCCAATTTGGTGTAGTGGTGAAGTGTGCGGACTCTTATCTGGGAGAACCAGGTTTGATTCCCCACTCCTCCACTTGCACCTGCTGAGATGGCCTCGGGTCAGCAAAGGTTGTCCTTGAAAGGGCAGCTGCTGTGAGAGCCCTCTCCAGCCCCACCCACCTCACAGGGTGTTTGTTGTGGGAGGGGGGGGAAGGTAGAGGAGATTGTGACCGCTCTGAGACTCTGAGATTCAGAGTATAGGGCGAGATATAAATCCAAAATCTTCTTCTTCCGCCCCTGGGTTGACCTGGTTCCTTCCGGGGGCACTCTGCACCTGTTCAGAGGCACGCCCGCCCGTCGGGGCCGGCTTCCTTCCTTCTCTTCTTGCGGGAGGCTTCCAAGGCAAGGCCTGCCTGAGCCGGGGGCGGGCCGGGCCTTCGCAGCCCTCTTTCCTCCCCTCCCTCCGGGGCTGAGCTGCAAGGGGGCGGCCCCACCACACCTCCCTCCCTCCGGCCGGGCCGGCTGCAACGCCGATAAGTCTTGCAGGAATGCAGGAGCCGGGCCTGGGCCGCCTCGTCCTCCTCCTTGACGCGCGTCTTCTTTGCCCAGGTTCTGGCGCAGGCGCCCACGGCGCGTCATGTTCAGACGTTCGCATCTCAAGATCCTGCTGATCGGGAATTCCGGGTGAGTAAAGGGGGGGGGGTGCGGTGGAGAGGGGCTGCGAGGGGGGAGAGGGAGCCCCACTTCTCTCCCTCCCTTCCCCCGAGCAGGCCAGCAGCTTCCTCCTTGCGAGGCTCCGGAAAGGCGGCGGCCCGGGGTTTGCTTGCTTATGGGGCGGGGGAGCCACCTGCTGCTGCCGGGAAGCTGAAGGCGGGGAGTGGGGGGTGGGGGGTGGGTCCAGGGCGCAGGAGAGTTTCTGCGAGAGCCCCGCGGCTCTCCGGGGCAAGGGAGGCGAGGTGGCCGGCCATGGCCTTCCTCCGCAGAGCCGTCCTTGGTGGTCTGCCGTGGGACCATCCCAAGTTCCAACCAGCGTTTCCTCGAAGCTGCAGAGTCTTGGGAGCAAAACATTCTACTCGGTGAGCTGCTGGCGTTAAAGAGCCCCGCGGCGCGGTCAAGCGGCAGTGCTGCAGTCGGAGCTCTCTGCTCACGACCTGAGTTCGATCCCGGCGGAAGCTGGTTCAGGTAGCCGGCTCGCGGTTGACTCAGCCTTCCATCCTTCCGAGGTCGGTCAAATGAGCCCCCAGCTTGCTGGGGAGGGGGGGAGGAAAGTGTAGATGACCGGGGAAGGCAACGCCAAACCACCCCATAAAAAAAATCTGCAGCGACGTTGCGATGCGACATCACCCCAGAGTCGGAAATGACTGGTGCTTGCACAGGGGACGACCTTGACCTTTTTTTACTGGCATTGAAGTTGTGAGCTCCTGGCATTAACGTTGTGAGCTCCTGCATAAATTATTGTGCTCTGGGGTCCTCCTTCCGGTGCTAATGTGTGAGCTGGAGGCTAAAAACCTGTGAGCTAGCTCACACATTGCTCACTCAGCTTGGAGGGAACCCTGCTCTGGGGGCCCTCCTTCCTGAGCTAAGACAAAAATATGTGAGCTAGAGGCTGCTCACGCTAATTCAGCTTAAGAACATAAAACATAAGAGAAGCCATGTTAGATCAGGCCAATGGCCCATCCAGTCCAACATTCTGTGTCTCATAAGAACATAAGAGAAGCCCTGTTGGATCAGGCCAATGGCCCATCCAGTCCAACACTCTGTGTCACATAAGAACATAAGAGAAGCCATGTTAGATCAGGCCAGTGGCCCACCCAGTCCAACATTCTGTGTCTCATAAGAACATAAGAGAAGCCCTGTTGGATCAGGCCAATGGCCCATCCAGTCCAACACTCTGTGTCACATAAGAACATAAGAGAAGCCATGTTAGATCAGGCCAATGGCCCATCCAGTCCAACATTCTGTGTCTCATAAGAACATAAGAGAAGCCATGTTAGATCAGGCCAGTGGCCCATCCAGTCCAACATTCTGTGTCTCATAAGAACATAAGAGAAGCCCTGTTGGATCAGGCCAATGGCCCATCCAGTCCAACACTCTGTGTCACATAAGAACATAAGAGAAGCCATGTTAGATCAGGCCAGTGGCCCACCCAGTCCAACATTCTGTGTCTCATAAGAACATAAGAGAAGCCCTGTTGGATCAGGCCAATGGCCCATCCAGTCCAACACTCTGTGTCACATAAGAACATAAGAGAAGCCATGTTAGATCAGGCCAATGGCCCATCCAGTCCAACATTCTGTGTCTCATAAGAACATAAGAGAAGCCCTGTTGGATCAGGCCAATGGCCCATCCAGTCCAACACTCTGTGTCACATAAGAACATAAGAGAAGCCATGTTAGATCAGGCCAATGGCCCATCCCGTCCAACATTCTGTGTCACACAGCGGCCAAATATACACACACACACACACACACTGTGGCTAATAGCCACTGATGGACCTGTGCTCCATATTTTTATCTAACCCCCTCTTGAAGGTGGCCATGCTTGTGGCCGCCATCACCTCCTGTGGCAGTGAATTCCACATGTTAATCACCCTTTGGGTGAAGAAGGACTTCCTTTTATCCATTTTAACCTGACTGCTCAGCAATTTCATTGAATGCCCACGAGTTCTTGTATTGTGAGAAAGGGAGAAAAGTACTTCTTTCTCTACTTTCTCCATCCCATGCATTATCTTGTAAACCCCTATCATATCACCCCTCAGTCGACGTTTCTCCAAGCTAAAGAGCCCTTAGCGTTTCAACCTTTCTTCATAGGGAAAGTGTTCCAGCCCTTTAATCATTCTAGTTGCCCTTTTCTGAACTTTCTCCAATGCTATAATATCCTTTTGAGGTGCGGCGACCAGCTTAGAGGGAACACTGGTCCCAACCCTGCTTAGCTTTCAATTTATGGCGGGCCCAGCAAGGGTCACTCAAGACAAGCAAGAAACAGAAGTGCTCTGCCATTGCTTGCCTCTGCAGAGCCGTCCTTGGTGGTCTCCCTTCCAAGTACTTACCTTGCTTAGCTTTCAATTTATGGCGGCCACAGCAAGGGGCTTTCAAGGCAAGCACAAAGCAGAGGTGGTCTGCCGTTGCTTGCCTCTGCAGAGCCTTCCTTGGTGGTCTCCCACCCAAGCACTGACCCTGCTTAGCCTCCAATTCTGGTGACCCCGGCAAGGGACTCTCCAGGCAAAGGAGAAGCAGAGAGATGTCTTTGCTCGTCTCCCATCCAAGAACCGACCCTGCTTAGCGTCCAACTTCTAGTGACCCCAGCGAGGGACTTTTCATGCAAGTGAGAAGCAGAGGTGGTTGGCCATGGCCTTCCTCTGCAGAGCCGTCCTTGGTGGTCTCCCATGGAAGAATTGACCCTGTTTAGTTTAGGCTTATGGTGACCCCAGCAAGGGGCTTTCAAGGCGAGGGAGAAGCAGAGGCCGTCGGCCATTGCCTGCCTCTGCAGAGCCTTCCTTGGTGGTCTCCCATCCAAGTACTGACCCTGTTTAGCTTAGACTTCTGGTGACCCCAGCAAGGGGCTTTCAAGGCAAGGGAGAAGCAGAGGTGGTTGGCCACGGCCTTCCTCTGCAGAGCCGTCCTTGGTGGTCTCCCATGGAAGAATTGACCCTGTTTAGCTTAGACTTCTGGTGACCCCAGCAAGGGGCTTTCAAGGCAAGGGAGAAGCAGAGGTGGTTGGCCACGGCCTTCCTCTGCAGAGCCGTCCTTGGTGGTCTCCCATGGAAGAATTGACCCTGTTTAGCTTAGGCTTCTGGTGACCCCAGCAAGGGGCTTTCAAGGCAAGGGAGAAGCAGAGGCCGTCGGCCATCGCCTTCCTCTGCAGAGCCGTCCTTGGTGGTCTCCCATGGAAGAATTGACCCTGTTTAGCTTAGACTTCTGGTGACCCCAGCAAGGGGCTTTCAAGGCAAGGGAGAAGCAGAGGTGGTTGGCCATGGCCTTCCTCTGCAGAGCCGTCCTTGGTGATCTCCCATGGAAGAATTGACCCTGTTTAGCTTAGGCTTCTGGTGACCCCAGCAAGGGGCTTTCAAGGCAAGGGAGAAGCAGAGGCCGTCGGCCATCGCCTTCCTCTGCAGAGCCGTCCTTGGTGGTCTCCCATGGAAGAATTGACCCTGTTTAGCTTAGACTTCTGGTGACCCCAGCAAGGGGCTTTCAAGGCAAGGGAGAAGCAGAGGCCGTCGGCCGTTGCCTCCCTCTGCAGAGCCTTCCTTGGTGGTCTCCCATCCAAGTACGGACCCTGCTTAGCTTTCAACTTATGGCGACCCCAGCAAGGGGCTTTCAAGGCCAGGGAGAAGTTGTGGTGGTTCCCCACCGCCTTCCTCTGCAGAGCCTTCCTTCTTGGGCTCCCATCCAAGTCCCCACGTTGCTTAACTTACGTGGTCAGGCTACAGCAGGCCTTCCCTCCCTTCTCGTGGTATGGAGGTGCCTGGTAAACGACATCCTATTAAGTCCCTGCTCAAGGGAGGGGGGAGGCAGCATAGTATAGCCCGACTGCATCTGATCTCAGAAGCTCAGCGGGGTCCGTGCTTGGATGGGAGACAGCCGTGAAGGACTCTGCGGAGGAGGGCCGTGCGAAGCCACCTCCGTTTCTGGCTCGCCTTGAAAGCCCCTTGCTGGAGTCGGCGCAAGTTGGAACCGAAGGACGGTAAATACTTGGACAGACCACCAAGGAAGGCTCTGCGGAGGAAGACAATGGCAAACCAAACTTTGGTGTAGTGGTTCAGGGTGCGGACTCTTATCTTATTTGATTCCCCACTCCTCCACTTGCAGCTGCTGGCATGGCCTTGGGTCAGCCATAGCTCTCGCAGGAGTTGTCCTTGAAAGGGCAGCTTCTGTCAGAGCTCTCTCAACCCCACCCACCTCACAGGGTGTCTGTTGTGGGGGAGGAAGATAAAGGAGATTGTAAGCCGCTCTGAGACTCTGTCCTTGAAAGGGCAGCTTCTGGGAGAGCCCTTTCAGCCCTGCCCACCTCACAGGGTGTCTGTTGTCAGGGAGGAAGGGAAAGGAGATTGTAGGCCGCTCTGAGACTCTGTCCTTGAAAGGGCAGCTTCTGGGAGAGCCCTTTCAGCCCTGTCCACCTCACAGGGTGTCTGTTGTCAGGGAGGAAGGGAAAGGAGATTGTAGGCCGCTCTGAGACTCTGTCCTTGAAAGGGCAGCTTCTGGGAGAGCCCTTTCAGCTCCACCCACCTCACAGGGTGTCTGTTGTGGGGGAGGAAGATAAAGGAGATTGTAAGCCGCTCTGAGACCCTGATTCAGAGAGAAGGGCGGGGTACAAATCTGCATTCTCTTCCTCTTCCTCCAAAGCAGCCATATTCTCCAGGGAAGCTGATCTCGGTACTCTAGAAATCAGCTCTTGTGGCAACCCGAGGGCTTTTTTAGCAGGAACTCCTTTGCCTATTAGGCCGCAACCCGCCCCCCCCCTCAATATAGCCAATCCTCCTGGAGCTTACAGGGCTATTTAGTGCAGGGCCTACTATAAAGCTCCAGCAGGATTGGCTACATCAGGGGTGTGTGGCCTAATAGGCAAAGGATTTCCTGCCACAGAAAAAAAGCCCTCACCAGCCCTATTTGTGAGTCACCCCTTCAGGGACAGAAAAGTATCGTTGCCATCTTCCTGGTGGTGTCTGGAGGTCTCCCAAAATGCCCGCTGATTCCTAGACTACGGAGATCAGGTCTGCAGGAGAAAATAGCCGCTGTGAAGGTTGGCGTCTGTGGCAGGATACTCAAATCTGGTCCTCCCAGGATTCCAACCCTCACTCCCCCCCCCCCCCCAAAAAAACAGAACTTTGAAAAATTCTTCAGTTTTGTTGCTGAAGTTCCAGCAGGCCCCTCCAGAGGAACCTGACCTCAAGCGACTGGCTGAGATGTTGCAGCCGTCGCTCAGAAAAAGCTGTGGAGAAGGCGGAAGGGAGTAGAGACCCCCTTTCACCTGCTTTTGGGGAGCATCAGGCGATGGGATGCAGGAAGGTGATGACATTGGATGTGTATCCCTCACTCCACTCTGAATCTCAGAGCGGCTCACAATGTCCTTTATCTTCCTCCCCTGCAACAGACACCCTGTTGTGAGGTGGGTGGGGCTGAGAGAGCTCTCCCAGAAGCTGCCCTTTTAAGGACAGAGTCTCAGAGCGGCCTACAATCTCCTTTCCCTTCCTCCCCCACATCAGACACCCTGTGAGGCAGATGAGGCTGAGAGAGCTTTCCCAGAAGCTGCCCTTTCAAGGGCAGAGTCTGAGTGGCCTACAATCTCCCCTGGCACAGAGACCAAAAACCTTCTGCGCCCACACGATGCATGTTAGTGTACTGGAAGGCAGGCAGGCAAATAGATGGGGGAGGGAGGTGGAAAGAAAGCAACTTTAACCTTAAATGCCTTCTCCAAACTGCTGACATATGCCTTCTCCAAGCCAATGGGGCAAAGGGGGCTTCAAGAGCCATACACTATATGTGAAAGAGCCACAGGTTTGGCTGCCCCTGCGTTATAGCTTGCTGAAGTCCCTCCCCTCATCCCAAGCTCCACCCTCTAATCTCCAGGAATTTCCCAACTCAGAGTTGGCAGCCCTATCCAGTTCGGATGCAGATAGATCCAGGTCTTGGTCTGAAGCAGTAGAACAGGCGTGGCCAAACTCGCTTCACCTAAAAGCCACATAGAATAAGTGTCAGATGTTTCAGAGCCGCAAGATATGGACATCAGATGTTCGAGAGCCACGAGGAAGGGCGGGAGGCAAATAGATGGGGGGAGAGAGGGAAGAAAGAAAGCAACTTTAACTTTAGTTGCATTCTCCAAACTTCCAGCGGGCTTGGCAGTGTTTTGAAGAGACTTTAAATGCCTTCTCCAAGCCAGCCGGTGGGGCAGTGGGGGCTTCCGAGAGCCGCACAATATGTGTGAAAGAGCCACATGTGGTTTTGTTGTTGTTGTGCAGTCGCACAGTCGAGTCTGACTCTTTGCAGCCCCATGGACCAAGTCACGCCAGGCCCCCCCGTCTTCCACCATCCTTCGAAATCTGCTCAAATTCGTGTTTGTGACATCAGTAACGCTGTCCGGCCATCTCCTCTTTTGCTGTCCCCTTCTTCTTTTGCCTTCTGTCTTTCCCAGCATCAGGGGCTTCTCCAGGGAGTTCTCCCTTCTCAACTAGTGGCCAAAAGATTTGAGCTTCAGCTTCAGCATCTGACCTTCCAGGGAACAGTCTGGGTTGATTTCCCTTAGGACTGACTGATTGGATCTTCTTGCAGTCTAAGGGACTCTCAAGATTCTTCTCCAGCACCACAGCTCAAAAGCATCTATTCCTCTGAGAGAGCTCTCCCAGAAGCTGCCCTTTCAAGGACAGAGTCTCAGAGCTACTCACAATCTCCTTTACCTCCCTCCCCCACAACAGACACCCTGTGAGGTAGGGGGGCTGAGAGAGCTCTTCCAAAAGCTGCCCTTTCAAAGACAGCTCTTGCAAGATCTATGGCTGACCCAAGGCCCTTCCAGCAGCTGCAAGTGGAGGAATAGGGGGAATCTTCCATCATCCTTCGAAGTCTGCTCAAATTTGTGTTTGTTATATCAGTAACGCTGTCCAGCCATCTCCTCTTTTGCTGTCTCCTTCTTTTGCCTTCTGTCTTTCCCAGCATCAGGGTCTTCTCCAGGGAGTGCTCCCTTCTCATTGGGTGGCCAAAGGATTGGAGTTTCAGCTTCATCATCTGACCTTCCAGGGAACAGTCAGGGTTGATTTCCCTTAGGACTGACTGACTGGATCTTCTTGCAGTCCGAGGGACTTCTCCAGCACCACACTTTGGCCACCCCTGCAGTAGAACAAAACAGAGTCAACCGAGTTTTATCCGGAATGGAAGCTTTCGCGTGCTCGATGCCCTCTTCAAGACATCCTCCCGTCTGATGAAGCGTGCTCAAGAGCACACAAAAGCTGACGTTCTGAATAAAACTCGGCTGGTCCGAAAGGGGCTACCGGATTCTGCTCAGTTCTGGTGCGGTTCTGCTTCAGCAGAAGGCAGGCAGAGAGGGCCATACGGACGGCTGCGGGGAGACCGGATGCTGATCCCGCTGCGTTCCTTCCAGGGTGGGCAAGTCGGCCCTGATGAACCAGTACGTCAACAACCGCTTCAGCAGCCGCTACCGAGCCACCATCGGGGCCGATTTCCTCAGCAAAGAGCTCACGGTGGACGGACGGACCATCACGGTGCAGGTGGGTCGGAAGCAAAGCCGTCCTGGGGGCCGCGGCGCCCGCTAACCGGCGGGAAGCGATCCACCCAACTCGGCAAAAGTTTTCTCTCTCCTCCCCTTTCCCCTTCCGAGCTATTTATTTCGTTCCTGATTCCGAGTTCCCTTTTTGGACGTAAGCAAAGGTGCTCGCCCTATTATAGTCTCCAGGCAGTTTGGGAATTCATAGAATCGTGGGGGGTATCCAGGGACATCGAGTCCAACTCCCTGCACAGTGCAGGAAATGCACAAGTACCTCCCCCCCTGCACCCCACCCCACCGACCCCTGTGCCAAGCCCAGAAAATGACCCACGCACACGTGCAAAAATCCTAAGAGATGGGTGGCTGCAGCAACTCGCAGTTCTGCTATAAAGAGCTGTGCTTGCTTTCTTTGGCAAAGGGCTTCTCTAACCTGAGAGACTGGCTCAGTGGCAGAGCCTCTTATCGAAGTTTTGCAGGGCCTGTAAGATGGAGGTTTTCCGCCAGGCTTTTAATTGACCCAGTGGGTGTCCTCTGAAGTCATCGCTCCTCCTGGCACCTTATTAGCACCTTGCCGTCTAGGTGCTTATGTTTGGCAGAGAGCCAGTATGGTGTAGTGGTGAAGTGTGCGGACTCTTATCTGGGAGAACCGGGTTTGATTCCCCACTCCTCCACTTGCAGCTGCTGGAATGGCCTTGGGTCAGCCATAGCTCTGGCAGAGGTTGTCCTTGAAAGGGCAGCTTCTGTCACAGCTCTCTCAGCCCCACCCACCTCACAGAGTTTGATTCCCCCCTCCTCTGCTTGCAGCTGCTGGAACGGCCTTGAGTCAGCCATAGCTCTGGCAGAGGTTGTCCTTGAAAGGGCAGCTTCTGTCACAGCTCTCTCAGCCCCACCCACCTCACCGAGTTTGATTCCCCCCTCCTCCACTTGCAGCTGCTGGAATGGCCTTGGGTCAGCCATAGCTCTCGCAGGAGTTGTCCTTGAAAGGGTAGCTTTTGGAAGAGCTCTCTCAGCCCCACCCACCTCACAGAGTGTCTGTTGTGGGCGGGGGGAAGGTAAAGGAGATTGTGATTGCTCTGAGACTCAAGAGTATAGGGCAGAATATAAGAGAGCCAGTTCAGTGGTTAAGTGTGTGTACTCTTTATCCGGGAGAACCGGGTTTGACTCCCTACTCCTACGCTTGCAGCTACTGGAATGGCCTTGGGTCAGCCTTAGCTCTGGCAGAGGTTGTCCTTGAAAGGGCAGCTGCTGTGAGAGCCCTCTCAGCTCCACCCGCCTCACAGGGTGTCTGTTGTGGGGGGAGAAGATGCAGGAGATTGTAAGCCGCTCTGAGACTGATTCAGAGAGAAGGGCGGGGTATAAATCTGCAGTCTTTTTCTTATGCTGAATACTACCAGCCTATATGTGGTTTATGACTTGTTGCCAATGACGTAGATCATGGTTTTTGTTAATTCTGTCATTGTATTATCTCGTCTGGATGTGGTTTGTTGAATGTTTCTGTAAGGTTTTTTAATGTTGTAAGCCGCCCAAAGCCCACTTGCGGGATACGGTGGAGTATAAATCGCAAGATTAAATTAAATCTTCCCAGATCCCTCGGTGGTGGAGAAAACCTGCCACCTGACCCTAAAGTGGCAAACGGCATTTCCTCCCTCTGAGATTCCCCGTTGACACTGGGATTCAGAGGTTTGTGCGCTCTGAATTCGGAGGTCCCCTTTTGTCACCATGACTCGGGGCCACTGATAGACCTCTCTCCTCCATGAATCTGTCCTATCGCGGTTTAAAGCACTCTATGCCTCTCTATACCTTGACAAGGACTAGTAACTTGGCCCTTTGCCAAAGAAATCAAGCAAAGCTCTTTTAGAGCAGAACTGCAAGGTCCTGCAGGCACCCGTCTCTTAGGAGACACGGCCGTAAAATGGCAGAGAATGCCCCAGGGGGAGAACACACGTGCACAAGCGCGCCCGATCTTGTCTCCCGCAGCCTTCTCATCCAGTTTTATGTCTGCTCTCTGGCCCCAGCAGAATTTTGCATCCAGCCAGCAAGTCTCACATTTACAGCTGCACAGCCTAACATATTTGAAAATACTGGTTGCCACTACATTGCAGCTTTGTGGCCAAGCAGAGGCTCTACCACTGAGCCAGGGTCTCAGGTTATGGTCTTTCTCATCAGCTCCTGCCCAGTCCTTTTCACTGGAGATGACAGGGATTGAACCTGGGACCTTCTGCATGCCAAGCAGAGGCTCTGCCACTGAGCCAGGGTCTCAGGTCAAAGCCTTTCCCATCACCTCCTGCCTGGTCCTTTTAACTGGAGATGCTGGGGATTGAACCTGGGAACTTCTGCATGCCAAGCAGAGGCTCTACCACCAAGCCACAGCCCCTTCCCAAACTCTTAGCCTCTCCTCTACCCTTTAGATCTGGGACACAGCTGGCACAGAGAGGTTCCAGTCGCTGGGGACGGCCCTGTACCGAGGGTCGGACTGCTGCTTCCTCGTCTTCGACGTCACGTCGGCCAGTTCCTTTGAAGGCCTGGAGAAATGGCACAAGCAGCTCTTGCTGCAGATTGAGCCGGGGGAAGATGGGCCCTTCCCCATCGCCGTCATCGGGAACAAGACGGACTTGGAGAACCGCGAGGTGGGATTACCGGTCAAGGCAAGGGGCTGGTGGGGCTTGAAGTATCCCTCGGTGTTGAGACATACAGAGAGGAAGACGCTGAGACCAGTTGTCTTTCTACACATTTTAAAAGGCCAAGTTTCTAGACCAGGGGTGACCAAACTTACTTAATGTAAGTCACATAGAATAAATGCCAGACGTTTGGGAGTAGGAAAGAAGGAAGGAAGGGATTGCAGATTTATACCCCGCTCTTCTCTCTGAATCAGAGCGGTTTACAATCTCTTATATCTTCTTCTCCTCCACTCCCCGCAACAGACACCCCCCTGTGAGGAAGGTGGGACTGAGAGAGTTCTCCCAGAAGCTGCCCTTTCAAGGACAACTCTTGCGATAGCTATGGCTCACCCAAGGCCATTCCACCAGCTGCAAGTGAGAGGAATGGGGAATCAGACCTGGTTCTCCCAGATAAGAGAGCTATGGCTGACCCAAGACCATTCCAGCAGCTGCAAGGGGAGGAGTGGGAAATCAGACCTGGTTCTCCCAGATAAGAGAGCTCTGGCTGACCCAAGGCCATTCCAGCAGCTGCGAGTGGAGGAGTGGGGAATCAAACCCGGTTCTCCCAGATAAGAGAGCTATGGCTGACCCAAGGCCATTCCAGCAGCTGCAAGGGGAGGAGTGGGGAATCAGACCTGGTTCTCCCAGATAAGAGAGCTATGGCTGACCCAAGGCCATTCCAGCAGCTGCAAGGGGAGGAGGGGGGAATCAGACCTGGTTCTCCCAGATAAGAGAGCTATGGCTGACCCAAGGCCATTCCAGCAGCTGCAAGGGGAGGAGTGGGGAATCAGACCTGGTTCTCCCAGATAAGAGTCCACGCACTTAACCACTACACCTGGCTGGATGGAAGGAAGGAAAACAGGGCAACGGGAGGTTTGAGAGGCACACAATATGTGTAAAAAGGCCCCATCTGGCTCCCGAGCCGCAGTTTGGCCACCCCTGGTGTGGGCCCTGGGAGAACGGAGGAGCTCTGAGGAGTGCCGCCTGTACACGAGCGCTCTTTGTCTAGGTGTCGCCAGAGCAAGGGGAAGAGTGGAGCCGGCTTCACAAAGCAGAATACTTCGAGACCAGCGCCAAGGTTGCCACCAACGTCCAGGAGGTCTTTGAGTGGGCCGTGCGGGCCGTCCTGAGAAGCGTAAGAGGCAGCCTTTATCTTTGAATTGATTTGAGGGGGTGTCGGATCCTTGGCCTCGCGTTGCCAAACCCCGGGTGGGGGCAGCCCTCCCCCCTGCTTCAGTCATCAGAAAGTGGCAGGGGGGGGGGAGGGAACTATCTGTTGGGCACTCCACGATTCCCTATTATATCCCATAGGATATAATGGAGAATTGATCCATGGGTATTGGCGGGGCTGTTTTTTGGGGTAGAGGCACCAAATTTGCAGCACAGCATCCGGCGCCTCTCCTTAAAACACCCTCCCAAGTTTCAAAAAGATTGGATCCAGGGGCCCAGAATTGAGCCCCAAAAGGAGCCCCCTGTCACGTTCTCCGGGTGCAGGCAGGCAGGCGTCCAAATCCAGTCCAAGGTCAAAGTCCAAGAAGTCAAGCAGGAGCCAAGTCACCAATGCAGAATCACAAACTGGAATCAGAAGTCAATCTCCAAAAGCCAAAAGGTCAGGGTGCCAAGGAAATCAAGCAGGTCAGGAATCAGGAAGGAGCGTGGATGCAAGCCAGATAATAGACTTGTTGCTTCCACAAGGTTACCAGGTCCTGGGTGGGAGCTATATGGGAGTCTCAATCAGTGACTCTGCTAGAACTCAGGGCTGAGAGATCTGAAGCATCGGCGTGCCTCATGTCTTCGCTCCGAAAGTTCTTTCCGGAGCCTGCTTCGAACTCTTGAGGTGGGAGGAGGACAGCTTGGAGGAGATTGATCAGTCAACAGCTGACACTGGTTCCTGGAGAGTGATTGATGGGCCAGCGTCTGTTCAGCTGAGGAATTGGCTGGCAACTCTTCCAGGTCTGTTAACCCTTCCAGCTCCTCCTCGTTAGGGCTCATGATAGTATTCCCCCCGCAGGATCCCCCCACACAGATGGGCCAGGCCGGTCAGGGTAGGCCGTGTGGAACTGCTGCATGAGGTCAGGGACGTGTAGCTTGTCTGTGGGTTTCCATGAATGGTCCTTGGGGCCATAGCCTTCCCAGTCCATGAGGTACTGGAGGTCCCCGTGGTGGATTCAGAAGTCCAGGAGCTGGTGGACCTCGTATTCCTCCTCGTCATCGACCAGGACAGGAGGCGGCGGTGCTGGAGGTGGTGGTCGGATGGGATCCGGTGGTGTAGCAGGAACAAGGAGGGACCAGTGGAAGACCGGGTAGATGCGGAGGGTGGCCAGCAGCTGTAGCTGGAAAGCAATGGGGTTGATTTGGTCTGTGATCAGTTAAGGGCCTGCAAAGCGAGGGTCCAGCTTGCGAGACCGGCCAGGCCGACGCAGGTAACGGATGGAGAGCCAGACGTGGTCCCCAGGCTTCAGTGGGGGCCCCACCTATAGCTTTCGGTCAGCAGCTGTCTTGTAGGCGTCTTTAGCCTGGTGAAGAGGTCCAAGGATTCAGGTGTGCCCCGTGGACCTGGAGAGCTCAGTGATAAAGTCTACGGAGACGGTGTCCCAGGGTCTTGCAGGCGTGGGTAGGGGATGCAAAAGCGCTGGGGGCTTGCCTGGTACATCCTTGGCCCGCCGGCAGACCTCACAGGAACCGACATAGCGGGCCACGTCAGCACGGATGCAAGACCACCAGAACTCCCGTGTGAGCAGGTACAGGGTCTTGTGTTGGCTGAAGTGCCTCGCAGGAGGGGAGTCATGGATCAGGTGGAGCACGTCGGCCTGGAGGGGCCCCGGAGGCATGTATAGGCGCCCATGGTGCAAGAGGAGACTTTGGCGGGTAGAGGGGTCCCCGACCGGGCCGTTTTGCACTTCCAGGAGGCGTTGCTGAGTCCAGGGGTATTGGGCCTGGCTGGCCTGGATGTCTGCAGCCAAGGTCGGGTGAGTTGTGGTGGCAGCGAAGACCGAGGGTGCAAGGTTGAGCCCAGTTTGGGTCTCCTCCGTTGCAGCTGGGAGGGGGTCCTCCCACTGGGATAACACTGCGCCGAGGGCCACGCTGGAGGCGTCAGTCTCTACTGTGAACGGCAGCTGCGGATCTGGGTAATGCAGGAGTGGCTCGGTGGTGAAGCAGGTTTTCAGGGGGGGTGGAGGCATGGTCTGCCTCTGGAGTCCAGTGAAATGGCTCTTTGGGCTGGAGGAGCTGGGTCAAAGGCGTGGTCACGTCGGCATAAGCAGGGATGAACTGGCGGTAATAACTGGAAAAGCCAAGGAACCGCTGTACGTCCTTGTGGTTCCGCTGCGTCTGCCAGGTCAGGACCGCCTTGCCTGTGTTCGGGTCCATCCGAGTCCCACGGGGTGAGACGATGTGGCCAAGGAACTCGACTGCTGTTAAGTTGAAGGCACACTTCTCTAGCTTGGCATAGAGACAATGCTCGCGCAGGCGTTGCAGGACCTGGCGGACGTGCCCTGCGTGCTGGGCGGGGCTTTGGGAATAAATTAAAATGTCATCTAAATAAATGATCACAAAGCGATCGAGCAGGTCACAGAAGATGTTGTTCATCAGCCTTTGGAAGACGGCAGGGGCGCAGGTCAGGCCGAAGGGCATCAAGAGATACTCGTACTGGCCATAGCGGGTCTCGAAAGCCATCTTCCATTTATCTCCTGTGCGGATCCACACCAAGTTGTACGCACCCCGGAGATCTAGCTTGGTATAGTGCTGGGCCCTCTTAAGGCGATCCAGTAGTTCTGGAATTAGTGGCAAAGGGTAGCGGTCCTGGACGGTGATTTTGTTCATGGCCCGGTAGTCATTGCAGGGCCGGAGGTCGCTGCCTTTCTTTTTGATAAAGAGAACAGGGGTGGACAGCAGGGACGTGGATGGCCGGATGAAACCCAGGTTTTTGGCGAGGAAGTCCCACAGGGCTGCTAGCTCTGGTTCGGACAGGGGGTAGAGCCGCCCCATGGCAGGGGTGCCCCGGTACCAAATTGATGACACAGTCATAAGGCTGGTGCGGGAGGAGCTGCTCGGCCCCCTATTCCTCAATGACATTGGCAAAGTCTGTGTAGGCCGGGGGAAGTAGAGGACCAGAAGCCAGGCCGGCGGCCAGGGTGGCCGACTGGGCCTGGTGAGGACAAGGATCCTTGAAACTTAGCTTTCCCTGTGCCCAGTCCACGAGGGGGTTATGCTTTACGAGCCAGGAGAGTCCCAGAATGAGGGGAAAGCGGGGCATGCAAGCAACATCGAATTGTACTTGTTCGTGATGGTGTTGGATTCGGAGTGTGACCAGGTGGGTCTCCTGGGTCACCGGACCGGAGCGGAGGAGGCGCCCGTCGATGGCTTTGACCAGGTCGGGGGAGACTTTGTCCTGCACCGGGATCTGTTGTTGCTTCACAAAGGCCACGTTGACGAAGCAGCAGGCGGCCCCAGAGTTGACCATGGTGTATATGAACAGCCAGCGCCTGTCTGGCAAGCCGAGTGTGACCGGTACGAGGAACGGGCCCTGGTCACGTAACGTAGGGCTCAGGGGACCCGGCTAGGTGCCCCAAGTCGGGGGGTCCACTCAGACTTGGGGCTGGTCTTTTACTGGCGGTGGTGGCACGGTACTGGACTGGGTGCGCTTGGCAGGGCAGCTGGAGAAGCGCCCCGGCTCTCCAGTAGAGGCAGAGATTCTGTGAGCAGCGCTGTGCTTTTTCCTCGGGGGTGAGCCGCAGCCGTGCAGCCCCAAGTTGCATGGGCTCAGGGTCATCAGTCTCGGGACTGGTGTGCACCAGGGTTATCACCGTCATTGGGTGGTGAGGCAGCTGAGAGGGACGGGTGCTGCTTTGCGCTTGGCGGCGGCTTTCCAGGTGGCCATTGATGCGGAGACACAGCGTGATTAGCCCTTGCAGTGTGGCCGGTCAGTCTACTCGTGCCAGCTCATCAAGGACTTCGTCAGCCAGCCCCTCCGTATACTGGTCCATGAGGGCAGCCTCATTCCAGGCCATGTCTTGGGCCAGAAGCTTGAACTCAGTGGAGTACTGGGAAACTGAGTCCCTACCCTGCTTCAGGGTCCGGATCTTCCGATTGGCGGTGGCTGCTTGCCGGGGGTTAGCAAAGGTTACCGCCCTGATAGTCAGTCAGCAATGGTGATGGGGATAGAAGCAAGGGGGTAGCCCATTTAGCTGCCTGTCCCTTTAAGAAGCTGACAATGACGCATACCTTGGTCTTGTCGTTGGGGAAGTCTCTGGCCCGTAATTCAATATACAATTTGCACTGTGCCAGGAATGCAGGAAATTCCTAAACCTTCCCAGTGAATTTCTCTGGGGGAAGCACTGGGCACTTGGGTGGGCCAATGACAGTGGCTTGCTGCTGCTGTTGCAGGTGAGCCACCATTTGAGTGAGGTGCTGTACCTGAGCGAGCAAGGCTGCTAGCTGCCCAGAGCCTCCGCTTGCCTCCTCATACATCTTGTGGAGTGAGTGTGTGGGTGTGGAAGCAATCTGTCACGTTCCCAAGGTGCAGGCAGGCCAAAGGTCAAAGTCCAGGAAGTCAAGTAGGAGCCAAGTCACCAATGCAGAATCACAAACTGGAATCAGAAGTCAGTGTCCAAAAGCCAAAAGGTCAGGGTGCCAAGGAAATCAGGTAGGTCAGGATCAGGAATGAGCGTGGATGCAAGCCAGAGAATAGACTTGCTGTTTCCACAAGGTTACCAGGTCCTGGGTGGGAGCTATATGGGAGTCTCAATCAGCCTGCTCCCTGGGTGGCAGTGACTCTGCTAGAACTCAGGGCTGAGAGATCTGAAGCATCAGCGTGCCTCATGTCTTTGGTCTGAAAGTTCTTTCCGGAGCCTGCTTCGAACTCTTGAGATGGGAGGAGGGGAGCTTGATGGTCAACAGCTGACACTGGTGCCTGGAGAGTGATTGATGGGCCAACTGCTGTTTGTTCAGCTGACGAACTGGCTGTCAACTCTTCCAGGTCTGTTAACCCTTCCAGCTCCTCCTCCTCAGGGCTCATGACACCATTATTTCCAGCGAAGGGAAGGCATTCAAAAGGTGTGTGATCCCTTTAAATGCGATGGCCACAGAACTTCCTTTGGAGTTCAGTCGTGCTTGGCACACCCTTGTTCCTGGCTCCACTCCCAAAGCCCCCAGATATTTGAGTCAGACCTGGCAACCATAGCAAGGCACTGCGTCGGGGAACCCTGCTCTGTACATTGCAGAAGTCTTCAAGCTCTTCTGCGTTTCCTGTAGTTGCCTTGGCTTGGGCTCAGGGCTGGCTTGCCCACTAGGCAAACTAGGTGGCTCCCTAGGGCGCCGGGAGGGATGGTGCTGAATTGGGCTCCCCTCTTCCCGGTGCCCAAGACAAACACCTAAATTTGCCTCCCTCCCTTCCGCTGCGCTCCGCACCCCCCCCCCCCCCGATAAGAGAAGCGCGATGAGGATCAGCTCTACCAGCTTCGATGCAGCCGGCATCTGAGTGTGCTTTGAAGAGAGAGCTGGAGGAGGCTTTGCTCCCCCCCTCACTTCCAGTTCCGGAAAGGACAGGGGAGAAGCCTCTTCCAATCCTCTCTTCAAAGAACTCTCGAATGCTGGCCGCCTCGAAGCTGGTGGGGCCAATCCTTGTTGCAGCATGCTCCTCTCAGTGGGCAGGCGGGGGCGGGACAGAGCACAGCACTGCGGAGGGAGGGCAGGGGGTTCAGCAGGCAGGGCCGCACTACTTGTGCCCGCTGACTTACATAGAATCATAGAGTTGGAAGAGACCTCCAGGGTCATGTAGTCCAACCCCCTGCACAATGCAGGAAATGCCTCCCCCTAAATTCACAGGATCTTCATTGCTGTCAGAGGGTCATCCAGCCTCTGTTGAAAAACCTCCAAGGAAGGAGAGCCCACCACCTCCCGAGGAAGCCTGTTCCAATGAGGAACCCCTCTAACAGTCAGGAAGTTCCTCCTAATGTTGAACTGGAAACTTTTTTGATTTAATTTCACAGAATCACAGAATTGGAAGGGACCGCCACAGAGTTGGAAGGGACCTCCAGGGTCATCTAGTCCAACCCCCCGCACAATGCAGGAAACTCACAAACACCTCCCCCCTAAATTCATAGGATCTTCATTGCTGTCAGATGGCCATCTAGCCTCTGTTTAAAAACCTCCAAGGAAGGAGAGCCCACCACCTCCTGAGGAAGCCTGTTCCACTGAGGAACCGCTCTAAACTCACAAACACCTCCCTCTAAATTCACAGGATGAGTGTTGCTGTAAGAGGGCCATCCAGCCTCTGTTGAAAAACCTCCGAGGGAGAGCCCCCCACCTCCCAAGGAGGAAGCCTGTTCCACTGAGGAACCGTTCTAAACTCACAAATCCCTCCCCCTAAATTCACAGGATCTTCATTGCTGTCAGAGGGCCATCTAGCCTCTGCTTAAAAACCTCCAAGGAAGGAGAGCCCACCACCTCCCGAGGAAGCCTGTTCCACTGAGGAACCGCTCTAACGGTCAGGAAGTTCTTCCTCATGTTGAGCCGGAAACTTAATTTCAACCCCTTGGTTCTGGTCCTACCTTCCAGGGCCACAGAAAACAATTCCACACCCTCCTCTAGGACAGCCCTTCAAGGACTTGAAGATGGTGATCCTATCGCTTCTCAGCTGCCTCCTTTCCAGGCTAAACATCTTTTTCTCTCCCCCCCCCCCAAGCGCAAGACCCTTGAGCCTCCTCAGCTGGACTCTGTTCATCTTGAGACCAGGCAGCCGGAAGGGGCGCCCCGGGAGCGGTGTGGCTGCTAAGGACCCCAAAGGTGGATGGGGACGTGCTGTCCTGTGCTGCGCTTCAAGATGGCTCCTCCGTGTCGCTTGAAGACCGTGGGGTGCCGCTACGGTCATGCTCGGCCCGATGGACATTTGGCAAGGCCACAGTGCAGCCCTGGACGCAGCTTGCGGGATCGCCTCCCCTTTGCCCGCCGCGACGAGACCGTTGCTCTCCCGGAAGAAGAGGCAGATTGGTACATTGGGGAGACGGACAGCAGACCACCTGGTCCCCCTCCCCTGTTGGAAATGAAATCTGCCTTTTGGTCCCACGTCCTTCCCTGTAGGAGAAACGGCCACGCCGAGAGCAATAACTGAAGAAAAGACTCGTCCGCTGAGGGCCAAAGGAAGGGTGGGGGAACGGAGAGAAACGGTTGCATAAAAACAAAGTCTCGTCTCCAAAAAAAAAAAGGTCTTTAATTGTTCAAATTAGCACAAAAACGACAGATACGCAGCACTGGGGGGGCGAGGGGGAAGGGGACAGCCGTGGGGAACTCCTATGAAGGCCGTTCCTGTCTCAAATGGAAAATAAACTGGCTAAGAGGTAGGAGAAAGGCTTGAGAAATCTTCGGGTCTGGACGGGGGGGAGAGAACACAGCGAAATACACTATAATACAAAAGACCGGGGTACAGAGCAAGTTGCGGAGGGGTGGGGGTGGGAAGGCAGGAGGAGTTGCACCTGGTATTTTGACTGGGAGGGGTTTTATCTGCCGCTCTCCTTGACGGTGGGGGACGATGGCAGCCATTTTATGTGCACCAATGGGAGCTCACTTTATGGGAACCCAGACCTTGGCTCTTAAGTCCCCCCCCCCCCCCCCGACACCATCACTCCCTTCCCCTCTGTGGAATGTCTTGGGAGAGGCAACCGGAGCAAAAGGAGGTGTGCGCCCAACACGGGATCAATATCCCTGCTCTGTTGTAAGTCCAACGTAACCTCTTGCAGCCTTCTCCACCTCCCCCCACCCTCCCGGTGGGCCAAGTGATGCCACCGCTGCCGTCACTGACTTTTCTTTAAAAAACAAAACAAAACCCCTAAAAAAAAAAACGTTTTATACAAAACCAGGGGGAGGAGCGGCAAGATAAAACTGCCTTGAAACTACCACCTTGGTGGCTCAGAGGAGGGAAGAGAAAAGGGGGCGCAGGCTTGTGCTGAAAAGAGGAGGGGGCTCGGCCACATCCCTGGGGGGGGGGTCACAGAAGCGGCGGGTGCTCCGGAGCCAAAAGTGGCCCCCGGCTAAGCGTTAGGACAGGTGCTGTCGAAGAAGCCACGCGTTTCCCACCTCCCTCCCCCCCGAAATGTTCAGAGTAGCTGCATTTGTGGTCCGACCACATCGTATCCCCCCCCCTCTTCCCCCCCCCACCCCACCTTGCAATGACCCAACTCAAAAGACACTAAAAACTAAACGGGAGGTAAAGGGGGTTTGTACAGAGGCAAGAACTGGAGGGGTGGAGGAAGAGGCTCTCCCACCCACCCCCAACACACAGGATGCTGGGGAATACAAAAACTTCATTCCTGTAACTGCAACTTGTAAAAAATACCCCCCAACAGCCCCCCCCGATAACAAACTGCCCCCCCCTCCACACCCACCCCGAACGTATCAGAGTCCACCGGGGCAGTAACGGGCCGGGGGAGAGACTCCGTTCCTTCTCTCCCCTTCCCGTGGCAGAGGGAGGGGTGTGGTACAGCGATGCCCCCCCCGGGGGGAGAAGAGAGAGAGGCTCTCTCACGCAAGCCTCAGCGTTGCCCCCCGCCCCGCCCCTGATCGTCCAGCCCCACAGTGTGTGAAATGTGCTTTCGGCGGTGTGCCATCTTCCCTCCACGCGCAGGAGTGATCGACTGGGGGGTGGGCGAGGTTCAGGCGGAAGCTGCAGAGCAGGCAGGAGGGGGGACAGCTGGGGGGGGGGACGCCCTTCACTGTCCTTCTGCCTTGGGCTTCTTTGGAGCGGTTTTCCTAGAAGGGGGGAGAGAGAGAGAGAGAGAAGGGACAATGAGGTCCAGTGCCTTGAAATCTTTTCCTAAACAAATTTCCACCTCCTCTGCTGGGAAATGGGAAGGACCCCATCCAGCCAGCCAGCAATGAAAACTTCTACTCCTGTGAGCAAGATCTGAGTCCAGTAGAACCTTTGGAGACAAGTTTTTCAGGTGAGTTTCCCAGAGTCAACGCTCCCAACAATGGAACTAAATCAAGGGCAGGCAAACTGTGGCTCGGGCAACATTGTGTGGGCAAATATTATGTGGCTCTTGGAGCTCCCACCGCCCTGTCAGCCGGCTTGAAGAAGCATTCAGAGTTAATGCGGCTTTCTTGCCACCTCTCCCTCCCCCTTCCCATCTATTTGCTTTCTTTCCACCTTTTATCCCTCTCTCGTGGCTTTCAAACAATTGTATCTTGCGGCTCTCCATAAAAGGGGGTTTTGCCATATGTCAAAGGAATCACGGATCAGATGGGAAAGCTTACGAAGAAACACAACCTACAAGCAGTGTTCAAACCCACCAGCAAAATGCAACAGATGCTACGATCTGTAAAAGACCCCCTTCACTTCTGCAGGAGTACACCACAGACCCTGCAGTTGTGGACAGGTTTGCATCGGGACCACGCAACGTGGCATCCAGACGAGAATAAAAGAACGTGAAAGACACTGCAGACTTGGCCAACCTGAAAAATCAGCAGTGGCTGAACGTAGCCTATCTCAAACAGGACACTGTGTCTTGTTCCAAGATGCTGTAATGCTGGAACAACACATCCAATTACCACGTTAGATTACACAGGGAAGCCACTGAAATCCGTAAACAAACACAGTTTCAACAGGAAGGAAGTTTAAAAAATGAACACAGCATGGCTCCCAGTCCTGAAAAATGCAGAATGCTCTACACCAGGGGTGGCCAAACTGTGGCTCGGGAGCCACATGTGGCTCTTTCACACATATGGTGTGGCTCTTACGGCCTCCACCCGGTGCTACCGGACACATCAGCTGGCTTGGAGATGGCATTTAAAGTTAAAGTTGCTTTCTTTTCACCTCTCCTATCTATTTGCCTTTCCTTCTTCTCTTGCGGCTCTCAAACATCTGACTTTCATGTCTTGCGGCTCTCAAGCATCTGAAGTTTATTCTGTGTGTCTTTTAAACTAAGCGAGTTTGGCCAATCTTACAAATGCACTACAGCAGGGGTGGACAACAGTAGCTCTCCAGGTGTTTTTTGCCTACAACTCCCATCAGCCCCAGCAAGCATGGCCAATGGCTGGGGCTGATGGGAGTTGTAGGCAAAAAAACATCTGGAGAGCTACTGTTGGCCACCCCTGAACTGTAGATAAGATTAGAATGTCAATTTTTGTTGTTGTTCAGTCGCACAGTCGAGTCCGACTCTTTGTGACCCCATGGACAAAGTCACACCAGGCCCTCCTGTCTTCCACCATCCTCCAAAGTTTGCTCAAATTCGTGTTGGTTACATCAGTAACGCTGTCCAGCCATCTCCTCTTTTGCCGTCCCCTTCTTTTGCCTTTCCCAGCATCAGGGTCTTCTCCAGCAAGTGCTCCCTTCTCATTGGGTGGCCAAAGGATTTGAGCTGCAGCTTCAGCATCTGACTTTATCTGCCATCTGTCAATAGCCAATCCATATTCAAAAGAACCCCCTCAGGTAAGCTCCTCCATTAGCACATCACAGCCTTGGGAAGCTCCTACCTCACCTTCCTGAGTAGATATAAATCGCCTGCCTACCATCTTCTCAATTTGGCCCAGAGAGAACTCCAGTTTTCTGGGTTACACCTCTGAGGATGCCAGTACCAGTTGCTCGTGAAATGTCAGGTCTCGCAATGCCAAGACCACAGCCACGCAGCCCAGAAAAGCTACAACAGCCAACCTCTGATAGGGTTACCAACCTCCAGGTGGCGGCTGGAGTTCTCATTCTAACTACATAGAAGATTAGAATGTCAACAGCCAATCCACATACAAAAGAACCCCCTCAGGGAAGCTCCTCCATTAGCATGTCACAGCCCAGGAAACTCCCACAAGACAGTGACTCAGCCCTACCTCACCTGCCGGCGTAGATATAAATTACCTGCCTACCAACTTCTTCTCAATTTGACCCAGAGAGGACTCCAGTTTTCTGGGTTACACCTCTGAGGATGCCAGTCACAGTTGCTCGTGAAACACCAGGTCTCACAATGCCAAGACTACGGCCACACAGCCCGGAAAATCTACAACAACTAACGTTCCCCTTTGTTGGATGCAAATGCCGAGGGATTGCCTGTCCTACTTTCCATCCAAAAAAGGGAGCTTTGACTCTCGAAAGTGAACACACTAGAAATCTTGTTGGTTTTCAAGTGCTTCTGGACTGAAATCTATCCGATACAAGAGTTCAGGGATCTGTGTCCCTGCTTGCATCGGACCAAGGGAGCTCCATGAGCTTCTACTTTGGAAATCTTGGCTGATCTCAGAGGTGCTACCGGACACAGCCTTGCTCGTCTTCTGCAGACCAACATAGCAAACCACCCGGAACTATGAAGAAAGGTTAAAACGCTTGGGGATCTTTAGCTTGGAGAAATGTTGACTGAGAAGTGACATGATAGAGGCTGACAAGATTATGCATGCGATAGAGAAGGTAGAGAAAGAAGGCCTTTCTCCCTTTCTCACAATACAAGAACTCATGAGCATTCAATGAAATTGCTGAGCAGTTGGGCTAGAACGGATAAAAGGAAGTCCTTCTTCACCCAAAGGGTGATTAACATGTGGAATTCACTGCCACAGGAGGTGGCGGCGGCTACAAGCATAGCCAGCTTCAAGAGGGGATTGGATAAGATTATGGAGCAGAGGTCCATCAGTGGCTATTAGCCACAGCTTATCGTTGGAACTCTGTCTGGGGCAAGTGATGCTCTGTATTCTTGGTGCTTGGGGGGGGGCACAGTGGGAGGGCTTCTAGTATCCTGGCCCCACTGATGGACCTCCTGATGGTGCCTGGGTTTTTTGGGCCACTGTGTGACAGAGTGTTGGACTGGAAGGGCCATTGGCCTGATCCAACATGGCTTCTCTTATGTTCTTCTGTCTGAAGGAGTGATGCTCCGTATTCTTGGTGCTTGGGGAGGGGGGCACAATGGGAGGGCTTCTAGTATCCTGGCCCCACTGATGGACCTCTTGATGGCGCCTGGGTTTTTTGGGCCACTATGTGACACACAGTGTTGGGAGTGGATGGGCCATTGGCCAGATCCAACATGGCTTCTCTTAGGTTCTTATGTTCTCTTAATTACTCATGCATCTCCACAACACCTTTTGCAGTCTTGAAAGATTAGGCTTTTGGAACCTTCAGGTTCATAATGACTGCTGGCACTAACCAGGGCTCTTAAATGGCTCACACGAAGTGCAGTTCCCCCTCCCCAGGTAATTAAAGGGGAGGCTCCCGAGCCCGCATATGTAAGCAACTGTGCAGACTGTATGAGACAAGCCTAGCGCCACATATTCTGGTCCACGTGAAGGAATATCCAGACAGCACAGGCTCTGCTGAAGCAAGTCGAGCAGTTGGGTTAGAATGGATTAAAGGAAGTGCTTCTTCACCCAAAGGGTGATGAACACGTGGAATTCACTGCCACAGGAGGTGACGGCGGCTGCAAGCATGGACGGCTTCAAGAGGGGGCTGGATAAGCATATGGAGCAGAGGTCCATCAGTGGCTATTAGGTCACAGGGTACAGATGCAACTCTCTGTCTGGGACATGTGATGCTCTGTTATAAATAGTTGCAATTCCAAAATCTTACATCCGTTCCGAAGCCCCAAAGGGCTTAAAAAAGTGCCAGTTGGGAGTCTTTGATTAACTAAAGTGTGTCCAGCTTCTCAATGGAAAAAAGTGCTTGTGCTTGAAATCAAGATTCTCGATGGAAAGATTGTGCTTCAAATCCACCACCTGTGGCGTAAAGGGGTCTGAGCAACAAACCGAGACTTAAAGATTCCAATCTTGATTTCAAGCACCAAGGTGTGTTCTCTGCAGAGCCTCCAGGTGAGGTCTGGGGATTCCCCAGAATTCCCGCTCATCTCTTGACTACAGAGATCAGTTCCCCTGGAGGAAATGGCTGCTTTGGAGGGGGGACTCTGTGGCCTTGTGCCCCACTGAGGTTCAGGGATGCCAGCCTCCAGGGGGGACCTGGGAATCCCCTGGAATTCCAGCTCCTCTCCAGACTACAGAGATCAGTTCCCCTGGAGGAAAAGGCTGCTTTGGAGGGGGGACTCTGTGGCCTTGTGCCCCACTGAGGTTCAGGGATGCCAGCCTCCAGGTGGGACCTGGGAATCCCCTGGAATTCCAGCTCCTCTCCAGACCACAGAGATCAGCTCCCCTGGAGGAAAGGGCTGCTTTGGAGGGGGGACTCTGTGGCCTTGTGCCCCACTGAGGTTCAGGGATGCCAGCCTCCAGGTGAGACCTGGGGATCCCCCGGAATTCCAGACTGCAGAGACCAGTTCCCCTGGAGGAAAGGGCTGCTTTGGAGGGGGGACTCTGTGGCCTTGTGCCCCACTGAGGTTCAGGGATGCCAGCCTCCAGGGGGGACCTGGGGATCCCCCGGAATTCCAGCTCCTCTCCAGACTAGAGGGATCAGTTCCCCTGGAGGAAAGGGCTGCTTTGGAGGGTGGAGTCTATGATCTCTGACTTCCCAAAGGCTCCACCTCCAGATTTCTCGGAGTTTCCCAACCTGGCGCTGGCATGTCTCACTGGTAGGGTTGTGACAGGGAACAAAATGGAAAAGCGCTTGTGCCACTTGGCAAGAAACCCTCCTCCCGCTCGGCCTGCTTCTTCTCTTCTAGCAGGACTGCTCACGAGCCGTGGAGGGCAGAATCTCAGGCCTCCTTGCTGCCCACCTCCCTTTGACGCTTTGCGGGACACGAGCGCATAAATGCTCTGTGGGGTAACTGCTCTGCCGAGGAGGATACTCACAGATCAGGTGAGGAAAGCGGCCTCTTGTTGGCTGGTTTGAGCATGGAGCCATCCTTACTGGACTCTGCAAAATGGAAGGGCGTATCAATGGCAGTTCCCATCCCTCCCCACCAGTTGCCATCCCTCTGCACCCGGAGCACATGCCAAGGTGGCGCTGGGCTTCAGTGCAAACAAAATATAGCTAAGCAGGCTTTGAATTCAGCAGGAGCTCACAGGAGCACAGCTCCTGAATCTTTCTGAGGGTTCCCCCCCTCTTCCTCCCCACCTACGTTGTGCATTCAATAGTAGGTGCAGCTGCATAACAATTCCTGGATTAGGAAAGCGGGCAGCCGGCCAGCCACCATTTTGCCGCACCCCAGCAACCCTCATTAACCCCTGGAGAAGCCCGCACCACCCTTTCTCCACTTCTTATGTGATTTTGGGTGGCCTTCTGACTGTGCGTGTGGGGGCAGGAGGCCAAGGAGATCCCCAGGCGAGCGAGGCCTGCTTGGGCTGGCTGGATCTCTAGCCAGCCCAAGCAGGTCTCGCTCGCCCGGGGCTCTCCTTTCTTGTGCTGGATTGCGTTTAGGGGGCGGCATTTGCTAATGAGTTCTGCTAATGAGCTCCACCACCTATTTTTCTACAAAACGGCCCCTGCTGCCAAGTCGGCTGCAATTCGATGGTACTTCCCGCTGCCACCATGCCCTTTTTCATTCTCTGCCCTTTTATATAGCCTGAATTCTCAAGTCTAAATCATGCAGGTAAGACTTCGCTCGCTCCCATGAGGCCCGTGGCATATGAAGTTTTGAGGCACAGAACGTTTAACACCAAATGTAGGCCTCTGGACCAGTTCTTTGCCTGCAGACTGGGATGCCCTGGATAGATTCTACCTTGCCCTCTCTCTGCTGTGGACTGAGCTTAAGCCAGGGAGATGGTCTGCCTCCCGCCACCCCCCCCCCCTCCCGGCGTCCTTGTCCCCCTGGGCTCACCTTGCAGCCACCGGACCTGGGTGGCGGGGCCATAGCCCTTCTCGTTGCGGGCTGCGATGCGGAAGATGATGGCAGGCTTGGTGGTGTAGTCTATGTGAGCGTTGGAGAGGCTGGCGGACTGCACCAGGCACGAGGGGCTGGGCCCGCAGTACACCCGCATGAAGGCCAGCTGGGCAGGGGCGGCGCTCTTGGGCTCGCCGGCCTGGGCGCTCTGGATGGCCAGGTAGACCGAGTACTCAGTGATCTTCCCAGAAGTCACCGAGGGGGGCTCCCAAGTCAGGTGGGCTCCATCTGGACTCTGAGGGACACACAAGGTATGCACAGCGAGTGAACTCTACTTCTAAATAATGTAAGATGAAAAATGCATGTGTGCACACAGGCACTTAAATATTCAAAAAAAGCTACGAAACATTTTGACACCGGCCAACATGGACTGGCTTTATGTGGATGAACTTATTCTTTATCCTAACGCCTCACTGAAACAACAGTGGGCTGACCGTGCAAGACTACGAAGGGGGGAAATTTGTTTAACTGTTAAAGTGCCTGTGAGCAATCTGGACGAAAGAATTCATTACAGGCTGTTTTCTTACGATTTTGGATTATGAGTCAAAAGCAGACTCCTAGCCAGTGTTCCCTCTAAGCTGAGTCAGTGCGAGCTAGCTCACAGATTTTTAGCCTCCAGCTCACACATTTTTGGCTTAGCTCAGGAAGGATGACCCCAGAGCACAATAATTGATGCAGGAGCTCACAAAGTAGAATTTTTGCTCACGAGGCTCTGCAGCTTAGAGGGAACATTTCTCTTAACCTTTAAAAAGTGCCTGCGTGCACTCTTGGTTTATTTTTCTGCAGACTGTTTGGATTCATTTTAGTGCAGACTGGGAAAGTGCCTGCGTGCACTCATATTGCAGTCTGTTTAAGGCAGAAGCTTTGGAATATTAAAGTGCCTTTTGTGCACATTTATATTGTTCATCTTTGATTATTTAGAAGTAGAGGCCACAAGATTTTTCCTATTACATATTCCCCCCCGCAATACATGTTTTGATAGGATAGTTTCACCCTGACATTTCTTCTATTATAGTTTTGATCCTGTGGATTAGTCAGATCATGAGAAGGGCAGGAAGGGTTGCATCAGTGCTGAGTTCTAGTGGCCCCTTTCTTACACACCCAGGGAAACGCTGATTGCTACTTTGGGGTCAGGAAGACATTTTCTCCAGGCCAATTTGGCCAGAGATCCTGGAAGGTGGTTGGTTGTTTGTTTTTTGCCATCTTCTGGGTATGGATGTAGAACTTCAAATAGACAAGAGCGTGTAGCAAAAAAAAGCATTCACAGAAGACAGTTCAAAAACAGTCTTTCCAAGGAGTAATAATATTCCAGTATTTAGTTTGTGGAACTAAAAGAAGCCCTTCCAAAGACGTCTTTTCTAGATATCAAGACCTTTCATCCGTCTTTCTTCAGTTTGGAGGCGTATGTATCACTGGAACCCAATCTTTACAATACATTCACAGGAGACCAACAAGGTTCGAAACATGTCTGTTAAGATTTCCAGGTTCTCCTTTAGTTCTTTCAACTAAATACTGGAATATTGTTACTCCTTTGGGATTGGAAAGACTGTTTTTGAACTGTCATCTGTGAATGTCTTTTTGCTACATGGGAAGAGCCCTGTGGCGCAGAGTGTTAAAGCTGCAGTACTGCAGTCCTAAGCTCTGCTCACGATATGAGTTCAATCCCCGGCGCGAGCTGAGTTTTCAGGTAGCTGGCTCCAGGTTGACTCAGCCATCCATCCATCCTTCCGAGGTGGGTAAAATGAGTTCCCAGCTTGCTGGGGGGAAAGCGTAGATGACTGGGGAAGGCAAGGGCAAACCACCCCGTCAAAAGTCTGCCGTGAAAACATTGTGATGCGACGTCACCCCAGAGTGGGAAGCGACTGGTGTTTGCACAGGGGACCTTTCCCTTTCCTTGTCTATTTGAAGTTCTACGTGCAAGCTTTGTTAGGACACCACTGACCTCTACATCTTCTGGGCATGCAGCAGGGGTCACTGGGTGTGTGTGTTGGGGGAGGGGGGAGGTATTTGTGAATTTCCTGAGTTATGCAGAGGGCTGGACTAAACGACCCTGGAGGTGCCCTCCAACTCTACGATTCTGTGTTACCCCGGATACCCAAGGAGAGGAAGAGGAAGACTGCAGGGATCACTGAGGATGCAGTGGGGGGAGAGAAGGTATTTGTGAATTTCCTGCGTTGTGCGGGGGGCTGGACTAGATGACCCTGGAGGTCCCTTTCAACTCTATGATTCTGCGTTACCCCGGATACCCAAGGAGATGAAGGCTGCAGGGGTCACTGAGGGTATGGGGGGGGGGGAGAAGGTATTTGTGAATTTCCTGTGTTGTGTGGGGGGCTGGACTAGATGACCCTGGAGGTCCCTTCCAACTCTACGATTCTGTGTTACCCCGGATACCCAAGGAGAGGAAGAGAAAGGCTGCAGGCGTCACTGAGGGTGCGGGGAGGGGGGGGGGGAGAGAAGGTATTTGTGAATTTCCTGCATTGCACGGGGGCTGGACTAGATGACCCTGGGGGTGCCCTCCAACTCTACGATTCTGCGTTACCCCCGGATACCCAAGGAGAGGAAGAGGAAGGCTGCAGGTGTCACTGAGGGTGTGGGGGGGAGAAGATATTTGTGAATTTCCTGCATTGCACAGGGGGCTGGACTAGATGACCCTGGGGGTGCCCTCCAACTCTACGATTCTGCGTTACCCCGGATACCCAAGAAGAGGAAGGCTGCACAGGCCGACCTTGCTGATCTTGATGGCGCAGGGAGCTCCAGGGAAGCCGGGCAGGCAGGTCTTGAACGCGGAGATTTCACTGAAGGGGCCCCGGCCGCAAGCATTGATGCCCGCCACGCGGAACTTGTACGCCGTCCCGGGCTGCAGCTCCTGCTTCTTGAGTTGGGAATGATCGGGGAGAGTCCCTGAATCATCCTGCCGGAAAGAGAGAAAACCGCAGAGTGTGAGAGTGCCCGATAGTTAATTCCTTCTGGCAAAAAATCGTATCACAGACGGAATCTCTCGGGTGTCAACATCCCTAGGCAAATAGAAGTCATTCTTCTCAATAACTGGCCAGCCGTCAATGCATCTCCCTCCAAAATATCCTTGCTCAGCTCTCATAACTGCAGCCAAAACCGTCATAGCTCAAAACTGGGAATCTCAGTGTGACTTAACCTTTGACAGGTGGCTCGTTAAAATACAGGATTCTATCACAATGGATAAAATCACAGCTGGCATAGACGTTCATGACCCCTTAAAAGCAGCTCAAAATTTCATTGCCAAGTGGTACCCTATTCTTGACAAAATCGACGTGGACCCTACAATTTCCTCTTCAATCAACCAGCGCGTCATTCACAAACAAATTATTCTTTCGTGATAAGGACTCAGGGAATGCCTTTTGATCCCCTCCAGTGTTTTGTTATGTTATGTTAAATTACTCCACTCCTTTATATATTCTACCTTGTATTAAGGTTCTATGAACAATGTTTTATCTGTACAAACAAGCTTTTGGGGAATGCAAACAGAAGGTATGAATGTAAATAGGACATCCCTTTTGCTCTTTGGGTTTTTTTTTTTTACAATACAATAGAACTGTTTGTTTAAAAAAAAGAAAGAAAACCGCAGAGAGGGGACATTCAGCGCGATCTCGGCGGCGACAACTTGCGCTATTGGCACGGGTTTGGATCTTTTGGCTGGCGGGGCCATCGACAGCGGGGCCAAGGCAGGTGGAGACGGCTCACCTCGGTAGCGGGGGCGTCGTCCGCCGGCAGGAAGTAGTGCGTCACCATCATGTTGGTCGCCTTGACGATGCCGACGTCGAACCACTGGTTCTCCTTCTTCACGACCACCTTGGGGGGTGGCGCGGGGGGCTCCGGCTTCTGCGCGGGGAGGGAGGAGACGGCTGAGCCTCGGGGGAACGACTCCTCGCCCGCCATCCCGCCCCTCTTCGAGAGCCTGGCCGAGCCTACCACTGGAGAGGGCTCGATCCCGTTCGCAACTTCGGCCAGAGCTGCCGCCGCTTGAAGTTTGGCCGGGCTGGCCACGACCACGGGTTGCGGGGCCACGAAGGTGTTCGAGGGAGCGAGGCCTGGAAGGGGAAGAAGGTGAGGGTCAGCAAAGAGACCCAGTGGAGAGTTCGAAAGCTGCTTTCCCTCCTTGCCAAGGACTCTGTTCCCTACTCAAAGCACTAAGGGACTCTGTTCCCTACTCAAAGCACATGTGGCTCTTTCACGCATATTGTGTGGCTCTCGAAGCCCCCAATGCCCCGTCAGCTAGCTTGGAGAAGGCATTAGTCTCTTTAAATCACTTCTCCAAGTCAAGTCAACCAGAGGATTGGAGAATGCCTTTAAAGTTGCTTTCTTTCCACATCTCCCTCCCCCCATCTATTTCCCTTCCTTCCTTCTTTCCTCCCTCCCTCCCTGTATGGCAGTTCTCAAACATCTGACATTCATGTCTTTCGGCTCTCAAACATCAGACGTTTAGTCTGCGGCTCCTACATTAAGCAAGTTTGGCCACCCCTGCACTAGGGAGCCAACCCGAGAATCTGGGGCATGAGGTACGTTATGGGCGAGACGGCCAGGATGTGGAACAGCAGCCTCGCTCAACATCCTAAACCCATCTCCCAATGATAACAGACCCCACAGCGTGTTTTTTTAACATTTGTGTGTGTGTTTTAGCTCTGAATTTAATGGTTTTTGCTGCCTTCCATGGTGTAAAAATGTGGTTTTATTATGCACGTTCTAATTTCTTGGCCACCTTGGTATCCTTCATAAGGGCAGAAAGGCATGATATAAACCAGAGGTGGCCAACGGTGGCTCTCCAGATGTTTTTTTGCCTACAACTCCCATCAGCCCCAGCCAGCATGGCCATGCTGGCTGGGGCTGATGGGAGTTGTAGGCAAAAAAAAACATCTGGAGAGCTACCGTTGGCCACCCCTGATATAAACATTTAAAATATAACAAATGGCAAACACAACAAGGGAAGAAAATTCTTTTGCCCACCAAGGGACCCTTCAAGAACCAAAGGCATGGCAGACTCCGCAACCCTCATCTCTGCCTGCCCTCTAGTGCAGGGGTAGCCAAATGTGCTTCATATGAGTTGCACAGAATAAATAAATGTCAGATGTTTGAGAGAAGGAAGGAAGGAAGGGGGAGGCAGGGAAGGGGGGAGGGAGGGAAAGGACTGGCCTGATCCAGCATGGCTTCTCTTATGTTCTAATCAGTGTTCCCTCTAAGCTGAGTTAGTGTGAGCCAGCTCACATTTTTTTAGCCTCCGGCTCACACATTTTTGTCTTAACTCACAAAAAATGGCCCCAGAGCAAACTAATTTATGCAGTCGCTTTTTATGCAACTTTAATGCTAGCAGCTCACAAAGTAGCATTTCTGCTCACAAAATTCCACAGCTTAGAGGCCGCCTCATTGGTTCTAATCAATGTTCCCACTAGGCTGCAGAATCTTCTGAGCACAAATTCCACTTTGTGAGCTACTGGCATTAAAGTTGTGAGCGATGGCATAAATTATTGTGCTCTGGGGCCATTTTTCCTGAGCTAAGACAAAAAAATTGAAGGTCCCCGTGGCGCAGAGTGGTAAAGCTGAAGTACTGCAGTGGAGCCCTCTGCTCACGACCTGAATTCGATCCCAGCAGAAGCTGGTTCAGGCAGCCGGCTCCAGGTTGACTCAGCCTTCCATCCTCCCGAGGTCGGTCAAAGGAGTACCCAGCTTGCTGGGGGGGGGGGGGGAAGCGTAGATGACTGGGGAAGGCAACGGCAAACCAACCTGTAAAAAGTCTGCTGTGAAAACGCCATAAAAGCAACGTCACCCCAGAGTCAGAAACGACCAGTACTTGCACAGGGGACTACCTTTACCTTTTTTTTTTTTAAAGACAAAAATGTGTGAGCCGGAGGCTAAAAATCTGTGAGCTAGCTCAAGCTAACTCAACTTAGAGGGAACACTGGTCCTAAGCTTGCTCACAACCTGAGCTCGATTCCCGGTGGAAGCTGGGTTTTCAGGTCGCCGGCTCAAGACTGACTCAGCCTTCCACCCTTCTGAGGTCAGTCAAATGAGTCCCCAGCTTGCTGGGGGGGGGGGGGGGAAGCGTAGATGACTGGGGAAGGCAACGGCAAACCAACCTGTAAAAAGTCTGCTGTGAAAACGCCATAAAAGCAACGTCACCCCAGAGTCAGAAACGACCAGTACTTGCACAGGGGACTACCTTTACCTTTTTTTTTTTTAAAGACAAAAATGTGTGAGCCGGAGGCTAAAAATCTGTGAGCTAGCTCAAGCTAACTCAACTTAGAGGGAACACTGGTCCTAAGCTTGCTCACAACCTGAGCTCGATTCCCGGTGGAAGCTGGGTTTTCAGGTAGCCGGCTCAAGACTGACTCAGCCTTCCACCCTTCTGAGGTCGGTCAAATGAGTCCCCAGCTTGCTGGAGGAGGGGGGGGGGAAGTGTAGATGACTGGGGAAGGCAATGGCAAACCACCCTGTGAAAAGTCTGCCATGAAAACGTCGTGAAAGCAACGTCACCCCAGAGTCAGAAACGATCGGTGCTTGCACAGCCTTGACCTTTTTTCTTTAAAGACAAAAATGTGTAAGCCGGAGGCTGAAAATCTGTGAGCTAGCTCACGGTAACTCAGCTTAGAGGGAACACTGAGTGTGAAAGAGCCATGTGTCACACCCAAGCCACGGTTTGGCCACCCCTGCTCTAGCACCTGCGCCCGATAGCCCGCCCCCCCTCCCCGCCCCTGGCACTTACTCTCCGTGGGCGTGGAGGGCAGCAACCCGACCGCGCTGGTGACGGCGCTGGCCAGCTCGTTGAGGCCGTTGCTCTCGCTGGCTGGGTCGTTGAGGCTGTCGGCGGGGGCCAACGCTTCCGTCGGCAAGTGGGAGGGGTGCTGAGGCGGGTGTTGCTGCTGGGAGGCAGCGGCCGCTGCTGCCGCCGCCGCTGCCTGGGCCTCTTGGAGTTGCTGCTGCTGCTGCACGAGGGCAGCCAGTTCCTGCTGGGTGAGCACGATGGGGATGGCCGTGGGCTGGCTCTCGTGGCCCTCCGAGCCCAGGTGGCTCATTTCGGCCTGTGCCGCCGCCTCGGAGGTGTCCATGGCCTCTCCGGAGCCTGCAAAAGAGGACGGGAGGCTGTGAGAAGAGCAAAAACGGGGACTGGCGGAGAAGACGTTGCTGCCCAGGAATTGAGACTGCGGAGAGAGGCCCTCCTGACTATATCGTCAATCGGAGAAGCTTGTTTGGTGGGGACACGAGGAAGGGCCTTTGCGGTGACAGCCCCGTGATTCAGGAACAATCTTCCCAGGGAGGCGAGTCTGGTCCCCTCACTTCCAATCTTTAGTAGTCGGGTGACAACAGCTAGACTGCAGGTTGGGGGGGCCAGCTATTCAGCACACGCGACCCCAAAGCAGCCCAAAATTACAGCATTTCCACCAGCTTCCAATCCGTTCCTGAGCCCAATTCACATTTGGTTTTGCCCTTAAAAGCCCGAATGGGGCCTGAAACGGGGGAATCGGAAGGGCTGCCTTCTCCCAGATGCTCCTGCTCAGGAATTACAATCGCAAGGAGAGGCCGTCCTGACGGTCCAATCAAAGAAGCTCGCCCGATATACGCCTTTTTGGTAGCGGCCCCTGGTTATGGAATGACCTCCTCACCCAGCTGGCTTACTTTCAGATCTTCAGGAGGCCGCTCAGGACGGTTTTATTTAGGACTGCAAGTGACTCATTTTAGTTTTTATTTATTGGCAGTCCTGACTGGAAATCTTCCACCATGGCCTTTTGCGTGTGTATTTATAATGGTGGTTTTCTCTACACCAGGGGTCCCTAGCCCCCAGTCCGTGGCCTGTTAGCAACCAGGTTGTGAGTTGTATAATTATATTTCATTATATATTACAATGTAGTAATAATACCAATAAGATGATGACATTGGATATACATCCTGCCCCCCACTCCAAATCTCAGAATCTTATAGTGGCTCACAATCTCCATTCCCTTCTTCCCTACAACACACCCCCTGTGAAGTGGGTGGGGCTGAGAGAGCTCTTCCAAAAACTGCCCTTTCAAGGACAGAGTCTCCGAGTGGCTCACAATCTCCTTTCCCTTCCTCCCCCACAACAGACACCCTCTGGGAGGTGGGTGGGGCTGAGAAAGCTCTCCCGGAAGCTGCCCTTTCAAGGACAATTCTTGCGAGAGCTATGGCTGACCCAAGGTCATTCCAGCAGCTGCAAGAGGAGGAGTGGGGAATCAAACCCGCTTCTCCCAGGTAAGAGTCCATGTACTTAACCACTACACCAAACTAATCGAAATAAAGTGCACAATTGTATCACCCAGAAACCATCTCCCCCCGCCAGGCAGTGGAAAAATTGTCTTTCACGAAACCAGTCCCTGTTGTCAAAAAGGTTGGGGACCGCTGCTTTACACCACAAAGCTACCTTGAGTTCAGCAAGGTAGAAAAGCTGCTGACGGGTGTTTTAAATAAGACACCGACAGCCGACACATCAGGCGAGAGAAGAAGGGGATGGGAGGCTCATAAAGAGACAGACGGCATTGGCAATGGCACACAAGGCAGCCTCCTGCCCCAGACCCCAATCCCACCACGGCAAACAAAAAGAAGGCGGCTGCTCACCCATCACGGCCTGCTGGGCTGCCTGCAGGACAGCCTGGATCGCCAGGGCTTGGGCCTCTTCCGTGGCGGCTGCCTGCGCAGCGGCTTCCGCCGCGGCCGTCACTGCCAGCTCCTCGGGCGTCAGGCCCGTCACCATCAGCGTCGTGCCGGCCTGGCTCTCCGCCATCAGCTCCTGGGGCAGCGCCAGCGGCTCCACCTCGGAAGGCGGGGGGGCCGCAGAGGTGGTCTGGGGCAGCACCACCATCGTCACGGGCTCCTGGGTGGGGGCGGCTGGGGCCGGAGGCACCTCTTCCACGGGAGCCGGGAGGTCCGGTTGGGGAAGACTTTCGGCTGGCGAGGGGCCTTCTGCGGGTGGTGCGGGCGCCGGTGCGGCGGCAGGGGCCGGGTCCTGAAGCTCGGGGGCCGCTGCCTGCATTTCTGTGGGGGGCCGCAGTGGCTCTGCAGCTCCCGGGAGGGCCTCCGTGCTGGTGGCGGCCAGAGCCTCGGTGGGGGGAGCTGCCTCCTCAGGGGGGGCCTCGGCCAGGGATGAGATGCTCTGCAATGAGAAGGAAGAATCAAAAGGTTTCAAAGGTGGGAACGCTGAATCTGGCAGCGGAAAGACAGGGGACGAAAGAGGCATTGCATGAGACACACGCATTCCCCCCACACACACCTCGTGAAAGTCTCTGCTGAGGGAGGAGAAGGAGGGCGAAGGAGGAGAAGAAGAGGACGATGATATTGGATTTATATCCCGCCCTATACTCTGAATCCCAGAGCAGTCACAATCTTCTTTTACCTTCCCCCCAACCCCCCATAACAGACACCCTGTGAGGTGGGTGGGGCTGAGAGAGCTTTCACAGAAGCTGCCCTTTCAAGGACAACTCCTGCGAGAGCTATGGCTGACCCAAGGCCATTCCAGCAGCTGCAAGTGGAGGAGAGGGAAATCAAACCCAGTTCTCCCAGATAAGAGTCCGCACACTTAACCGCTACACCACACTGGCTCAAGTCTAGAGTGATAGCGCGGCGTAGTGGTTACGTGTCAGACCAGTATCTGGGAGAGGCAAGTTCAAACATTCCCTTGTCCCATGGAAGCTCGCTGGGGTGATCTTGGGCCAGTCATCTGCTCTCAGCCTAACCTACCTCGCAAGGTTGCTGTGAGGATAAAACGGAGGAGGGGAGAAAGGTGGCAGTTGCCTCAGGTTCCCCACTGGGGAGGGAAGTGGGGGTACCAGTAATATAAATAAAATCCCAACCATGGTGGCAATTCTGAGGATTTTCATTCGTTAGGTGTGGCTTGCACAGGAATGGCTCACACTCTCTCTGCCGTGCCATTGGCTGATTCTGCTCTCCCCTGCCCACCGCCAGCCCCATCAGGCAATAATTCCAGCATAAGCCCACAGACCTTCGAGGGAGACGGTTCTCTGCTGACAGGGGGCTTACTGGTCAGTACTACCTCTCCTCAGGGCCTGTTGTAGGAAGTCCAGGACAGTCCGTTTGAGAGCAGGCAAGGAGGTGTGAGGGTGTAAAACAGGAGAGAGATTTGTGGTGCCTGGCCCCTGCCCCAGCTATGGGCCTGTGCTCATAAGAAAACAGTAGGGTTCTTTCTCTTCAACTGAGGCGAAAGGAATGTTCATTCACAGAAGAGGGGCCCTTTCCACCTGCCAATACTCTTTTATTGCAATACTCTTCACTTTCTATTCCAATTAGGCTACAGTGGGCTTATATGATAGAATGGACTCTGAGGGAGAGGCCTTTCCTCCTGGGGAACTACTGTTGCCAATCTCCAGGTGAGGTCTGGAGATCACTCAGAGTTACAACTGCTCTACAGATGGCAGAGATCAGCTCCCCTTGAGTGGGGGGGGGGGGGGGCGGAGTGAATGCCCACTTGGGTGGGTGGGAAGACCCAAGGCTGGGGGCGAGTACTCACAGAGGCCTTTAGTGGTACCTTTCCACATTGGTCAGAAATTCCTAGAACCTACTCAAGAAAAATGTACTGTGTTCTGGTTCCAAATAGCGGAATATCTCACCAAACATAATATCCTCCCAAAAAAACGTTTTTATCATGATATGCTCTATTTCTAATATGTTCTGGGCTCACTTTCTCTCCTCTGAATGCAAAAACTGGGAGCTCTAATTAGTTGAGTTTGATTAACTGGATTCCTTAACAGAATACTGGGACAGTTGTTTGTACATTCCTACAGTAGAATCAGTCAATAGAAGGTATTTTCACTGGATGCTCTTCAGCATAATTGGATGACTGCTCCTTGGTTCTCTGTTTTATGGATTACTCTTTCTTTTTCTTGTTTTGTTTTAAATTTGTTTATTATATCCTCACTAAGGCTGCATTAATTGAGGTGACAGATTACAGTGTTCTTTAGTGTAAACTGAAAATCTGTTAATAGAAATCTGATTAATTAAAAAAAAAAAGAAATTCCTAAGCCCTCTGAGGGAGGCCTTTCCTCCTGGGGAACCACCGTTGCCAGTCTCCAGGTGAGGGCTGTAGAAGCTGACGGTGATTTCAAACCAGCCCAAGTTGCCTCAAGGGGTTGTTGTTGTTCAGATCAAAGGGGGGAAGGAGAGGAGAGAGGAGAATGCTGTAAAATGATGTAATGGCCAAGGACTCCTCCCTGCCAGAGAGACGTCAGAGCCACATAGAAGAAACGTCAGATGTTTGAGAGCCGCAAGACAGGAAAAGTGGGAGAAAACCAAAGAGGTGGGGGCAGGAGGTAGTGGAAAGAAAGCAACTTTAACTTTAAACGCATTCTCCAAGCTAGTCAGAGAGACTGTTGGTCTGAAAGGTATCACTACAGGCGTCTGAGGGAGGGCTTTCCTCCTGGGAACCACTGTTGCCAATCTCCAGGTGAGCGCTGGAGATCACTCAGAATTACAACTGCTCTCCAGATGCCAGAGAACAGCTCACCTTGAGGTGGGGGGGGGAGTGAATGCCTTCTAGAGCCCGCTGTATTTTGTCCCCCACAACTGGCCTTACTCCTCAGACATAAATAAAGGCTTTCCCAAATTGTATGGTCAGACACACTCTGGGAATTTGTACACAGAGCAAGGAGAGACAGCGCCCCCACTGGCTGGACCTCTGACATGCGCTGCTTCTGAACGTGGATGTTTGTTTTGGCATCAAGGCTGAAAAAGTTTGGGCTCCCCCATCCATACCAGGGGTAGCCAAACTTGCTTTAACGTTAGAGCCACACAGAAGAAACGTCAGATGTTTGAGAGCCACAAGACAGGAAAGGTGGGGAAAAAACCAAAGTGGTGGGGGCAGGAGGTAGTGGAAAGAAAGCAACTTTAACTTTAAACCCATTCTCCGAGCTAGTTGGTTTGGCAAAGGGATTTAAAGAGACAAATGCCTTTTCCAAGCTAGCCGACAGGGCCATGGGGCTTTGAGAGCCATACAATTTCTGTGAAAGGGCCACATGTGGCTCCCGAGCCAGTTTGGCCACCCCTGGTCTATACTCTTTCCTGTTTTAGGAAAGCCACCACTCCTAAGCGACAGAAAAAGGGTGCTACTGAAATCCAGTGGGGCTTCAGAATGTATTTTAGGGGGATGTCAATCAATCCAAGAGGGAGAGAAACTTCTCAGTTTATTTCCTTTGTCTCCCATCTTTCCCCCCCAAAGCACCTTATTTCATTCTCCTCTCCCTCTCCTCCATTTTATCCTCACGACAACCCTGCAAGATAGGCTAGGCTGCAATCTAAAAATCTATCTATGCAGGAAGGAGCGAGGGCACTTCTTTTCCTTTGGGTTAATCTGGGAGTCGGGGACTGAAAGGTGAGCAGTTCAAGACTGGCTTGCGAACCTTGAAGGGACAAACCCTGCGGCCACCAAAAGCAGTCCTTCACCCATGCGGAGCAGGGGTGTCAAACATGCAGTTCGGGGGCTGAATCAGGCCCTCAGAGGGCTCCTATCAGGCCCCTGAGCAACTGGCTTGTCATCTGCTTCCTTCTCCCTCTCTCTGCTTCCTTCTGCATCACAGCTTGCTTTGCAAGGCTTGCTCAGTTGCACAGGAGCTACAGAGCAAAGCCTCTATTTTATCCATTGGCTTAGGCTCCTCTCTTGGGCAGGAAAGGTGAAGGAGAGCTTGCTTTGCCAGGCTCTCTCAATCGCACAGCAGAGCTACTGAGCCAAGCCCCCCTTCTTTCTATTGGCTGACGCTCCCCCCCAGTCCCCTGGGGAAGGAAGGAAAGAGGCAGCACTTCCTTTGCCCAGATCCCTGGATCCCACAGGAGAAATACAAAGAGAGTATCTTTAAAACCAGTGAGTGCTAACCTTTCAAGCATGCTTTAAGTTTTTAAAAATATACACCTGGGTTTGTCTGTGTTCTTTATAAAATGTATATCTCTGGGGCCTAATCTTAAATAGGTACACACATGGCCCAGCCTGGCATGGCTCAGCCCAACCCAACACGGCCCACCCCAACAAGGTCTCATTTATGTCAGACCTGGCCTTCCTAACAAATGAGTTCGAAACCCCCTGATGTAGAGGATTCTTAACCCCTCCCATTCATCTACACTGCTATGTCCCGCACAGCTAGGTGGTGGTGCTACATCAGAGGTAACCCACTGGGGAGACAGAAGGGTGTAAACGAAGTGACTTAACAAATACCACCCCCCCACACACACACCACGGTGCCAACAGCCACCTGGTTCATAGAATAGAAGCATTGAATCATAGAGCGGAGAGGGACCCCCCCCCCCCCCGAGTCATCTAGTCCAACCCCCTGCCCAATGCAGGAAATTCACAAACGCCTCCCCCCCCCCTAAGTTCACAGGATCCACATTGCTGTCAGACGGCCCTCTAGCCACTGCTGAAAAACCTCCAAAGGAAGGAAGGAAAAAGATATTTGATTTATAGCCCGCCCTCCACTCTGAATCTCAGAGCGGTTTACAATCTCCTTCCCCTTCCTCCCCCACAACAGACACCCTGTGAGGTGGGTGGGACTGGAGAGGGCTCTCACAGCAGCTGCCCTTTCAAGGACAACCTCTGCCAGAGCGATGGGTGACCCAAGGCCATGCCAGCAGGTGCAAGTGGAGGAGTGGGGAATCAAACCCCGGTTCTCCCAGATAAGAGAGCTCTGGCTGACCCAAGGCCATTCCAGCAGGTGCAAGTGGAGGAGTGGAGAATCAAACCCGGTTCTCCCAGATTAGAGTCTGCGCACTTAACCACTACACCAAACTGGCCAAGGAGAGCCCACCACCTCCTGAGGAAGCCTGTTCCACTGAGGAACCGCTCTAACGGTCAGGAAGTTCTTCCTAATGTTGAGCCAGAAACTCTTGATTTAATTTCAACCTGTTGGTTCTGGTCCGACCTTCTAGGGCCACAGAAAACAATTCCACACCATCCTCTCTATGACAGCCCTTCAAGTACTTGAAGATGGTGATCCTATCACCTCTCAGCCGCCTCCTCTCCAGGCTAAACATGCCCAGCCCCTTTCAACCTTTCTTCACAGGACTTGGGTCTCCAGACCCCCTCAACGTCTATGATTCTATGAACCCCACCACTGTGCCAACAGCTACCTGGTTCACAAGGAAGCCCCGCCCCCTACAGCTAGCACAAGGTGGAAGTAACCCCTCCCCACCCAAAACCCCATTTGGCTATCTGCTCAAAGCTGGTTTTAAGTTGAGATGGGGGAAGTGCAAAGGTTGTGACCCTCACGGCAACGGTGGCAAGCATATCCCACGGTCCCATTGCCTTCGTTTCTTACCGGCACCGAGGGTCCTGGCGGGGGTGTGGACTGCGTGACGGTGGTGACGGCCCTGGTCTGGGTGGACGGGATGGCGGCTGAGACGCTACTGGGGCTGCCGGCGGCTGTGCTCTCCGTCACCGTGCTCTCCGGTTCCCCCTGCTGGCCGTTGGTCGCAGGTGGTTGGTCTGCAAAGAGGGAGCCAGTCAAGCAAAGGGAGGATTCTGGGTTGGGTTCCCCATATGCGCTCCCTTATGCCAGGGTAATACTTGCGTCAGCATCACAGGCAGTACTGTCTACTCACACCGGCAGCTGCTCCTTAGGCGGAGGTATTTCCCATCACCTCCTGCCTGGTCCTTTTTACTGGAGATGCCGGAGATTGAACCTAGGCCATTCTGCATGCCAAACAGAGTCTCTGCCACTGAGCCAGGGTCTAAGGTCAAGGTCTTTCCTATCACCTCCTGCCCGGTCCTTTGAACTGGAGATGCCGGGGATTGAACCTGGGACCTTCTGCATGCCAAGCAGAGACTCTGCCACTGAGCCAGGGTCTCATGTCAGGGTCTTTCCCTTCCGCTCCTGGCCTGGTCCTTTGAAGTAGAGGTGCCGGGAATTGAACCTGGGACCTTCTACATGCTAAGCAGAGGCTCTGCCACTGAGCCAGGGTCTCAGGTCAAGGTCTTTTTTATCACCTCCTGCCAGGTTCTTTTAACTGGAGATGCCAGGGATTGAACCTGGGACCTTCTGCATGCCAAGCAGAGGCTCTTCCACTAAGCTGTGGCCCAGTGCCTGCAAAATTCCTACCCTTAGAGAAATCTTTTTTCACGGAGCATAAGGACCTGCGTGTTGCAGAGGATTTGATGACACACTGTAGGGGAGGGGATACTTCAGTTCATAGGGGCCCTGGCTAAGACTGTGAGGCCTTAACACAGCCTCAGGTGAGTTCACTGCATGCAACAGGAACCACCCAACACAATCACGCAGTTGTGTACTGCAAGGGAGATGTGGTAGTGACAGGGAAGACATCTTCCTGAGAATTGCAAATTGTAGAAATATTAAAACTTAAGTACAGCGGCGCCTTGAAAACTTAACGAGATTTATTTCTGCTGGATCTGAGTCCAGTGGTACCTTAGAAACCAACAAAAAATCTTGGGAATGCAAGCTTTGAAGAGTCAAGGCTCCCTTTGTCAGACGCAAGCTTTCGCTCTTGAAAGACCATTGTCCCCCCCCCCCTCCGTAATATTTAAGAACGTAAGAGAAGCCATGTTGGATCAGGCCAATGGCCCATCCAGTCCAACACTCTGTGTCACACCATGGCCAAAAAATCCCAGGTGCCATTAGGAGGTCCATGAGTGGAGCCAGGACACTAGAAGTCCTACCACTGTTGCCCCTCCCAAGCACCAAGAATACAGAGCATCGCTGCCTCAGACATAAGAATATAAGACAAGCCATGTTGGTTTAGGCCAATGGCCCATAAGAACATAAGAGAAGCCATGTTGGATCAGGCCAATGGCCCATCCAGTCACCTGGTGACCCACAGTGGCCAAAAAATCCCAGGTGCCATTAGGACCATCAGTGGGGCCAGGACATTAGAAGCCCTCCCACTGTGCCCTCCCAAACACCAAGAATACAGAGCATCACTGCCCCTGACAGAGAGTTCCAACAATATGCTGTGGCTAATAGCCACTGATGGACCTCTGCTCCAGATGCTGATCCAGTCCCCTCTTGAAGCTGTCTATGCTTAAGAAAATGAGAAGCCATGTTGGATCACGTTAATGGACCATCCAGTCCAACACTCTGTGTCGCAGTGGCCAAAAATCCCAGGTGCCATCAGGAGGTCCACCAGTGAGGCCAGGACAGTAGAAGCCCTCCCACTGCCCCCCCCCCCCCCAAGCACCCAGAATATAGAGCATCACTGCCTCAGACAGAGAGTTCCAACAATACGCTGTGGCTAACAGCCACTGAGGGACCTCTGCTCCAGATGTTGATCCAGTCCCCTCTAGAAGCTATGAGTTTCCATCAGTCCCTGCCCACATTCAGATATGTGGAGGCCCCTTGAAGTAAGATTCCCAGTTTGATCACAGCACGTCTGGGAGACATGAGCGGCACCCCAGAAAAGAAAGAAATGCTGTTGACTGTTAAGGTGTCAGGCGAGATTTTCTCTTTCCAAGAAGCCTGCTGGCCATTAGCCCCCTTCTGGTTGCAAAATTGCCTGAGGCTTCTGAGAAGAGAGAATGAATTCTTTGGGGGAGAGGGGGGCTGAGAAGCCTGGGCTATTATCCCAGATATTGTTTTGTGTGATGTCTGGACTCAGCTGAGGTCAGGGGTGGCCAAACTTGCTTAAGAACCACATGGAAGGGAAGGGGAAAGGGGAGGAGAAGGGAAGGGGAAAGGGAAGAGAAGGGGAGGAGAAGGGAAGGGGAAGGGGAGGAGAAGGGAAGAGAAAGGGAAGAGAAGGGAAGGGAAAGGGGAGAAGGGCAGGGAAGGGGAAAGGGAAGAAAAGGGAAGGCAAGAGAAAGGTGGGGAGGAAAACATGGTGAAGGGACGGAGAGGTGGAAGGAAAGCAACTTTACATGCCTTCTCCAAGCTTCTGGCTGGCTTGATGAAATGATTTAACAAAAGCAATGCCTTCTCCAAGACAGCCAACGGGCTCAGTAGGGGCTTTGAGAGCCACAGCACGGCACCCCTGGTCTAGGTGATAGGAGGGGGTGCCCAAAGGCAATCCTTGGCCCATATCTGATTACACACTCCAAAGACTTAAAGGCATTTCTCTTAAGAGAACAAAGATTTCTGAAGTGCCCCTCTCCCCGCAAAGCTCTGCTTTACCACCTGCTTCTGCTCCTGAGAGCCTGCCAACCCTCCAGGAACAAAACTGTTGGGGTGGTGTGAAGTCCATGGCAATCATCTCCCCCGATGAAGCAAACACAAGTGTCCTTAAATCTCTGAAACGGCAGGCTTTCTGCTGTGGGTTTATGATGGCTCAGGCCAGCCCCCGGTTCAGCTTACAAGGAACCCCTGGGTGGGACACTGCCAGAAACCCACTAAGGCACCCAGTGGAGGAGGAGAAGAAGAAATAATTGGGTTTATATCTCACCCTATACTCTGAATCTCAGAGCAGCGCACAATCTCCTTTCCTCTCCTCCCCCCCCCACAACAGACATCCTGTGAGGTAGGTGGGGCTGAGAGAGCTCTCGCAGAAGCTGCCCTTTCAAGGACAGCTCTGCGAGGGCTTATGGTTAACCCAAGGCCATCCCAGCAGGTGTAAGTGGAGGAGTGGGGAATCAAACCCAGTTCTCCCAGATAAGAGTCTGCACGCTTTACCACTACACCAAACTGGCAGTACAGCTGATGCTACTACATGTGAGAAAAGTTGACAGGAGTGCCGGATTTGGACAGCCCAGGCAAGCCCGATCTTGTCAGATCTTTTTTTTTTTGGGGGGGGGGGGGGGCGTGGGAGGGCTTGTAGTGTCCTGGCCCCACTGGTGGACCTCCTGATGGTGCCTGTATGGGAATTCAATGAAATTGCTGAGCAGTCGGGTTAGAACTGATAAAAGGAAGTCCTTCTTCACCCTTTGATTAGCATGTGGAATTCGCTGCCACAGGAAGTGGTGGCGGCTACAAGCATAGGCAGCTTCAAGAGGGGAATGGAAAAGCATATGGTGTAGAGGTCCATCAGTGGCTATTATCTACTGCCTATTGTTGGAACTCTCTGTCTGGGGCAGTGATGCTCTGTATTCTTGTGCTTGTGGGGGTGGGCACACAGTGACAGGGCTTCTAGCCCCACTGGGGGACCTCTTGATGGCACTTGGGTTTTTTGGCCGCTGTGTGACACAGAGTGTTGGGACTGGATGGGCCACTGGCCTGATCCAACATGGCGTCTCTTATGTTCTTATGAGACACAGAGTGCTGGACAGGACGGGCCACTGGCCTGATCCAACAGGGCTTCTCTTATGTTCTTATGTGACACAGAGTGTTGGACTGGATGGGCCATTGGCCTGATCCAACATGGCTTCTCTTATGTTCTTATGTGACACAGAATGGATGGGCCATTGGCCTGATCCAACATGGCTTCTCTTATATTCTTATGTGACACAGAGTGTTGGACTGGATGGGCCTCTGGCCTGATCCAACATGGCTTCTCTTCTGTTCTTATGTGACACAGAGTGTTGGACTGGATGGGCCTCTGGCCTGATCCAACATGGCTTCTCTTATGTTCTTATGAGACACAGAGTGCTGGACCGGACGGGCCACTGGCCTGATCCAACATGGCTTCTCTTATGTTCCTCTGTTCTCTTATGGAGGCCTGGATCTCATTACCTTCAACGCCGGGCGTCATGGTGGTGCCAGCGGTGGCTGCCTGCTGCGTTTCACAGGGCGGAGCCACGGGCGCCTGCTGAGCGCTCTCCCCCTGCCCGCTGCCCATGCTGGACGTGGAGGTGGTGGCCGTGTTAGTTGTGCCCGTCTCGTGGGTCTCGCACGGGGGATTGGAGCACACCTGCTGCTGCCCGGCGCCAACGTTCGAGGTCGTGGTGGTGGCCGTGTTGGTGGTGCCCGTCTCGTGGGTCTCGCAAGGCGGGTTGGAGCACAGCTGCTGCTGCCCCGTGCCCATGCTGGAGGTGGCCGTGGTGGCCGTGTTGGTGGTGCCCGTCTCGTGGGTCTCGCACGGGGGATTGGAGCACACCCGCTGGGCCGCGCCCATGCTCGAAGCGGCTACGGTGGCCGTGTTGGTGGTGCCCGTCTTGTGAGTCTCGCAAGGCGGGTTGGAGCACGTGGGAGGGCGCGTGTTCGCGGCGCTGGTTTCGCAAGCGGCAGTGGAGAGCGCTGGGCTGGCGGCCGGTTCCGGTGAGGCGGCCGGGGCCGCGCACAGCTGCTTGGCAGGCACGTTGGCTTTGGCAGACATGGTGGTGCTGGTGGAGCTGGTCTGCTGCGTTTGGCACGGGGGGTTGGCGGATCCCACCCACTCGCCGTCGGGCTGCCCTCGGCCCATGAGGGACCGAGCCGTGGTGGCCGTGTTGGTCGTATGGGTGTGGTGGGACTCGCACTGGAGGGTTCTCGGGGCCGGTCGTCTTTCGCCGGCTTGGATCGGGGCGGCGCTGGGCGCAGCGGTCCCCGGCGTCTGCAGCAGGGAGCTCACCATCCGCACCGTGCAGGGCTGCTCTGTCGGCATGTCTGCTTTGGCAGACATGGTGGTGCTGGTGGAGCTGGTCTGCTGCGTTTGGCACGGAGGGTTGGCTGGCTCTTTCTGGCTGCCGTCGGGCTGCCCCCGGCCCATGAGGGAGGTGGCCGTGGTGGCGGTGTTGGTGGTGCCCGTCTCGTGGGTTTCGTGCGGCGGGTTGGAGCAGACGAGCGGGCCCGTGCCCACGATGGGCTTCACGGTCATGGTGGTGCTAGTGGAGCTGGTTTGGAACGTTTGGCAGGGGGGCTCCGCGGGAGTCCTCTGCGTCCGGGACGTGCTGGCCGTGTTGGTGGTGCCCGTCTCGTGGGTCTCGCAAGGCGGGTTGGAACACACTCTTTGCCTGGCGCTCAGCACGGTGGTGGCCGTGTGGGTGGTGCCCGTCTCGTGGGTCTCGCAAGGCGGGTTGGAGCAGACCCTCTGTCTGGCGCTCAGCACAGTGGTGGCCGTGTTGGTGGTGCCCGTCTCGTGGGTCTCGCACGGCGGGTTGGAGCAGACTCGCACCACTCTGCCGTTGGGCTGTAGCCCGTCTTGCCCTTCGCACACAAACTGCACCTGGGTAGGCCCGCCCAGGGTGCCGACCACCGTCGTCGTGGCGGTGTTGGTGGTGCCGGTGTCGTGTGTCTCGCAAGGTGGGTTGGAGCACACCAGCGTGACGGTGCCCGGCTGGGCGTCCCCCTGTCCCGATTCGGCAATGGTGACCGTTGCCGTGGGCTGCTCGGTGGTGGGCGAAGCCAAAATGGAGACGGGCAAGTCGTGCACCGGTTGGGCCTCGACTCCGCTGGGCGTGGTGATCAGAGTGACTTGGGTGGGCTGGGAGACAGGCTGCAGGGCGAGAAAGGAGCAAGGGGGAGGTTAGCACTATCGTTTCACTGTAAAGCAAAGCTTCCCCCCATAGAGCGCGAAACCAGAGAGCTCACGGGTATGAGAAAGGTATATAACTTAGGGATACAATTTCAATTTGGCACTGCTCTGCTCATCTCCAAGGATCAAGCATGGCTCCACACTTCTATTTGTCCGTAGCTTCTCTTGAAAGGGCCAGAAAAATACTGTGGTTTAAAAATTTGTTTTCAATATATGTACTAGTTAAAGCTGTCATGGAGTGTCCTAAGTTATATACCTTACATCCCCCCCAAAGTGCAGCAGACAAAGACGACGAGTTTAACTCGTGGCACAGAAAATAATAATAATAGTAATAATAATAATATTTTATTTTTATATCCCGCCCTCCCCGCCAGGCGGGCTCAGGGCGGCTAACAGACATGGGAGTCCCATGATTCACATAAAACAACATGAACAATTTAAATATATCAATTACAAATAAGTTATTTAAAATAGGTAAAATATAAAAAATAGGTGCTAAAATGCTGTAATCATAATGTACACAAGATGGCTAGATGTCCACTCGTTGGGTTAATCAGGTTCTATCTCGAAAGCCAGCTGGAAAAGAAATGTTTTGCAAGCCCTGCGGAATTGATTCAGGTCCCGCAGGGCTCGCACCATCTCTGGAAGGTCGTTCCACCAACGAGGGGCTATCACCGAGAAGGCCTGCTCCCTAGTAGCCTTCAACCTAACTTCTCTTGGCCCAGGGATTGTTAGTAAGTTCTGAGAACTAGATCTCAGTGCTCTCTGGGGCACATATGGGGAGAGGCGGTCCTTTAGGTAGGCAGGTCCTCGGCCATATAGGGCTTACCTAAAAAAGTTTACTTACCTAGATTATGTTCTGTATCAATCCTAGGTCTGATTATGGAATATTGTACAATTATCGTTTTCTAAATTGAGATTTGTTTTTATATCTATATCTTATTTGTTCTTTAAGTTACTGAGATATTTTGTAGTTTGTTTATATATAAAATAAAAATTTCTGAATTTAAAAAAAACACACACAATTTACTTCATTTATACCCCCCTCCATTCTAAATTGAGATTTTTATATTTATACCTTATTCTTTTCTACTGATTTTTGCCATTCTGCCATTGGTATTTAGATATTTGTATTTTATTTTGTTTATATATAAAATTAAAAAATCTGAATCTCAAGGAGGCTCACAGAATATTCTTCTCCATCTTATCCTCTTAACAATCCTGGGAGAGAGGCAAAAAAAGGCCCAGGGTCATCCAGCAAGATTCCATGACAGATGGGGTTTTCAAACCTGGGTGTCTCCCAGATGCTAGCCCAGGAGTGGTCAAACTCGTTTAACAGAAGAGCCACACAGGATAAACCTCAGATGTCTGAGAGCCGCAAGACAGCAAGGTCAGATGTTTGAGAGCAGGCAGGCAAACAGATGGGAGGGAGGAGAGGTTGAAAGAAAGCAACTTTAAATGCATTCTCCAAACCCCTGGCTGGCTTGGCAAAGTGATTTCAAGAGACAAAAGCTTTCTCCGAGCCAGCTGATGGCAGGGGGGGGGGGAATTCAAGAGCCGCTCAATATGCGTGAGAGTCACGTGTGGTTCCCGAGTCTCAGTTTGGCCACCCGCTTTATACTTTGCAAATAAATAGCCACTGATGAACCTCTGCTCCATCCAATCCAGTTGAGTTCATGTGAGCTAGCTCACAGTTTTTTAGCCTCTGGCTCACACATTTTTTGTCTTAGCTCAGCCTGTTCAGGAAGGATGGCCCCAAAGCACACTAATTTATGCAGGAGCTCATAACTTTAATGCCAGGGGCTCGCAAAGCAAAATTTTTGCTCACAGGACTCCACAGCTTAGAGGGAACATTGATGAAGCTGTCTATGCTTGTATCTGCCATCGCTTCCTGCAGCACTGAAAGCCTCGGGTCAACTACACTTTGGCTGAAGAAGTGCTTCTTTTTATCCATTCTAACCTGACTGCTCATTCATTTCATTGAGTGCTCACGTGTTCTTCCCCGTCCCTCTCTACCCCATAGGTAATTACGGTCCATTGAGGCCAGGATCCTGCTTCCAGCAGTGGCTGTCTGACGCCCCTGGGAAGCCCAAAAGCAGGACAGAAGGTAGCCGGCTGCCTTTGCCTCCCGATATCTGGGGTTCAGGGGAACTCAGGGCGTCAGGACCCGCAGGTTCCTTGGAACCCCCAACCAAACCATTTCCCATTAATTCTTCTAACTCATCGACTGTGGCGATCTCATTAAACAGCAACAATTCTGACATAACTGACAAAAAAACAATTCCAATTCTTTCAAGAGTCTGATAATCATAGAGTTGGAAGAGACCTCCATGGTCATCTAGTCCAACCCCCTGCACAATGCAGGAAATTCGCAAATACCTACCCCCCCCCCAAACTCACAGGATCCTCATTGTTGTCAGATGGCTATCCAGCCTCTCTTTAAAAACCTTCAAGGAAGGAGAGCCCACCACCTCCTGAGGAAGCCTGTTCCTCTGAGGAACCGCTCTAAAGGTCAGGAAGTCCTTCTGAGTGTTGAGCCGGAAACTCTTTTAATTTCAACCCATCGCTTCTGGTCCTGTCTTCTGGGGCCACAGAAAATAATTCCACACCATCCTCTAGATAAGGATGGCCAATGGTAGCTCTCCAGATGTCTTTTGCCTACAACTCCCATCAGCCCCAGGCATTGGCCATGCTGGCTGGGGCTGATGGGAGTTGTAGGCAAAAAAACATCTGGAGAGCTACTGTTGGCCACCCCTGCTCTAGATGACAGCCCTTCCAAGTACTTGATGATGGTGATCCTATCACCTCTCAGCCACCTTCTCTCCAGACTAAACATCCCCAGCTCCTTCTAATACTAACACAGTTCAGTGAATGGACAGGGACATAAATATCACTCAAAGGCAGGGCCTTTTTTTGCACAGGAATGCAGTTCTGGCTGGCTTGGTGTGTGTGATCTAATATGCTGGGCCTTTTCTATAAAAAGCCCTGTGCAAAAGGGGGTGTGGTCTAATATGCAAATAATTCCTGCTGGGCTTTTTTTTTTTGTAGAAAAAAGATCTGCTCAACAGTATTTAAAGAGCACAGTCCAATAACATTATACTCTTCTGAACTGCAGGAGACTCGTGTCAGGTGTCATCCAATGCACACAGAGCACACAAAGCCAAGAAAACATTCTTGATGTCTTCCTGACTCTTGTAGCATAAGGAGTCACAATTCTGAAGGCTGGCTCAAACGCCTGTCTCAATAGGCTTCCTCAGAGCAGAATGACATGTAGACCAGTGTTCCCTCTAAGCCAAGTTAGCGTGAGCTAGCTCGCAGATTTTTAGCCTCCGCCTTACACATTTTTTGTCCGAGCTCAGGAAGGAGGACCCCAGGACAGAATAATTGATGCAGTAGCTCACAACTTTAATGCCGGTAACTCACAAACTAGAATTTTTGCTCACAAGACTCTGCAGCTTAAGAGGGAACACTGATGTAGATCAATACTCCTGTGGAGTCTTGCGAGCAAAAATTCTACTTTCTGAACTACTGGTATTAAACATAAGAACATAAGAGGAGCCATGTTGGATCAGGCCAATGGCCCATCCAGTCCAACACTCTGTGTCACACAGTGGCCAAAAAGCCCAGGTGCCATCAGGAGGTCCACCAGTGGGGCTAGGAGCCCTCCCACTGTGACCCCCTCAAGCACCAAGAATACAGAGCATCGCTGCCCCAGCCCGAGAGTTCCAACAATAAAGTTAGGAGCAACTGCGTAAATCAGTTTGCTCTGGGGCCATTTTCCCTGAGCTCACACTAACTCAGCTTAGTGGGAACACTGATGTAGACATCACAAAATCTTGTCCATTCAGTTCCTCGGCTGCGTTTTCTCTCTCCGCAGAGGACAAGATTTCGTGACATCTACCCTCAAGGCTGCATGTGCTAACAAGGGAGAGCCCGTGAGGCACCCTCCCACCTGTGCCATACCTGCATGGTGATGGTGGGGGTGGTTAGCCCACCCGCTGCCGTCAGGGTGGTCTGCGCTGCCGAGACCGTGATGGCAGCCGGGTTGATGACTTGACTGGAAAGCGTTGCAATGGTCCCCAGAGTGGTAATCGGGGTGGCCAGGGAGGCGTTGGTGTTGTGCCCTCCGGTCCCCGCCAGGCTGGTCGAGACGGTGCCCGTCACGGTGCCCAAAGTTGTCACCCCTGAAAAGGAGGAGCGAGAAGGGAGAACTTGCAACTGAATTCTGTGCAGGGTACGGAATGACATTCAGAGCCACAGGATTAGATTATACACACTATGTAGACAACATACATCCTTGTCATGGAGAACCCAGGCTAGCCTGATCTCAGGGGAATGTCGGGAAGTGCCCTGGGCTCTATGCGCTGTTGTTGGCCCTCTTCTGATATTCTTACGAAGGCCTTGGCCTCTATGCCCTGTTGTTGGCCCTCCAGAGAAACTGGTTGGCCACCGTGAGAGACGGGATGCTGGACTGGATGGACCACTGGTCTGATCCAGCAGGGCTCTTCTGATATTCTTATGAAGGCCTCGGCCACTATGACCTGTTGTTGGCCCTCCAAAGGGGCAGATCTCAGCAGCTAAGCAGAACTGGCCCTGCTTAGTATTTGGATGGGAGACCTCCAAAGAAGACTAGAGTCATTGCATAGGCAGGCGATTGCAAACCACCTCTGTTCATCCCTAGCCTTGACCAGGGGTCATTGCAGAAATCTCATGGTCAATGCTTTGAGCCTAAGACTCAGAGGAAAACATGAAATGGCTGGGCATTGTGAGCTTTTGTACGGAAGCTGCTTCATGTGCTGGTCAGCCAATGGAGAAAAGAGGCTTTGCTCTGCAGCTTGACTGAGCAAGCCTGGCAAAGCAAGCTGTGGCTCAAAAGGAAGCAAGAGAGATGGAGAAGGAAGCAGATGACAGTGAGTTGCTTGCGAGCCTCATAGGAGTCCTCTGGGGGCCTGATGCAGCCCATGGGCCACATGTTTGACACCCCTGCGCTACAATGGTGCCGTAAAATGGCTGTGACTTGACAATACTTTCTACAGCCACATAATAAGCCTGCACAGAAACAAGACTGGGCCCCTACAAGTCATATAAGAAGATATTGAATTTATATCATACCCTATACTCTGAATCTCAGAGTGGTCACAATCTCCTTTACCTTCCCCCACAACAGACATCCTTTGAGGTGGGTGGGGCTGAGAGAACTCTCACAGCAGCTGCCCTTTCAATGACAACTCCTACGACAGCTCTGGCTGATGCAAGGCCATTCCAGCAGGTGCAAGTGGAGGAGTGGGGAACCAAACCTGGTTCTCCCAGATAAGAGTCCACACACTTAGCTGCCCTTTCAAGGAAAGAGTCTCAGAGTGGTCACAATCTCCTTTCCATTCCTTCCCCACAATAGACACCCTGTGAAGTAGGCAGGGCTGAGAGTTCTCCCAGAAGCTGCCCTTTCAAGGACAGCTCTGCAAGAGCTCTGGCTGACCCAAGGCCATTCCAGCAGCTGCAAGAGGAGGAGTGGGGAATCAAACCTGGTATTCCCAGATAAGAGTCCACACACTTAGCTGCCCTTTCAAGGACAGTCTCAGAGCGGCCATAATTTCCTTTACCTTCCCACCTCCCCACAACAAACACCCTGTGAGATGGGTGGGGCTGAGAGGGCTCTGACAGAAGCTGCCCTTTCAAGGATAACTCTGCGAGAGCTATGGCTGACCCGAGGCCATTCCAGCAGGTGCAAGTGGAGGAAAAAGAATTGCAGATTTATACCCCGCTCTTCTCTCTGAATCAAGAGACTCAGAGCGGCTTACAATCTCCTATATCTTCTCCCCCCAAAACAGACACCCTGTGAGGTGGGTGGGGCTGAGAGGGCTTCCACAGCAGCTGCCCTTTCAAGGACAACCTCTGCCAGAGCTATGGCTGACCCAAGGCCATTCCAGCAGGTGCAAGTGGAGGAGTGGGGAATCAAACCCGGTTCTCCCAGATAAGAGCCCCCACACTTAACCACTACGCCAAACTGGGACCACGTCAACCAAATTGAAGCTTGGCACTTATCCTGTGACTATGTGTGACAAGAGGGTACACGAAACAACCCAGAGCAGGGCTTCAGCGATCATCTCCATCATGACGAAGGAGGGAACGCGCTCACGTAACTGCCCAGGTCGGCCCACTGACCTGTGGTCCCTTTAACGACCAAGGTGGTGACGGTGGGCTTGACGGCGGAGACGGTGACGGGGGTGACCAGCCGCATGCCCCCCATGGGGACCGTCCGCAGGATGGTGCCGGGCTGTCCCGGGGCTCCTTTCAGCACCACCTGCCGAGGCAGAATTGAACAGAGTTAAGAGTGGCAACGCAGCGGCATCCCACTCCCCCTCGGAACACCCTGATTCGCCCACCCAGCCCCCACCTGCGTCACGCCCTGTTGCCCGTGACTCGTGGTCAGCTTGGGCACTGCTGTGATGATCTTGGCCGGGGTGCCGGTGCCGGACGTCATCACTTTGGTGGTGATTATGGTGATGGGGGACTTGATCCCGGGGCTACTGGTGACTCCTGTAGAGAAAGAAGATGATGACGACATTGGATTTATATTCCGCCCTCCACTCAGAGTCTCAGAGCGGCTCACAATCTCCTTTATCTCCGTCCCCCACAACAGATACCCTGCGAGGTGGGTGGGGCTGAGAGGGCTCTCACAGAAACAGCCCTTTCAAGGACAGTCTCAGAGCGGCCTACAATCTCCTTTCCCTTCCTCCCCCACAACAGACACCCTGTGAGGTGGGTGGGGCTGGAGAGGGCTCTCACAGCAGCTGCCCTTTCAAGGACAGAGTCTCAGAGGGGCCTACAATCTCCTTTCCCTTCCTCACCCACAACAGACACCCTGTGAGGTGGGTGGGGCTGGAGAGGGCTCTCACAGCAGCTGCCCTTTCAAGGACAGAGTCTCAGAGCGGCCTACAATCTCCTTTCCCTTCCTCACCCACAACAGACATCCTGCGAGGTGGGTGGGGCTGAGGGAAAGCATTCCAAACCTTTAAACATTCTAGTTGCCCTTTTCTGGACTTTTCCCAATGCTATAATATCCTTTTTGAGGTGGGGTGACCAGAATTGTACACAGAGTTGTACACAGAGGAAACCTAACATTTAGCCAAAAACTCTTTTGATTTAATTTCTATCTGTTAGTTCTGATCCGACAAACTAGAATGATTGTTAGTTCTGACCAACTGGAGTGATTCAAGGGTTGGAGCGCTTTCCCTATGAAGAAAGGTTAAAACGCTTGGGGCTCTTTAGCTTGGAGAAACATCGACTGAAGGGTGACATGACAGAGGATTACAAGATTATGCATGGGATAGAGAAGGTAGAGAAAGAAGTACTTTTCTCCCTTTCTCATAATACCAGAACTCATGAGCACGAAATGAAATTGCTGAGCAGTCAGGTTAGAAAGGATAAAAGGAAGTCCTTCTTCACCCAAAGAGTGATTAACATGTGGAATTCACTGCCCCAGGAGGTGGTGGCAGCTACAAGCACAGCCAACTTCAAGAGGGGATTGGAAAAACCTATGGAGCAGAGATCCATCAGTGGCTATTAGCCACAGCATACTTATGGAACTCTGTCTGGGGCAGTGATGCTCTGTATTCCTGGTGCTTGTGGGGGGCACACTGGAAGGGCTTCTAGTGTGTTGGCCCCACTGATGGACCTCCTGATAGCACCTGGGGTTTTTGGCCACTGTGTGACACAGAGCCTTGGACTGGATGGGCCGTTGGCCTGATCCAACATGGCTTCTCTTATGGCTTTTTATGTTCTTATGGCCCTTCTGGGGCAACAGAAAACAACTCCACATTGTTTTTACTGCAATCTTTTTTGTATCGTAAGCTGCCCAGAGTTTTGCAAGAAAGAAAGGCAGCTAACAGCTGGTTTAAGCAATGAACGATAATTGCGCCCAGTGTTTCCTTTAGGATGAGCTAGCTCACTGCTTTTCAGCTTCTGGGTCATGCATTTCTGCCTCAGCTCAGGAAAAACGGCCCCGGAGCAAGCTACTTTATGCAGTAGCTCACAACTTTAATGCCAGTAGCTCACGAAGTAGATTTTTGGCTCACAAGACTCCACAGCTTAGAGGGAGCAGTGATGGTGCCACCCAGCCCAGCCCACTCCGCCACACAGCGCAGTAGGGACTGTTCGCTGCACGCCTTGGCCAGCGCTACGAAGATCGCTCCCGCCAGCTCCTTCCGCTCCTGACCTGTAGCTCCAGACTGAGTGATAATGGCCGACATGGGGATGGTTTTGATGATGGTGGTGGTGCCAGGTTTCGTCGTGTTCGGCGACACGCTGCTGATGCCCAAGATGGTGGGCTTGGTGCCCGTGCCGCCCGCCTGGGAGCTGGTGATGATTGTGGTGGGCTTGCCATCCGCCGAGGTCACCAGCTTCAAGATGGTGCCCGCGGGCAGGGGCCCTTTGGTCTACGGGGAGAGAAGGACGAGAATCAAAACTCCAAACGGGAAGAAAAGACGACTGCATATTTACACTCTGCCCTTCTCTCTGAATCAGACTCAAGAGCAGCATACAATCTCCTATATCTTCTGCCCCCACAACAGACACCCTGTGAGGTGGGTGGGGCTGAGAGGGCTCTCACAGCAGCTGCCCTTTTGAGGACAACCTCTGCCAGAGCTCTGGCTGACCCAAGGCCATTGCAGCAGCTGCAAGTGGAGGAGGGGGGAATCAAACCCGGTTCTCCCAGATAAGAGAGCTATGGCTGACCCAAGGCCATTCCAGCAGGTGCAAATAGAGGAGGGGGGAATCAAACCCAGTTCTCCCAGATAAGAGAGCTATGGCTGACCCAAGGCCATTCCAGCAGCTGCAAGTGGAGGAGTGGGGAATCAAACCCGGTTCTCCCAGATAAGAGAGCTCTGGCTGACCCAAGGCCATTCCAGCAGGTGCAAGTGGAGGTGTGGGGAATCAAACCCGGTTCTCCCAGATAAGAGAGCTCTGGCTGACCCAAGGCCATTCCTGCAGGTGCAAGTGGAGGAGTGGGGAATCAAACCTGGTTCTCCCAGATAAGAGAGCTATGGCTGACCCAAGGCCATTCCAGCAGGTGCAAGTAGAGGAGGGGGGAATCAAACCCAGTTCTCCCAGATAAGAGAGCTATGGCTGACCCAAGGCCATTCCAGCAGGTGCAAGTAGAGGAGGGGGGAATGAAACTCGGTTCTCCCAGATAAGAGAGCTATGGCTGACCCAAGGCCATTGCAGCAGGTGCAAGTAGAGAAGGGGGGTATCAAACCCAGTTCTCCCAGATAAGAGAGCTCTGGCTGACCCAAGGCCATTCCAGCAGGTGCAAGTGGAGGAGTGGGGAGTCAAACCCGGTTCTCCCAGATAAGAGAGCTCTGGCTGACCGAAGGCCATTCCTGCAGGTGCAAGTGGAGGAGTGGGGAATCAAACCCGGTTCTCCCAGATAAGAGAGCTCTGGCTGACCCAAGGCCATTCCTGCAGGTGCAAGTGGAGGAGTGGGGAATCAAACCCGGTTCTCCCAGATAAGAGAGCTCTGGCTGACCCAAGGCCATTCCTGCAGGTGCAAGTGGAGGAGTGGGGAATCAAACCCGGTTCTCCCAGATAAGAGAGCTCTGGCTGACCCAAGGCCATTCCTGCAGGTGCAAGTGGAGGAGTGGGGAATCAAACCCGGTTCTCCCAGATAAGAGAGCTATCGCTGATCCAAGGCCATTGCAGCAGGTGCAAGTAGAGGAGGGGGGAATCAAACCCAGTTCTCCCAGATAAGAGAGCTATGGCTGACCCAAGGGCATTCCAGCAGGTGCAAGTGGAGGAGTGGGGAATCTAACCCGGTTCTCCCAGATAAGAGAGCTGTGGCTGACCCAAGGCCATTTCAGCAGGTGCAAGTGGAGGAGTGGGGAATCAAACCCGGTTCTCCCAGATAAGAGAGCTCTGGCTGACCCAAGGCCATTCCAGCAGCTGCAAGCGGAGGAGGTGGGAATCTAACCCGGTTCTCCCAGATAAGAGAGCTATGGCTGACCCAAGGCCATTCCAGCAGCTGCAAGTGGAGGAGGGGGGAATCAAACCCAGTTCTCCCAAATAAGAGAGCTATGGCTGACCCAAGGCCATTCCAGCAGCTGCAAGTGGAGGAGGGGGGAATCAAACCCAGTTCTCCCAAATAAGAGAGCTATGGCTGACCCAAGGCCATTCCAGCAGGTGCAAGTGGAGGAGTGGGGACTCAAACCCGGTTCTCCCAGATAAGAGTCCACACACTTAACCAATACACCAAACTGGCTATTACTGTGCAAGTGGTTAGGCCTAGAGAGCCTTCAAGATTCATTTGATCGTGCAAGTGTTACTCTTAGAGATCTGGGAACTGCAAAGGCTGAACCTGGTGTGGAAGGGTGACGGGCAACAACTACAGAGAAGAAAAGACCTCTCTCCCGAATGGGGTTAAATAAGGCCATCCTTCGTTCCCACGCCGCACATTCTTACTTGGATTATCTGGGTCACGGGGCCAGTGGATGCCTGTCCCGTCACGGCTGACGTCTGAACAGGTTTGGTTTGAACGACAGACATCACCTTGCCCAAGTTGGAAATCTGCCAAGGAGAAAATGCAAGGGGAAAAAAAAAGATTCCGCTGATACGTTTTGACCACAAACAGAACCCTCCCTACCAATGACGTCCTCTTACAAGCATCAGCCAACGAAAGACCTTAGCGATCTTCCTTCGGTAGACGGTTCATGAACAGGGCGTGCAGAGCGGCGGCGAAGAAACCCGGCCCTTCGCCCTGCTTAACATCCACAGGGCATTGTGTGCTGAGGGTCTGAAGCATCGATGTCTGCCCTAGCCCCCCCACCTGAAAAACCTATTTCCAGGGGCGTTCTTTTGTAGCAGGAACTCCTTTGCCTATTAGGCCACACACCCCTGATGTAGCCAATCCTGAGAGTTTACAGTAGGCCCTGTCAGAAGAGCCCTGTAAGCTCTTAGAGGATTGGCTACATCAAGGGAGTGTGACCTAATATGCAAAGGAGTTCCTGCTACAAAAAAACATTCATCCATCCATCCATCGCTTTTTTGTAGTAGGAATTCCTTTGCATATTAGAACACGCCCCCCCCACCCTGGATGTAGCCAATCTTCCTGGAGCTTACAGCAGGCCCTGTACTAAGAGAGCCCCATAAACTCTTGGAGGATTGGCTACATCAGCGGGGTGTGGCCTGATATGCAAAGGAGTTCCTGCGACATAAAGCTATCTATCTATCGATTGCTTTTTTTGTAGCAGGAACTTCTTTGCATATTAGGCCACACATCCCTGAGGTAGTCAATCTTTCTGGAGCTGACAGTAAAGCTCCAAAAGGACTGGCTACATCAGGTGGGTGGGGCCTAATATGCAAAAGAGTTCCTGCTACAAAAAAAGGCCGACTATTCCTGAAGCCAGCAGAAGGGGAAGCAAACAGGCATGCCTCTTTTTGTCTAGGCGCGGGTCCCCAAGATGGCTCTCCTATGGGCCGTGGCACCTGCAAATTCCTTTACTGACATCTTCTTTAAGAAATCGAGTGGGGCTTTTGCCCAGTAGGGCTTCCGTCCGGCCCCTGCAGACCTCAGGCCATGTACAGAGTTTTTAAAACTTGCCTCTGTGGCACAATTATCTTCACTGCACGAATGAAGCTAACCTCCGCATACACAAGGAAATGTTTTAAAACGACATGCTCATTTTAAAAGGCATGCCGTTAAACAGACAGGCTTCTGCCTACAACTGGTATTAACGATTCGGTATTAACCTTCAAAGCCCTATACGGCCTAGGACTTACCTATCTGCGGGACCGCCTTGCCCCACATGTTCCCCAGGGAGCACTTCGATCAAGTCCTCAAAACCTTTTGGCTCTCCCTAGGCTAAAAGAGGCTAGGCTTAATTTCCACCAGAGCAAGAGCCTTCTCGGTGGCAGCCCCAATACTCTGGAACACCCTCCCAGAAGCCATCAGGGCCCTGCAGGACTTATCGCAGTTCCACAGGGCCTGCAAGACTGAACTGTTTCGGATGGCATACAGCATCTACCAGGAGAGGGCTGCCACCGCATCTGGATCTATCGTGCTTCGGTACTAACTGCCTAGAATCTGCATGTGCTGAGAAAGGAAAATATTACATGATCCGCCTGAACAGAGGAAGTAGCACCATTGCAACTCTGACCCACAAAGCTGCAGGGGGGCAGAGGATCCTCCAGTTTGGAGGCCCTCCCCCCGCTTTAGGGTCATCAGAAAGCGGGGGGGGGGGGGGGGAATGTCAGCTGGGCACTCCATTATTCCCTATGGAGACCAGTTACCATGGGGTATAACGGAGAATTGATCCACAGGTATCTGGGGCGGGCTGTTTTTTGAGGCAGAGGGACCACATTTCCAGCACACCATCCACTGCCTCTCTTCAAAATGCCCTCCAAGTTTCAAAAAGATCGGACCAGGGGGCCCTATTCTATGAGCTCCCAAAGAAGGTGCCCCTATCCTTCATTATTTCCAATGGAGGGAAGGCATTTAAAAGGAGTGCGGTCCTTTTCAATGTGATGACCAGAACTCCCCTTGGAGTTCAATTGTGCTTGTCACAGCCTTGCTCCTGGCTCCACCCCTAATGTCTCCTGGCTCCGCCCCCAAAGTCTCTGGTTATGTCTTGAATTGGACGTGCCAACCCCTGGTCTAGGCTTTGGCCCCAGCTGGCAGCCCCTTCCCTCCAGCTACTAACCACCAACCCTGAGGCCAGAACAGGGTAAAGATAAGCACAGCATCACTTCCTCTGTATGCCTTTTATACACATTTTTACACTGGGAGTCCCACGCAATGGGGGATTCCTTTTAGTGGCTCACTTACAGAGTATTCTTCTTGTTTGACTGACCCCCATATTCGAAGGGCATTTACGTTGGCCCGTTTTAATGTGCTTCCTTCTGCCCTGTTATACGGGAGGTTTTAAAAAAAATACCGTTCTTTGATAGGCTCCGTCCCTGTGGGCTGAAGGAAACTGAAGGAACAGACCATGTACTTTAATCCTGTAGATTCTACTGTGATTTACATGCGTCTATTCTGGATCCTATATTGCAATCCCTGGAGGGTAAAATCTGACGACAGCAAGATAGTGAGTTTAACTAGCCTCAAAGAAGGCTGAAACCACCAAAGTGGCGGCAAACTTCCTTTATTGTGCTTATAAGAGGAGACGTCTGTTTAGATTGTTCAATTAACCACTTTCTCCCCCCTGCTTCCTTGATTTGATACTGTTGTTGTTATGCCAATAAAAGTTCTGTGACTGTGACTATACCAGGAGTCAACTCTTGGCCCAAAAAGCAGGGCAAAACCCCTGAACAAAACCACGTTCCCACTCGCTGACCGACCACGGCTTCCCGAGACGTACCAATGCGCTGCCGCCGGGCACCGAGATGGGGCTCTTCACCAGCGTGATGGTCTTGGTCACCCCACCGACCACTGTGGTCATCACCTGAGCCTGCTGCGCCACGGTGACGGTGCCTGACTTGTGCACGGTGATGATGGGCCGGGTCGGTGTGTTGGTGGTGGACGAAACCGAGGTGCCCACCTGGGCAGCTGCCGTCTTCAGCATGCGGGTGGCTGGGTTGCTCACCTGATGGTCAGAGAAGGGAGGGGGGGGAGAGAGACATGGAAGAACCTGGCCGCATCCCGTTGCCTTTGGGAGCCGGGACTCAAGCCACAGAGAGGACATGAAGCCCACCTACCCACACTCTGCTAACATGGTGTGGAGTTGACTTTAATCCTAAGTAAGGATGCCAACCTCCTGGTGGGAAGAAGAAATGGAGAAAGGTCACTTACAGACTGAGAAGAAATGCAAACACACGGTTCTGGCGACGAAATAATAAAAAAGCAAGGTACAATTGACAATAATAAGCAACGAGAAGGAGTCCCGATTCTTCATAAGGGCACAAAAAGTGTTTCCAAACAATTTTCGTGTCCTTAGGAAGAATTAATATTACTTGCAGTCACGCAATGCTGTGGAAATATCATTTGTTAATTTTGATTTGAACCAGAGTCATTTTTAACACTAACGGAGCACCCGATGCATGGAGACTGATCGAAGCAGGAAGTTTTAAGTCGACACCCTGCACATCGGGGGGACTCCTTGTTGTTTATTATTGTTAATTGTACCTTGCCTTGTTATTATTTCGTTATTTGGTCACTAGAACCATTTGGTTGTATTTCTTCTCAGCCTCCAGGTGGGACCTGGGGATCCCCCAGAATTCCAGCTCCTCTCCAGACTACAGAGATCAGTTCCCTTGGAGGAAAGGGCTGCTTTGAAGGGGGGACTCTGTGGCCTTGTGCCCCACTGAGGTTCAGGGATGCCAGACTCCAGGTGAGACCTGGGGATCCCCTAGAATTGTAGCTCATCTCCAGACTGCAGAGATCAGTTCCCCTGGAGGAAAGGGCTGCTTTGGAGGGGGGGCTCTGTGGCCTTGTGCCCCACTGAGGTTCAGGGATGCCAGCCTCCAGGTGGGACCTGGGGATCACCTGGAATTTGAGCTCCTCTCCAGACTGCAGAGATCAGTTCCCCTGGAGAAAACGGCTGCTTTGGAAGGTAGACTCTGTGGCACTGTTTCTAGCAGAGGCCCTTTTCCTCCCCAGGCTCCAAGTCTCCAGGAGTTTCCCAACCTGGAGTTGGCAACCCTACCCCTCATCCACCCACCGGTGGCTGGGAGAACCTCCATATCCCGCCCCCACCAAGGAAATAGACTGGGGCTCCTCACCATGACGGGAGAAGAGGCCACTTTGACTGTGGTGGGCAGCGTAGTGGTACCGGGAGGCACGGCCACCGTCTTCACTATGGTGGTACCGGCGGGGACGCTCAGCATGGTAGGAGCGGAGGAGGGCGGGATTTTCTGAGTGGCGGCAGCCGCGGCCGCCAAAGCAGCCATGCCGCTCATCTGAGGGCTGCTGCCGATCACCTGATGCGGAGCGAGAGAAAGAGAGCTGGTCAAGAGAGTGGCTGGAGCCAGGGAGCAGCCCCAGGGTTCTATCTCTCCCACAGTCAATGCTGGCCCAGAAGAAGGCAGAGGAGACTGAAGATTTAGACCCCGCCCTTCTCTCTGAATCAGAGTCTCAGAGCGGCTCACAATTTCCTTTCTCTTCCTCCCCCGCAACAGACACCCTGTGAGGTAGGCGGGGCTGAGAGAGCTCTGACAGAAGCTGCCCTTTCAAGGACAGCTCTGAGAGAGCTATGGCTGACCCAAGGCCATTCCAGCAGGTGCAAGTGGAGGAGTGGGGAATCAAACCCGGTTCTCCCAGATAAGAGAGTTATGGCTGACCCAAGGCCATTCCAGCAGCTGCAGGTGGAGGAGTGGGGAATCAAACCCGGTTCTCCCAGGTAAGAGTCCGAACACTTCACCACGACACCAAACTGATTCTCTAAGAAGATGGATCTTGGATTTATATCCCGCCCTCCACTCTGAATCTCAGAGAAGCTCACAATCTCCTTTACCTTCCTCTCCCCCAACAGACACCCTGTGAGGTGAGTGGGGCTGAGAGAGCTCTGACAGAAGCTGCCCTTTCAAGGACAGCTCTGAGAGAGCTCTGGCTGACCCAAGGCCATTCCAATAGCTGCAAGTGGAGGAGTGGGGAATCAAACCCGGTTCTCCCAGGTAAGAGTCCGAACACTTCACCACGACACCAAACTGATTCTCTAAGAAGATGGATCTTGGATTTATATCCCACCCTCCACTCTGAATCTCAGAGAAGCTCACAATCTCCTTTACCTTCCTCTCCCCCAACAGACACCCTGTGAGGTGAGTGGGGCTGAGAGAGCTCTGACAGAAGCTGCCCTTTCAAGGACAACTGTGGTGAGAGCCTTGGCTGACCCATGGCCATTCCAGCAGCCGCATGTGGAGGAGTGAGGCATCAAACCCAGTTCTCCCATATAAAAGTCTGCACGCTTAACCACTACGCGAAACTGGTAAGAAAGACTTACTGTCCCTTGAGTGGTCTGCGTGGGCACCACCATGCGCACCCCGGCTGGCAGAGACGTGACCGTCACCGGGCCCTTCCCGGCCTGCCCTGCCGAACGCACTGTGACCAGCGGTGGCCCTGTGGGGGCCTGCGGGCCGGTGACTTTCAGCACTGTGGGGACCGCTGTGGAAGAAAGGAGCAAAGGCGATCAGGGGAACCTGAGTCCCCATGCAAGCTGCGATTACCTCACCGCAACTCTGGCCTGAAGGAAGCGGCTGGTGCCTTCTGTGCACCCCCCCCCCCCGTCTCCAAACGAGCTTTGGTCATCCTGAAAAGAGCAGTCCTGCTTTCCCCTCCCCCTTACCTTGTGGGCGGGGGCTGGCAGCGGCGGCAGCGGCCACAGGAGCAGGCATTGGCATCGGGCTGCTAGGCACGGTGGGCAGCACCTGGATGGTGGCGGTGGTGGTCGGCGGAGCGGGGGCAGCGGCAGTAGCAGCGGCGGCGACAGCCGTGGCCTGGGGCAGCAGGGTGATGCCCATCTGCGCCAGAGGCTGCACGGCGCTGGCTGGGGCGGCCGCCGCGGGAGCGGGGCTCTTGGGGGGGTTGACAGGCACGGAGGGCACAGGGTTGGCAGCCGGCGTGGGTGGCGGCCGGGATGTCGTACTTCTGCAGCTGCAGCAGGTAGGAGTCAGCGGTCGGGACGGAGCCCCAGCTCACTTCCAAGGAGTTGGTGTTGGCACGGACCAGCTGCACCCGAGAAGGCGGCGGAGGCTTCTCTGCAAAGGGAGAAAGGATGGAAGGCATCAGGGAAAGAAAACCATTCCTGGGGGGGGTGGGGGTGAGGGTCCGACAAAGGAACTCCGGTCCTCTCACTCCCCAAAACCTTTCTACATCTGGTCTAAAAAGTTGTGGGTTCGGTGTGCCGTTCCTCAGAAAGCTGAGTCTCTCAAGTCTATTGCAAGCGGAAAGACTAAGTCAGGGTGGCCAAACTTGCTTAACCTAAGAACCACATAGAATACAAGTCAGTCGTTTGAAAGCTGCAAGAGATGGACATCAGAAGTTCGAGAGCCACGAGGGAGGGAGAGAGGGAGAGAAAGAAAGAGAAAGAGAGAGAGAGAAAGAGGGGGAGAGAGAGAGAGAGAGAGAGAGAAAGAAAGAAAGAAAGAAAGAAAGAAAGAAAGAAAGAAAGAAAGAAAGAAAGAAAGAAAGAAAGAAAGAAAGAAAGAAAGAAAGAAAGAAAGAAAGAAAGAAAGAAAGAAAGAAAGAAAGAAAGAAAGAGAAAGAAACTTTAACTTCAAATGCCTTCTCTAAGCCTCCAGCTGGCTTGGCATAGTGTTTTAAAGAGACTTCAAATGCCTTCTCCAAGCCAGCCAATGGGGCAGTAGGGGCTTCCGTGAGCCACACAATATGTGTGAAAGAGCCACATGTGGCTCCTGAGCTGTAGTTTGGCCACCCCTATTTAGCAAGTTTCCCTGAGTAACGCAGGCAGACAAACATTCAGAGAAAGCCACCCAACACATCCTCAGCTGCGGCTCAGTGGCAGAGCATCTGCCAGGCATGCGGCAGTCCCAGGTTCAATCTCCAGCATCTCGAGTTATAAAGGATCAGGTAGGAGGTGACGTAAAAGACACCTGCCTGAGACCGTGAGAGAGCTGCCGCCAGTCCCAGTAGATAATATATCTGATGGACTAAGAGCCTGATTCAGTACATGGTGGCTTCATGTGACAATTTGTGCTTTCAAATATGAGTTATGCTGCATGGTCTGATTCGGTATAAGGCAGCTTTGTGTGTATCACCGGAAACCATGGTACCGATGCTCCATCGGTGGCCAAATGTGCTTAATGTAAGAGCCACATAGAATAAACGTCAGGTGTTTGAGAGCTGCAAGACATGGGAAGCAAGGAAGGAGGGGGGGAGAGAAGGAAGGAAGAAAGGAGGGAAGGAGGGAGGGAAGGAAGGAAGACAGGGAGAGGGGAAAGAGATGGAAAAAAAACCTTTAACTCTCAGTGCATTTGCCAAGCCACCAGCTGGCTTGGCGAAGTGATTTAAAGAGAGAAATGCCTTCCCCAAGCTGGCCAGTGGGGCGGTGGGGGCTTCAAGAGCCATGCAATACGCGTGGAAGAGCCCCACGTTGCTCCTGAGCCCCAGGTTGGCCACCCCTGCCCTATACGGTCAGACAGGTCAAGTGGTGCACTCGTTCCAAAGCTATATCACTTCAGCATGAAAAGGAGGAGTTGCATCCATGAATGTTCCTCTTTTTAAAAAACCAACTCCCTTCGACAGAAGTGATGGGGCTCAGTGTCACCTCCTCTTCGCCATGCTGGTTTTCCAAATGCAAGAGGATTCTGATATTAGAAAAGCGCAAACCGCTTTGTGCATTTGGAATGCCTGGCCAAACCCCCTTCCTGCCAGCCAAAAGCTGCTCTCCTTCCCCTACACCAAGGGTGGCCAGAATGCCAACTTGGAGAAGGCATTTAAAAGTTGCTTTCTTTCCACCTCTCCCTCCCCTTCTATTTGCCTTCCTTCTTTCTTCATATCTGGTGGCTCTCAAACATCTGATGGTCATGTGTTTTGAGGCTCTCAAACATCTGACATTTATTTCACGTGCCTCTCAAGTTAAGATATTGGATTTGGATCCCTCCCTATACTCTGAATCTCAATCTCAGAGCGGCTCACAATCTCCTTTATCTTCCTCCCCCACAACAGACACTTGAGAGGGCTCTCACAGCAGCTGCCCTTGCGAGAGCTGTGGCTAACCGAAGGCCACTCCAGCAGCAGGAAGTGGAGGAGTGGGGAATCAAACTCGGTTCTCTCAGGAGTGGAGAATCAAACTTGGTCCGTGCACTTCACCACTACACCAAACTGGCAAGTTTGGCCACTCCTTTGGGGCAGAATGCTCAGACACAGTGCTTCTTCCACCTGTGCCCTTACCGGGAAAGCCTGGATGCTACTTCCGCCTGTATGAACTTGCCCTTGGTCTCCAGGTTTTTATGCCCACCTCCCTCCCCTCAACTCTCTCACCTGTCTCAAGGTACCAGAGATCCTTGCAGCAGACCTGGTTGTTCCACGCCTTGCGGTAGCCGTCACGCCCACTCCAGATATACAGGCGAGTGTTGATGGCCACAGCGCAGTGGCCGGCTCGGGCCCGTGGGATATTGTCCTCCAGCGTGTCCATCAGGATGGGCTCCCAGGCCATGGAGTCTGGATGCAAAGACAAAAGAGTCAGACAGAAAAGGACAGGGCTTTTTTTGCAGCAGGGACTCCTTTGCACATTTGGCCACATGCCTCTGAGGTAGCCAATCCTTCTGGGGCTTACAGTAGGCCCTGTATGAAGAGCCCTGGAAGCTCTTAGTCCTAAGGAAAATCAACCCTGACTGTTCCCTGGAAGGTCAGATGCTGAAGCTGAAATACTTGGGCCACACAATGAAAAAGACCCTGATGCTGGGAAAGACAGAAGGCAAAAGAAGCAGGGGATAGCAAAAGAGGAGATGGACAGCGTTTCTGATGTGACATGAATTTGAGTGGACTTCAGAGGATGGCGGAAGACAGGAGGGCCTGGTGTGACTTTGTCCACTGGGTCGCTAAGAGTTAAGAACATAAGAGAAGCCACGTTGGATCAGGCCAATGGCCCATCCAGTCCAACACTCTGTGTCACACAGTGGCCAAAAAAATTATACGTATTGTGTGTATATATATGTACATATGTGTATATACACACACACACACACACACACACATATACACACACTGTGGCTAACAGCCACTGATGGACCTCTGCTCCATATTTGTATCCAATCCCCTCTTGAAGCTGGCTATGCTTGTAGCCGCCACCACCTCCTGTGGCAGTGAATTCCACATGTTAATCACCCTTTGGGTGAAGAAGTACTTCCTTTTATCCGTTTTAACCCGACTGCTCAGTGATTTCATCGAATGCCCACGAGTTCTTGTATTGTGAGAAAGGGAGAAAAGTACTTCTTTCTTTACTTTCTCCAACCCATGCATAATCTTGTAAACCTCTATCATGTCACCCCGCAGTCGACGTTTCTCCAAGCTAAAGAGCCCCAAGCGTTTCAACCTTTCTTCATAGGGAAAGTGTTCCAACCCTTTAATCATTCTAGTTGCCCTTTTCTGCACTTTTCCCAATGCTATAATATCCATTTTGAGTTGGGACTCGATTTTGCAACTGAACAACAACAAAGCTCTTGGAATTTGGCTACATCAGGGGTGTGTGGCCTAATAGGCAAAGGAGTTCCTGCTACAAAACCCCCCCTGCTGAAAGGACAGGGGTGGAAGCGGACAAAGAGTTGAAGTGGTGCCCCTCCTTTCTCTCTTCACGTACCTAGGTTGAGGCAAGCCAGGGTGTTTGTGCATTTCCACTCTTTTTCGTGCGTGGCCACTTTCACGTCGTCCATGACGAGCGGCACCCAGCCCCCAAACACATACATCCTGCCGAGGGAAGAGAGGAACGTGAACAGAAGGCAGTGGGGTGTAGTGGACAGAGCGTAGTGGACTAGAAGACCCATGTTTGAATCTCCACTTGACCGTATAGATTATTGGGCTCCTTGGGCCTAAGGGAAATGGGGCAATTGCAAAAGTCAAGTGGAAAAAGAGCCGTATTTGAACGCGGGCAACGATGCCGGGTTATTACCAGTAATGGCAAATTATTGCTTTTAACTAATGGGTTTTATTGCATTTCTATTATTGACACTGCACGCGATCTTCAGTTCCTGCAAAACAGAAAGGCAGCTAATAATTGCCTTAAAAATAGATAAATGAAAAGAAAAAGCCAGACAGAGGCCAAACGAGAGACAGTAGCTAATCCCACCGCAACACTGTGCGTCTTAAGTACGGTCAAGGTGCAGCTAACTTGTGAACCCCACAAGAGGCGGTTTGCCATTGTCTTCCTCTGGGTAATGACCCTGGACTTCTTTGGTGCTCTCCCAATCAACTACTAACCAGAGTCAACCTTGCATAGCTTCTGAGATCTGACAAGATCAGGCTAGTCTGGGCCTTCCAAGTCAGGACAGAGACAAGCTGCCTGCCTCTGCGTAGCAACCCTGGACTTCCTTGGTGGTCTCCTATCCAAGCCCTGAAGCAGGCTGACCTTGCTTTGTTACTAAGATCTGGTGAGATCAGGCTAGAGGAGGCCATCGGTTACGAAAACGGAAACGAGAAGCCGGTCTTGTGCCCAGACTAGCATAGCTTTAACTCGACACATAGAAAGAAACAGCCAATGTTATCTGGGAACATTGCCCTTGGGGGCTCTGCTGTCACTGGCCAGTCCCACCCCACCTCCGAGTAGCAATAGACCCCACAGGGCAGCTGCAAGGATAACGCGCAGGACACGAGAACAGAAGAATATATTGGATTTATATGCCACCCTTCGCTCTGAATCTCAGAATGGCATACAATTTTCTTTTATCTTCTTCCCCCATAACAGACACCCTTTGAGATAGGTGGGGCTGAGAGAGCTCTCCATAGCTCTGCGAGAGCTATGGCTGACCCAAGGCTGTTCCAGCAGCTGCAAGCGGAGGAGTGGGGGAATCAAACCCTGTGAGGTGGGTGGGGCTGAGAGAGCTCTTACGGCAGCTGCCCTTTCAAGGACAGTTCTGCAAGAGCTATGACTGACCCAAGGTCATTCCAGCAGCTGCAAGCGGAGGAGTGGGGGAATCAAACCCTGTGAGGTGGGTGGGGCTGAGAGAGCTCTTACGGCAGCTGCCCTTTCAAGGACAACTCTGCCAGAGCCATGGCTGACCCGAGGCCATTCCAGCAGCTGCAAGCAGAGGAGTGGGGGAATCAAACCCTGTGAGGCGGGCAGGGCTGAGAGAGCTCTTACGGCAGCTGCCCTTTCAAGGACAGTTCTGCGAGAGCTATGACTGAACTGAGGTCATTCCAGCAGCTGCAAGCGGAGGAGTGGGGGAATCAAACCCAAATCTCTCCCAGAGAAGACTCCGTGCACCTAACCACTACAGCAAACAGCATATCCAGAGAGGAATGGGTGGCTCAAACGGAAGAAGGGAGTCAAGCTGAGGGGTGCCAGGGCTTACTTGTTCCCGATGGTCGTGGCCGAATGCAGGCTGCGTGGGAGAGGAGCTACTCCGCTCAACGTGGGCTTATTCCACGTCAAAGAATCTGAAGAAGAGGGGGAACACAATATGCAAAAGGAGTCACGGCAAGGCCTGGCCATAGCAACCAGCCGGTCCTGCTGGCAGACTCCAACCCCGTCCTCTCTCAAGCCGTTTTTGAGGAGTTTGTAGCTCCAGGACTGAAAACTTGCCTCTCTGAGTCCCCTCCCCTGACAGCCAACGCCCAGTGCCATTACCAATGTCCAGCGTCCACAGGTCGCCCAGACGACAGCCACTCATGCCACCGTAGATGACCAGCTTGGATTTTTTGTTGTCCTTTTCTGTGTACACCACAGCGGTGTGGGACTCCCGTGGGGGAGGCAACACCCCGTAGGTGATGGGGATGTCCCAGGCCACCACGCCAGTCCCCGGACGCAGCTCCAAGATGTAGAGGTCGTTCAGGTATCTGCAGGAGGAGGGGGGGGGGGAAACCCTGAAGGCTAAGCCAGGAATTCTGCTTGCCTTTCAGCCAACAGCACTGCAGTGATATAATTTATGGTTCCCTCTTTGCACGCACTGTAACCAGGGATCATTTTGTAGAAAAATAGGTGGTGGAGCTCATTCGCATAACTCATCAGCGTACGCCAACTCCCCCCCCCATCAGTCAAAAGCAAACCAACACAAGAAAGGAGAGCCCGGGGCGAGGCCTGCTTGGGCTGGCTAGAGATCCAGCCAGTCCAAGCAGGCCTCGCTCGCCTGGGGTCTCCTGGGCTGCCCCCCGCCGCCCCGTCAAAAGGCCAGCGACCCACTCGGCTGTCCAAAATCACATGCAAAGTGGAGAAACGGTGACGTGGGCTTCTCCGGAGGTTAATCAGGGCTGCTGGGGGTGATGATGATGATGATGATATTGGATTTATACCCCGCCCTCCACTCCAAATTTCAGAGTTTCAGAGCAGCTCACAATCTCCTTTCCCTTCCTCCCCCACAACAGACACCCTGTGAGGTGGGTGGGGCTGGAGAGGGCTCTCACAGCAGCTGCCCTTTCAAGGACAACCTCTGCCAGAGATATGGCTGACCCAAGGCCATTCCAGCAGATGCAAGTGGAGGAGTGCGGAATCAAACCTGGTTCTCCCAGATAAGAGTCCATGCACTTCACCACTACACCAAACTGGCTGTGGCAAAGCTCCTGGTAGCTGGCTAGCTGCCCGCCCTCCTAATCCAGGGATTGTTACGCAGCTGCACCTACTATTCAGTGGACAAGGGAGGGAGATGGAAATTTTCCAAAACAAGACAGAACAATGCTTTGGTACATGCTTTCAGCTGCACGGACATTATATGCACAGATGTGGAAACAAGACAAAATACCAGAAAAATGGGACTGGATTATGAAAACTATGCGTTGGAGTGAAATGGACAAGTTGACTAGAATCTTAAAAGAATATGATTCAGAGAAGTTTAAAAATGAGTGGGGAAAATTTCAGAAGTATGTTGAAAAACAATGGAAGGTGAAAGGACACTTGGTGTTTTTTGATAACAGTTAAATGTTAGAGAAAACGTAAATGGACTTTAGTGAAAAAATGTGATTATGGGAATATAACCTTTCTTATAAGGATAATATCGAAGATAGATAATAACCATAGTTAATGGTCTTTTCCTTATTTTTAATTTACTATAGTTCTAAGGTCTTTTTTTATGAAGATTCTTAAAATGTCAAATTACCTTTTATATATTTTTTTAGTATTTTAAGTAAACAGCAGCAGAGGAGGTCACGAAAAGGGGGGGAGGGAGGTGGAAAATATAATGCAATGTATTGGTATTAAACATTTAATCACACAGTTGAATATTATAAAACATTGCAGAATAATAAAAATTGTTTTAAACTGACAAGGGAGGTAGATGGGGAGGAGGAGGGGGGCATCAGAAAGGTTCAGGAGCTGTGCTCCTGTGAGCTCCTGATGAATCCAAGGCCTGACTGTAACAAACATTTCGTTAAGTACGTTAAAGTAGCGGTAACCAGACAGAAATGAGAAGTCGCCGTCCGAACGGCTCTCCCGTGATGCGGAGAAGGACACGTACCTGGGAATGTTGTTCTTGGGGTCTTCGCTGTCATTGGCCAGCCCCCCAAACAGGTAGCACTTGTTGCCCACTAGCGAGAAACTGTGGCCGAGGCGTGGGCAGGGCGCAGGCCCGTTCTTGGGAGTTTTGGCTTTCAGTCTTTTCCACTCCCAGCGGCTGGCCTAGAAGAAAAGGAAAGCACGCCGTTAAGATGAGTAAAGCCAGATTTAGAGGCAGGCGTGATGCATTCTGCATATAAATAGCCAGAACAGGGGAAAAAGGAACACAGGCGGCAACTCCCGGCAGCTGAGCTAGATTTCAGACCAGGCTTAGAACCCCACAAGTTCTGGGGAATATAAACTTTTGAGAGTTCATTTTGTAAGTAGGAATGGCGACCCCTGAGATCTTATATCCCAGCCTGAAGCTGAGAGGGGCATTGCAAAGGAGCCAGGATGCAGAGGTACAGCCCAAAATGCCATCGGCTTGATTAAGCAAAGGAGAAAGCTCATTGCATTTTGCACTGTGCCTCTGCATCTTGACTCCCTTCCTTGCAGCGCCCTCCCACCTTTGGGCTGCTAAATAATAACTCGGGAATCTTCATTCCGACTTGTATCTGTTAAAGGGAGCTTTAACTCTCTAAAACAGGGGTGTCAAGAACTGACCTGTGCAGGACTCCTACCTGGCCCACAAGCAACTGGCATGTATGGAAATATAAGGTACACTCCCTTTTATGGTACCCCTTGGGAAAATACAAATTGAACATATGAACATATGAAGCGGCCTTATACTGAATCAGACCCTCAGTCCATCAAAGTCAGTCTTGTCTACTCAGACTGGCAGCGGCTCTCCAGGGTCCCAAGGTGAGGTTTTTCACGCCTACTTGCCTGGACCCTTTTTAGTTGGAGATGCCGGGGATTGAACCTGGGACCTTCTGCTTACCAAGCAGATGCTCTACTACTGAGCCACCGTCCCTCCCCATGAACATATGATGCTGCCTTCTACTGAATCAGACCCCGGGTCCACCAAAGTCAGTCTTGTCTACTCAGACTGGCAGCGGCTCTCCAGGGTCTCAAGCTGGGGTTTTTCACGCCTACTTGTATTATTAATACCCAAATTGTATTATGATTAAATACATATACGAGGGTTGTTGTGGGCTTCCCTTTAAAGCAACTGCTTTCACTGCTCGGAATCAATCGCTTTTGTGTTTTGAGTAAAAAAAAAATATATATATTGTTCATTGGGTTTGCCTGTTTCCTTTACAAAGTCTATAATGCCAGCACCTGGTGTTGCATTTTATGGCATACGTGGCTCAGCCTGACAAAGCGACATCCGTATCAGATCTGGCCCTTGTAAAAATGAATTCAACGCTTTTGCTCTAAAACCTCATCCCCCGCTCCCCATTTTGTTGGTCTTTAAGATGCTAATGGACTCACTTCTGGCTCTTGCAGATCAACACGGCTACTCTCTACCAGTATCATAAGAACGTAAGAGAAGCCATGCTGGATCAGGCCAATGGCCCACCCAGTCCAACACTCTGTGTCACATAAGGACATAAGAGAAGCCCTGTTGGATCAGACCAGTGGCCCCTCCAGTCCAACACTCTGTGTCACAGAAGAACATGAGAGAAGCCATGTTGGATCAGGCCAGTGGCCCATCCAGTCCAGCACTCTGTGTCACACAGGGGCCAAAAAACCCAGGTGCCATCAGGAGGTCCATAAGAACATAAGAGAAACCATGTTGGATCAGGCCAATAGCCCATCCAGTCCAACATTCTGTGTCACACAGGGGCCAAAAAACCAGGTGCCATCAGGAGGTCCATCCGTGGGGCCAGGACACTAAAAGTCCTCCCATTGTTGCCCTCCTCAAGCACCAGGTATACAAAGCATCACCTGCCCCAGAGAGTTCCGTCAATAGCCTGTGGCTAACAGCCACTGATGGACCTCTGCTCCAGATGTTGATCCAATCCCCTCCTGAAGCTGTCTATGCTTGTAGCTGCCACCGTCTCCTGTGGCAGTGAATTCCACGTGTTAATCCCCCTTTGGGTGAAGAAGGACTTCCTTTTATCCCTTCTAACCCGACTGCTCAGAAAGCTGGAAGCTCTGCACAGGCCCTGTAAGGTAGCGACGATGACTCCAAGACAAAAGGCCCAACTTCTTCATCAAGCTCTCAACCCGCCACCTTTTGGCAAACAAGGAGAGGACCCACATGACCACCAGCCACTCACCTGAAGTTCATAGAGATCGTTGCTGTACTTGCCGTACTCCACCATCCCGCCAAACACCAGCAAGCGGGTCCCGTCGCAAACGAACCCGTAGGCGGCACAGCCAGGGGGGATGTCCCCCCGCACGGCTGGGATGAACCACTGGTTTGTGGCTGGAAGGCAAGGAAATGGAAGTCAGGAAGACGGCACTCAGTTCTGCACAAGTCCAATGGGGTTTCAGGTAGGATATACCTGCAGCCTCTGAAACGCTGGACTGTAAAACCACAAAGTTCTGTAACTGAGAGTTTATCGGGCCAAGGGGCTCACCCTTAGAACCACAGAGTTGGAAGGGATCCACAGGGTCATCTAGACCTACCCCCTGCACAATACAGGAAACTAACAAATACCTGCCCCTAAAGTCACAGGATCTTCATTGCTGTCTGATGGCCATCTAGCCTCTGTTTCAAAACCTCCAAGGAAGGAGAGCCCACCACCTCCTGAGGAAGCCTGTTCCACTGAGGAACCGCTCTAACGGTCAAGAAGTTCTTCCTAATGTTGAGCTGGAAACTCTTTTGATTTAATTTCAATCCATTGGTTCTGGTCCTACCTTCTGGGGCCACAGAAAACTATTCCACCCCATCCTCTATAGGACAGCCCTTCAAGTACTTGAAGATGGTGATCATATCACCTCTCAGCCACCTCCTCTCCAGGCTAAACATCCCCAGCTCCTTCAACCTTTCCTCATAGGACTTGGTCTCCAGACTCCTCACCATCTTCATTGCCCTCCTCTGGACCCAGTTCCAGCTTGTCTAGATCCTTCTTAAAACGTGGTGCCCAAAATTGAACAACCCTGCACTCACTACAGCGGGAATCTCATTTGGGGGACCAGGGGAAGCAGACGTCATTTGCGTCGGCTCCAGGTCTTAGAAACACCACAGCCTCAAAGAGCACGGTGAAGCTACGACCTCAGTCTCCAGGGAATAAAATAAAGTGTGCTTGAGTCTTGCAGAAAACGGAGGGGGGGGGGGGGGGCTGGCAGAGTCAAGGGAAGGCAGAGGGGAAGGAGAGAAGAAAGGAATGTTCCCGCTGGCTTGGCTGCAGCATGGGGTTGGGAGGGGGGGGAGAGAACTGTTTACAGTGAGTACAATGAAGGAAGCAACCTATCAGAGAAGAGAGACCGAGGTGGCAGCTGCCAATCGGGAAGCCGGGGCCCGCCCCCTCCCGCTGGGCTCTGGTTGCACAGTGAGAGACTCCGGCAGCTACACGGGGAGTGAGAGTAGGCGCCCTCCCCTCCCACGTGTGCTAAATTTGCAAACCCAGCGTATGGCTTCATCCTACACACTTATCACTGGGGTCGGTCCAGGTTGCGCGCCTCGCGTTTTGCTACCCCCCGTGACCGTCACGCAACCAACCGGGAGGTCTGAAAGAGAGACGGCAAACGCCTCAGGGGGGCTTCGCTGCAAGAGCCCACTTTCCTTGGCGAGAGTCCCCAGTAAGATGTTTAAAAGCCTATTTGCTTATTTCCCTACTGAAGGCTGGGTTTTTTTTTCATGGTCTAGCAAAGGGCTGGGCAAACTTGCATAATGTAAGAGCCACACAGAATAAATGCCAGACATTTCAGAGCCGCAAGGCATGAACGTCAGGTGCTTGGGAGAAGGAAGGAAGGAAGTCAAATAGATGGGGAGAGAGGTAGAAAGAAAGCGACTTTAACTTTAAATGTGACTTGAATAAGTGATTTCAAGAGAGAAATGCCTTCTCCAAGATGGCCAATGGGATAGGAGTGGGGGTTTCAAGAGCCACACAATATATGCCAAAGAGCCACATGTTTGGTCACCCCTGATCTAGCAGCACAAGAGGCCAGGAGGAGGGAAAGAGAGGCAGAATGCCAATCCCAGGTTTAGAGGGGACAGTTACTGCCGGTTACTGTCAGTGCAAGAAAAACAAAGATTCCCCAAACCACGACCTCTTGCAGACAAATTAAAGCGATTCCAGGTCCTTCGGCTAACAAAAACCTTTCCTTCGTTTCCCCAAGTCTCTTGCTGCATTTGGAATTCTTCTGTGAATGCAAAGGGACGTAAGGTCTTTCTTTCCTTTGCATCCCTTTCAGTTTTAACCTCCCAAAAACTAGATGCAAAATGCTACAGGCTGGATCCTATGCCTTGCTTCGTTTGAGTAAGACAGCTCCAGATGGGCAGCCTGTGTTTGTTTGCAGCAGGAGAAAAGAGCAAGGGTCCGGAAGCACCTTAAAAGACTTGCAAAGTTGGTGGAAGGGAGATAAACATCTGAGAGTCGATGAATCTAAAGAAGCGCTACGGAACTCTTGCTTTTTTCCTATCGCTTAGGCAAATGGCTCTTTCAATGCAACACGCTCTCCACTGCTTCACCTACCCCAACAAAGGGGATTTCACACAGGAGCCAATCCTACATTTTAAGCAAGACTTATTGTTTCAGTGCATAGAACAGGAGTGGCGGAACTGTGGCTCTTTCACCTCAATCCTGTGGCTCTCAAAGCCCCACCTACCCTGTCAGCCAGCTTGTAGAATTCATTTCTCACTTTAAATCACTTCTCCAAGTCAAGCCTGCAGGGGATTTGGAGAATGCATTTAAAGTTAAAGTTGCTTTCTTTCGATCTCTCCCTCCTTGCTTTCCCTCCACCCCTCCTTCCTTCCTGTCTTGTGGCTCTCAAATATCTGACATTCATGTCTTGCGGCTCTCAAACATCTGACCTTTATTCCACGTGGCTCTTATGTTATGCAAGTTTGGCCACCCCTGGCATACATAGAACACCGCACTGGTATAGTGTGAAAATCTGCTTGACTCTCATGGACTTTTTTTTTTTACAAAACTGAGCCAGACTTTTGTTTTCCAGACTTGGAAACCCGCATAATCTAAACAGTGAGAACAGAACATGTGAGGAGAGGAGGAAACGCGTTGTGCAGAAGTGAAGGTTTGATGGTCTTTCAATTTCTAAATAGGGCTGCCCCAACTATTTGTTACCTGGAATTCCGCATCCTGAGCCAGCCTCTACATTTACAGTTATCTGTGGAGACTCGAGAAGCGCGCTGCCAACTAGCAATGCTGCTTTCACCACTGAAGCAGCAGGCAGAGTAAGCAAAGACTCCTTTCATAGAATCACAGAGTTGGAAGGGATCTCCAGGGTCATCTAGTCCAACCCCCTGTACAATGCAGGAAACTCACAAACACCTCCCCCTAAATTCACAGGATCTTCATTGCTGTCAGATGGCCATCTAGCCTGTTTGAAAACCTCCAAGGAAGGAGAGCCCTCAACCTCCCAAGGAAGCCTGTTCCACTGAGGAACCGCTCTAACAGTCAGGAAGTTCTTCCTAATGTTGAGCGGGAAACTCTTTTGATTTAATTTCAACCCATTGGCTTTGGTCCTACCTTCCGGGGCCACAGAAAACAATTCGTATGATCCAACAACCCCAAACCTAAACCCTGCTATGTTAACCTTGGCAAAAAGCCTGTGGAAATGAGAAAACCAGGAAACTTAATCCTGTGTTTTTTAAAACAACCTTCCTCTATAAAAATCGAGGCCTGCTTGTGTACTCCCACAGGTTGTGCGGTCTTCAGGGAACACATTTCAGAGGCACCAGAAAAAACGCCAACAGTTCCTGTTAACTTAGCCCACCTGCTCCCTCTCTTCGTTTTGCCAAGGAAACAGAATCCACATTCACGCTGTGCCCATGCCCACAGCCAGGAAGAGCTGACACAGACTCCACCCAATTCCCCCCCCTCAAAACGGAGCAAGCACAGACAATCTTGGGTGGTATTTGCCTACAGAAAGCTCCCCCCCCCCCCAAAAAAACTGGTACTTTCTGTCGGCACCAACATTTCAGCCGGTGATTCTGAACCGCTTTGGTTGGTTTCAAAACAGAATCAGCCAGACCAGCGGCAAATAGCTTCTATCTTGGCGGCTGGGTCCCTCCCGATCGCATACGGGGTGGAATGTTCCAGTGTGCGCTCCCCACCCACAGTGCTTTCGTAAGCACGGCACGGTGGTGGTTCCGAGCGGCTGAGCCGAAGCCGGGCGTCGAGGAGTTAAAAGCTGCAGCGTTTGAAAGTTGAATTTTGCCCGCCAAGCCCTTGGGGAGGGAAGAAAAAGCTCCTCCGTCTGCACCCCCCCACCTGCCACAGGAGCGCAGGAGGGAAACAGGGCGGCAGGCGTCAAGAGGAGAGAGGGGGAAACACCGGGCAGAGCGCAAGAGCTAGACAGTTCACTGGCAAGTGTGAGAGCAGCAGTGTCCTCAGGGTACCCTGCTTGGCATTCTTAAGCTGTACAACCGGGCAGATCTCCGGAATTTTGTCTTTTTCAATCATGGTAGCAAACGTTTTGCTGGCCCGCTCCTGGCTGACGACGGGGCTCGTGTAAGCTGCCGGGAGTTAATCCTATTAAAATGTGCTTTTTTTTCCTCAGGAAAAGAGAAGCCCAACGTCAACTTCTTGCAGGCTCCTTTCCCCAAGGTGGGCTCCCTCCCTCCCCAACTCCCTCCTTCCTCCCCCAAGAGCGGTGTGCACAAATTAGCCCCGCTGGGCACAGATCTGCCGTGAAATCACCCGCCTTCCCTTCCATCTAACGGGAGGCTGTTCCCTGGCACAAGACAAGTCATCACGCCCAGAAGGACTGGAGGGAAACTCAAGGCAGACCAGAACTTTTACACTCTCGGGAGGGTTTGTGCGTAGCGGTTTTCCCCATACTAGCTGGCTGGCAAGCTTCCTCTGGGGCCGATGGAGTTAAACCCATGGCAGGGCTCGCCATACGGATCCGGAGAGAAAGGAGCCGCACACGCCGGCGCACGGCGCGTACACACAGCAGCACGCTCGCCCTGCCGACACCACGATCCCATGTTGCTGCTTTCCCAGTCTGGTGGGGGAATTTCAAAAAACCTTTCCGAGAGTGGTCCTTCCAGCCAAGCTTTCCCCGCAGGAGAGGGGCAACTCCATGCAGGGTTGCAGATACCTTTGCGGGCAGCCAGGTTGCCCCTTCTGCCTGCAAGCCCCGTGCCAGCCCCCTTACCTGTGTTGTAGACGTGCAGCTCGTCCACGATGCCCTCGTTGCCCCCTCCGAAGACCACGATCAGCTCCTTGATGGCCACGGCCCGGTGGCCGTGGCGGGGCCGGGGCACAGGGCCCGACCAGCCCAGGACTCGTTTCCAGCGGGGCTGCAAAAGTCCGGGGGTCCCCGTGCTTCCACCACCACCTGTTGGAGGCGAGCCCCCGCTGGGGGCCATGGGGGAGGCGGCAGCCGCCATGGGGAGGGAGGAAAGCGTGGCAGAAAGTCTTCCTTTCCTTTGGGCACCTTGCTGGGCCGAGGAGGCAGTAGCCCTAAAGGGGTGCCCAATCGGGGTGCGGGGGTTGCCCAACCCCAAGCAACACTGGCAGGAGCCCCCCTGAGGGGGAGGGAAAAGACACCACTAAACCCACCCACCCCCCAAAAATTGGTTTTTTCCCTTTTTGCAAAAGTGGGAGGGGGAGATCCCTTTTTTGGGAAGCAGGGGGCAAAAGGGGAAGGCAGGTGATGGGGAGTTGTGGGGAAGGGGTTTTTTGAGGGGGGTCGTCTGGTCACAGGCCGTTTCCCTCAGGCAAGGGCCAACCTGAGGGGGAGGGGGAAGACACCACTAACGCCCCCACCCCCCACACAACTAAATTTGGGTGTTTTTTTCCCCCTTTTTGCAAAGGTGGGAGGGGGAGATCCCTTTTTTTGGAAGCAGGGGGCCAAAGGCGAAGGCGGGCGATAGGGAAGGGGCTCTTTTTGGGGGGCCGCCTGGTCCCAGGCCGTTCCCCTCAGGCAGGGCCGAGCTGAGGGGAGGGGCAGACACCACTAGCCCCCCACAAAAGTGTTGTTTCCTTCCCCCCTTTCTGCAAGGGTGGGAGGGGGAGATCCCGCTTTCGGGGGGGGGTCACAGGCCGTTCCCCTCAGGCAGGCCCAGCCGAGGGGGCGGGAAGGCGGGCCGGGGGAGCAGCTGCAGAGGCGCCCCCGCGCGAGGGCTGAGCGTGGGGGGGAAACGACCCCCCTCCGAGGGAGCGACCCCCTCCCCCCCCCAGCCGGGGCGAGTTCCTCCTCCTCCTCCCCCCCCGCGCCGCCGGGCCCTTCCGCCGCCCCCCGCTCAGAGCCCGGCCCTGGGAGCCGCCATCTTGTGTTGCCCGGACGGAAAATGGCGGCCGCAGGGAGGGTGAAGCCGCCTCCCCCCCTCCTCCCCTTCCCCTCAGCCGCCCGCAAAGGCTCGCCTCGCCCGGAGCTCTCCCCGCCGGGCTTCCCCGTCCCTGGGGCTTCCGCGCCGAGCGGGACGGCTGGATCCGCGCCGGCTGTACGGCACCGACGGGCAAGGTGCGAGGCTCCAGGCGCCTTCACGCCGCCCTGGGAGCCGCCATCTTGCGCCTGTGAGGGAGTCTCTCTCTCTTCCTCGGCGGCGGCGGGGCGGGGCCAGAGGGCTCTGTACGGAACCCCTCCCACCAGGGCGCCGCCATCTTGGGGGCGGGTTGGGGACCGCCATTTTGAGGGGCGGCGGGGCTCCTCCCTCTTTCTCCTCGCAAGAGGCGGGAATAGAGCGCGAAAAGGGACTGTCTTTATTCTGGTCTGAGATATCACAAAGCGAAGCCGCTGTTTCGTGTAGCTCCCAGAGGGGGGAAATGTGTTTGTGGGCACCGCCATCTTGGAAGCGGCACAAGCCCCGCCCCTCCTTCCGGCCCAGCCTCCCCTTTTAAATCGGCCTTTTCCAATAGCCGCCTTCCCCGCTTCAGCAGCCGCGAATATGTGAGAGGGGAGGCGCCACACACTTCCCCTTCCCCCGGCAGCGGCGCTCCTTGTGAGGCGGCCCATGGGCGCCGCCATCTTTGATAAAGTGCCTCTTCCCTCACGCCGGGCTGCGCTAGGCGTCGGCGAGGGACGCCTCTATGGAAGGCCGATGTCCTTTTTCTGAGGGAGCGCCCAGCCCCGCGCAATCGTCATTCAGAATAAATTTAATACATAAACTGGTTTGTTTTCCCGCTTTGCCAACTGGCTCTCTTTCGGGCCTTGAGGGGCTCCGCGGCGCTGTCCAAAGAGCAACAGTTGGGGTTTCATGCTTTCCTGGGAGCCGCCATCTTGGTCCCACCCACCTTCCCCTCACGGGCACAAACATACAAAACAAAGATGGCGCCCCCAAAGTTCCCCGGATGTGCCTATTTTCCTCCCCCTCCACAAAGCCAAAATGGCGTCTTTTTTTCAAATGCCCGGATTCAAGTTGGTGTTATTCAATATGGCGGTTTCAATGTTCCCCGTATGCGCCTCCTGCGGCCCTCCACATCCAAGATGGCTGCTTTCGGAATACCCGGATGTGGGAAAAATACTGCCTCAAGATGGCTTCCGCTTCAGTTGCCAAGACGCTATAGGTCCCGGATGTGTCTCGCGCCTCAAGAAAAGCTCGAATATGGCGTAGGCTGTTCAGTGCCCGGATGTTTAAAATGGCGGGCCACTCGCTTTTTAAAACCGTTTCTCTGTACGCTGAGGAGCAACCAAAATGGCGATAGCCTCCAGCTCCGGCGTTTGGCGCTTAAAATGGATCCAAGATGGCGCTAATCATCCGGAGCAGGAGGCGGCTAAGATGGCGCTCAACGTACGAAACTACCCGGATGTTGAAGGCGGGAACAAAAGATGGCGGGGCGCTTACGGCCCTTATGGTGCGATCAGGGAACTGCTTTTCCAAGATGGCGACCGAAAAGCAGCGGGCGGGGGAGGAGGGACAATGCAAGCGTCTCTCAAGATGGCGCCCGCCTGCCGGCTAGAGCTCCCTACTCAAGATGGCGCCCAGAAATGTTTGGTTGCTAGGCTACAGCGCTGGAGGAGACTTTAAAAAGAATTAAAACGGACGGTTTCCTTTCGGACGAGCGAGGGAGACTCGAGTACGGCCAAAGGCTTGCGGATTGATATCTCTGCTCCCCGCCGGCTCTTTTTTTGGAGCAAGACGTATTTCGCTCTTCAGTCCGCGCCAAACGCCTTCCGCTAGTGCGCAGGCGTAGACACACTCGCCTCGCCAGCCCTACCGCAGAGGAAGCCGCGGATGTGAGTGGAGCGAAGCCGTCGCCATCATGGGCGAGGCGGCTGCTTCGCAATCGGATTTTGCAGAGCGGGGAGCGGTTAGGAATAAAAGCTTCTCACTTATAACTAGCAAGGAGGCCTCCAGTAGCACCTTTAAGACTGACTTTTATTGCAGCGTAAGCTTTTGAGAAACACAGCTCTCTTGCATCTGAGAAAGAGCTGTGTTTTTCAAAAGCTTATGCTACAGTTAAAAAAAGTTAGCCTTAACGGTGCTACTGGACTCTTCGCTAGTTATGTTAGAACCCTTTAAGACTATCAACTTAAATTGTAGTGTAAGCTTTTGAGAAACATGTAATGAAGAGAGCTGTGTTTCTTGAAAGCTTATGCTGCAGTAAAATTTAGTCTTAACGGTGCTACTGGACTCTTCGCTAGTTATAAGTTAGAACCCTTTAAGAGTAAGAACTTTTATTGTAGCGTAAGCTTTTGAGAAACACAGCTCTCTTGCAGCTGATGAAGAGAGCTGTGTTTCTCGAAACCTTATGCTACAATAAAAAAAATAGAGTCAAGTAGCACCGTTAAGGCCAACAAAGTTTTATTCAGAACTTGCAGTCTGAATAAAACTTTATTGGTCTTAAAGGTGCTACTTAATGCTGCATTGTTCTGCTGCTTCAGACCAAAACGGCTGCCCACCTGGATCTATCTACAATAAAAATCGTTAGTCTTAGCGGTGCTACTGGAATCTTTGCTAGTTATAAGTTAAAATCCTTTAAGACTAAACTTTTATTGTAGCGTAAGCTTTTGAGAAACACAGCTCTCTTGCGTCCGACGAAGAGCGCTGTTCTGGAAAGTTTGTGCTGCAATAAAAATGGTTTAAGTCTTAAAAGGGGCTGGTGGACTCTTTGCTATTTTTGCAGCAACGGATGAATATGGCTAACGCTTCTGAATTTATGACTACTAGGTTTTCAGTAGGTTAAGCCAGCCGAGTGTTAACATGAATGGGGCTCTTTCCCTCCTGAAGTAACTCCAGCAATCTGGATTGTAAATTCCTGGGAGCAGAAGAGATCTTTCAGTGTTGTCATTATTCTTATTTTTTTTTAAAGCAGTTTTCAGGTGGAGCAGGGAGAGCACCCAGTTTGGAGGCCCTCCGTCCACTTCAGGGTCATCAGAAAGCATGGGGGGGGGGAGGAAATGGCTGCTGGGTGCGCTATTCATCCCTATGGAGACCAATTCCCCATAGGGTATAATGGATACCATAGGGTATCTGGGGGTGGGGTGGCTGTTTTTTGAGGTAGAGCATCAAATTTAGAGTATAGCACTTGGTACCTCCCCTCATAAACACGGACTGCATTTCAAAAAGATTGGACCAGGGGATCCAAATCTATGAGCTCCCAAAGAAGGTGCCCCATCCTTCATTATTTCCAATGGAGGGAAGGGATTTAAAAGGTGTGCGGTCCCTTTAAATGTGATGGCCAGACCTCCCTTTGGAGTTCAATCATACTTGTCACAGCCTTGCTCCTGGCTCTGCCCCCAATGTCTCCTGGCTCCACCCCCAAAGTCCCCAGATATTTCTTGAATTGGACTTGGCAACCCTAGTTCTATCCCCTCTCCCCAAGCTCTAACCCCCCCCCCAAAAAAAAAAAAATCTCCAGGAATTTCCCAACCTGGAGTTGGCAGCCCTAAATAACCTTAGGAGAGGGTTGCCAGCTGAGTTCTGGGAAATTCCTAGAGGTTTAGGGCCCATGCTTGCAAAGGGGAACAATTTGGCCAAGGGCTTCCTTGAGAACCAATAGTACACCATAAAGGCAGCTAGCTCTCTGAAACTGCCATTTCAGTCAGGGGAACTGATCTCTATGGTCTGGACTGGAGCAGGGGTGGCCAAACTTGCTTAAGGTGAGAGCCGCACAGAATAAACATCTGATGTTTGAGAGCCGCAAAACATGTATATCAGATGTCTGGAGCTGGAAAGAAGGAAGGAAAGCCAACTGGTGGGGGAGGAAAAGAGAGGTGGGAAGAAAATAACTTTAAATGCATTCTCCAAGCCACCAACTAGCTTGCCTTGGAAAAGAGCTTTAAAAGAGACTTTAAATGCTTTCTCCAAGCTGGCTGACGGGGCAATAGGGGCTTCAAGAGCCACACCATGTGTGTGAAAGAGCCACATGTGGTTCCTCAGCTAATTTGGCCACCCCTGGTCTGGAGATGGGTCGTACTTCTGGGAGATCCCCAGACCCCACCTGGAGGTTCAGATGTCAGCAGCAAACCACAAGATTGCACAACAAAGTCTCTTATAAAATTATCTCCTGTGTTTAATAACAACGACCAAGGTCAAAAAGCCTCTCAGCCTCGCTCAGATTCTCTGTATATTACCAAAAGAGTCCATTCGAAACAATCCATTCCAAAACGCAGAACAGTTCTTTCCAATTTGCTATGAAACGATATCCTTTCTTTAAATAGTCCTCTGTTCTGTTTCACTATCAGTCTCATTTTCGTTATCAATCTCATTTCTTTACTGGTGGCCACTAAAAGGACCTCGCACAATTGTACCCAAAGATCCCAGCACCTGCGTCGTAGTCAGGCCTCATTTTGGGCAGGGGCTCACAGGAGCGGAGCTCCGGAAGCTCTGAATCAGGGGTGTCAAACATGTGGCCCAGGGGCCAAATCAGGCCCTTGGAGGGCTCCTTTCAGGCCCCCAAGCAACTGGCTGTCATCTGCTTCCTTCTCCCTCTCTCTTGCTTCCTTCTGCATCACAGCTTGCTTTGCCAGGCTTCCTCAATCGCACAGCAGAGCTACAGAGCAAAACCTCTATTTTCTCCATTGGTTGAGGGAGGAAAGGAGGAGGGAGAGCTGTTTTTTCCAGGCTATCTCAATCACAAAGTACTGAGCCAAGCCTCTTATCTTTCTATTGGCTGAGACTCCCCCCCCCCCCGGTCCTCTGGGGAAGGCAGGAAAGAGAAAAAGATAATATTGGATTTATATCCCACCCTCCACTCCGAAGAGTCTCAGAGCGGCTCACAATCTCCTTTAACTTCCTCCCCCACAACAGACACCCTATGAGGTGGGTGGGGCTGGAAAGGGCTCTCACAACAGCTGCCCTTTCAAGGACAACCTCTGCCAGAGCTATGGCTGACCCAAGGCTATGCTAGCAGCTGCAAGTGGAGGAGTGGGGAATCAAACCCGGTTCTGCCAGATAAGAGTCTGTACACTTCACCACTACACCAAACTGGCTCTCCCAGAGCTTCCTTTGCCCAGTTCCCTGGATCCCATGGGAGAAATACAAAGAAAGCACCTTTAAGCCCAATACTTGCTTCTGGGCTCCATTGTTTGAACCCCGTGAGAGTTTTGCTGAACTCTACAATTTGACAAACTTTCTAATATTTTCCCCCACAAAAAAATGGGGAAAGAACCAAACCGTATCAAGCAGACACATGCTGCTGTGGCCGCATAAGAGAAAGTAATGTAAAAAGTATGATGGGAATCAAGGCTCTTCTTTTGTAGCTAAAGCCCAGCAGGAACTCATTTGCCTATTAGGCCACACCCCTTGATGTCACCATTGTTTCACACAGCAGGAACTCATTTGCATGCTAGGCCACACCTCCTGACACCAAGCCAACTGGAACTGCGTTCCTGTTTAAAAAAAAAGCCCGGATGAAAGTCAGGTTTTATGATGACAATTCTAATTCAAGAAACATTTTAAGGTAGATGCTGAGCTGATATAACTTAGTACACCTTCTGGTGATGTCAGGGGTGGGTGGCATGCACAAATGAGTTCTGTTAACAAGCTCTGGCATCTCTTTTTTCTACAAAAATGACCCCTGCTTCTAGTACAGGTTCTGTCAGCCGCCCGGTCAGGTTCCGTCTCCCCCGGACAACTCAGTCGTTTCCCAATGATATCGGCTGGCTTGATTTATCATTTCACCGGAGCTTTTTCAAGGTCGCAGCCTGCGGTAACAAACTCATTCCGCCCTTAGAGAATGTTGAAACACTTTTTAAACCTTGACCATGGTTATTAAACACTGGAGATAATCCTGTAAAAAAACTTTATTGTGCAATCCTGTGGTCTGTTGCTTACATCGGTGTTTCCGTTCCATTGTTCTCTCCTCCGTGAGGCCTATTAGGAAGTCGGCACCTCTCACTCTGAGGGAAATGATGTTCTTGTCTAGCATTTATCCTGCCCTTTCTGGAAGAAGCCCACGGCACCATGCATTGCTTTCGTTCCCTGTTTTAGCTTCACAACGACCCTGCGAGGCGGACGATGCTGTGCTGAAAATTTGGTGCCTCTACCTCAAAAAACAGCCCCTCTCCCAGAGCCCCGGATACCCCCAGGCTGATTCTCCATTGTCCCCTCTGGGAATCGGTCTCCATAGGGAATAATGGCGTTCCCAACAGACATTTTTCTCCACCCTTTCCACTTTCGGATGACCCTGAAGCGGGCAGAGGGGAGGGCCTTCAAACCTGGGGGACCCCCTGCGCCCGCCAGGGGATTGAAAAAACCGTGACAAAGGAAGGGTTTGCACATACCGCATTTCAGTTAACAAGTTAGCTGGGTGAAACAATTGCGTTCATGACATAATACATCTGAGCACATACATAATACTTCGCCGAAAATTATTTCATCAAAAAAGTGCTTAGGGCAGAAAAGTGCTGGTATAATAAAAGTGCTCGAGCTTTTAGCGTAGTCCATTTCATGACGACGCCTCAATATCCACCTCCGGCAGAGCCTGGAGCCCGGCTTGTACCTTGCCATGCCGTTTGCAATCTCTTTTTCTAAGAGGGGTGTCCAAAGTCCTGAATTTTGACAACATTTTAGGGTTGCCAATCCCCAGGTGGGAGCAGGGGATCCCCTGGTTTGGACGCCCCCCCTGCTTCAGGGTCATCCGAAAGCGGGGGCGGGGGAGGGAAATGTCTGCTGGGAACTCTATTATTCCCTATGGACTTATTCCCATAGGAAATAATGGAGAATTGATCCACGGGTATCTCGGGCTCGGGGGGAGCTGTTCTTTGAGGGAGAGGCACCAAATTTTCCATATAGCATCCAGTGCCTCTCCCTAAAAATACCCCCCAAGTTTCAAAAAGATTGGACCAGGGGGTCGGATTCTGTGAGCCCCAAAAGAAGAATGTGGCCTTATCCATTATTTCCTATGGAAGGAAGGCATTTTAAAAGGCATGTGGTCCCTTTCAATGTGATGGCCAGAACTCCCTTTGGAGTTCAATGACGCTTGTCACACCCTTCCTCCTGGCTCCACCCCCAATGTCTTCTGGCTCCACCCCCAAAGTCCCCAGGTATTTCTTGAATTGGACTTGGCAACCCTATTTAGAATCAACAGAAGTCTAAGCAAGGACTCGAAAACTTTCCAAGGGCATGTAACCGTCTGGGGATTGGCAACCCTACCATGGCTCCCCATCTCGATCTACCTCCGCAGAGGTCAGTTGTCACGGCAGGAGATCTCCAGGTGCCCCCTGAACGTTGGCAACCCTAGGGCCAGCCAGCAAAAGCCACCGGTAAGGCTACTGCTCAAAACCTTTTTGCGATCTGTAAACCGGTCCTGCCGTCAGAGTCCACCTGTGCTTCGGCACTAGCTGCAGCTGGTAAAGCGCTTGTGGCTTTCATGTCATTGTTTGTGGTGTGTGTGTGTGTGAGAGAGAGAGAGAATGTTGCCGAGCCATCCTCAACCGTGCAGCTGCGCAGCGGCTCCCAGGTAGCAATCAGCAGTCAAGTGGAGCGCAGTGCTGGATTAAACCGTGTGGAGGTCCCTAGTCAAAATCTTGGGGGGGACGGCTTGCAAATTATCTCAGAGCGCCCCATGGCAGCTGCAGGCCCCTTCTCAAAAACCCCTTTGACCAAGCTGTGGGGGAGAGGCCCAGAGAGGCAAACTTGGCGATGATGTCGCACCAGACAAGTCGGGCAGAGAGCAGCTCCGTTGGTGGCTGGGAGGGCTGCGAGCAGAGGGGGAAACTGGGGGGGGGGGAAGCCACACCAGGGCCCCTAAAGGCGTGGAGGCCCATAGACCGATGCCTACTAGGCTTAATGGTTAATTCAGCCCTGGCGGAGCAAAAGAGGCAGGGAGAAGCGCTGAAACGGGAGGGAGGAAATGTGTCTGGCACGTGCCCTTCCATTGGGCACACCTGAATCGGCGCCATTCAGCAGTCGCCCCTGTGATCTCATTCCAAGAGGTGCGCAAAGAGTTCGCCTTTCCCCTTTTAACGGGCATCATCGGAAGTGAAGACCAGTTTGTCTTAACACGGTGCAACCAGTTTGCATCCTGAGCCACTGCCTGCCAGCTATGTGTGGCTTTGCTCACTGTGCCGGATTCCTCGCCTGATGAAGTGTGCTTAGAGAGCACACGAAAGCTGACGTCCTGAATAAAACTTAAGTTGGTCTTAAAGGTGCAATCAACTCCTATTTTGTTCTACTGCTTCAGACCCACACGGCTGCCCACTTGGACCGAACAACAAAATCGTCCCTCCGAGTCATTTCGTGAACCATTTAATCCGGCGCAGTCCTATCGCTTGCCTAGAGAAGCCCTTTTTGGAGTAATTCGGTGGTGCCTTTCTGGCTGCAGAATGTGTTTTGTGGTTTTGGCTTTTTTTGCAAACTGGATCTGTCTAACGAGGCAGCCAGGAGCAGAGACAGCTCTGAAACCTGATCGCCCAGCTGTCTTAGGACAGAAGGAGGCCCCAGGGAAACCGCCGTGCCCCTGCCTCCCCTCCCCTCCCCTGATCACCATAGCGACCAAACACAAGATCTCGGGAAGGAAACACATCCCACCCCCGTGCAGTGATGTCACCAGCCACCAATCCCCGCCCCTGCAGCTGGTTTCATAACCGCAAACGCCGGAACCAGCGTGACTTGAGCAGATGCCAAGGAAATAGGCCCGGCCTGCACTTTGCAGGGAGACCCAAAGTCCACCGCAGGGGGTGGGAGGCCTGCCCGAGGGAAAGGGGAAGAGGGCAAAGAAGGGACCAGGCTCACAAGGGAACTGCAGAAGGCGCACTGTAGGGGACACCCACCGCCCGCTTGGGGAGCAGGAGAAATCAAAGGCGTCCCCCGCGGGAAAAGGAGACGGCAGGTGGGAGATCCTTTCCTCAAACTGCTGCTTTTGTCTCCATCCCCAGCGTCGGGGAGGGGCGCGTTCTGCTCGGTGCTTCCACGCCAGCACGCAATCCACGTAGCGATAGAGCAGACGCTGGGGCTCGGCCGTTGGTGGCGGTGGACAAAAGTGGCGTACGGCTGCGGATGACTTCCGGCAACTCTGTCGGGTTGGCAAGGCGAGAGACGATCGGAGGTGGTTTTGCCGTTGCCTGCCTCTGCGTAGCAACCCTGGGCTTCCCCTCGTGGTCTCCCATCTGAACACTAGCCAGGGCTGACCGTGTTTAGGGTCTGAGATCTGATGAGATCAGGACAGTCTGGCCCATCCACGTCAAGGAAAGAGATGAACAGAGGTGGCTTGCCGTTGCCTGCCTCTGCGTAGCAACCCTGGACTTCCCCTCGTGGTCTCCCATCCGAACACTAGCCAGGGCTTGACCTTCCTTAGCTTCTGAGATCTTATGAGACTGGGCTAGCTTGGGTTATCTAGGTCAGGCCAGAGACGGTCAGAGGTGGTTTTTGCCCTTGCCTGCCTCTGCCCAGCACCCCTGGACTTCCCTTGTGGTCTCCTATCAAAGAATTAACCAAAGCCGCCACTGCTCAGCACTTGAGATCTGATGAGATCGGGCCAGGGTGAGCCGTCAAAGCAAGTGATGAACAGAGTTGGTGTGCCGTTGCCTGCCTCTGCGTAGCGACCCTGGACTTCCCCTGGTGGTCTCCCATCCGAACACTAGCCAGGGCTGACCGTGTTTAGGGTCTGAGATCTGATGAGATCAGGACAGTCTGGCCCATCCACGTCAAGGAAAGAGATGAACAGAGGTGGCTTGCCGTTGCCTGCCTCTGCGTAGCAACCCTGGACTTCCCCTCGTGGTCTCCCATCCGAACACTAGCCAGGGCTGACCGTGTTTAGGGTCTGAGATCTGATGAGATCAGGACAGTCTGGCCCATCCACGTCAAGGAAAGAGATGAACAGAGGTGGCTTGCCGTTGCCTGCCTCTGCGTAGCAACCCTGGACTTCCCCTCGTGGTCTCCCATCCAAACACTAGCCAGGGCTTGACCTTCCTTAGCTTCTGAGATCTTATGAGACTGGGCTAGCTTGGGTTATCTAGGTCAGGCCAGAGACGCTCAGAGGTGGTTTTTGCCCTTGCCTGCCTCTGCCCAGCACCCCTGGACTTCCCTTGTGGTCTCCTATCAAAGAATTAACCAAAGCCGCCACTGCTCAGCACTTGAGATCTGATGAGATCGGGGCAGGGTGGGCCGTCAAAGCAAGTGATGAACAGAGTTGGTGTGCCGTTGCCTGCCTCTGCGTAGCGACCCTGGACTTCCCCTGGTGGTCTCCCATCCAAATACTACCCAGGGCTGACCTTGCTTCGCTTCTGAGCTCTGACAACATTGGGCCAAGGCAAGAGACATTCAGAGGTGGTTTGCCACTGCCTGCCTCTGCACAGCAACCCTGAATTCGCTTGGTGGTCTCCCATCTAAGTTCTAACCAAGCCCGACCCTACTTAGCTTCTGAGATCTGACGAGATTGGGCTAGCCTGGGCCAGCCCGGTCAAGGCGAGAGACATTCAGAGGTGGTTTGCCGTTGCCTGCCTCTCCACAGCAATCTTTTGGTGGCCTCCCGTCCAAATACCAGCCAGGGCTGACTCTGCTTAGCTTCCAAGATCTGACGAGACCAGGCTAGCCTGGACCGCCCACCTCAGGGCCGGTGACTCGGAGAGCAACATGAAACTGGAAGACCGAGCCCCGGTGTGGCACGTGGCCGCAGGCCTGGCCGTCTGTTCAGCAGCCGTGGCCTCGGGGGCTTTTGACTGCGTCCATACAGAAGTTGGGTACGAGTACTACGCTGAACCCACCGTGCCCGGGTTGCCCGCTGTAGTAGCCATGCCCGCCAACTGTTTAGTCAACGTGGCCTACGTCCTTCTGGGCTGGCGTTGGTTGTCTTCTTCGGGCGGCCGGAGAGGGCGGGCACGCTACTTCCAGGAGGTCTTTGCCCTAATGGCCCTCTTCTACGGGCCTCTGCAGTGGCTCCGCCTCTGGATCCAGTCTCATCGGGCAGCTGTCTTAGACCAGTGGCTGACCTTGCCCATCTTCACTTGGGCTGCCGTCTGGTGCCACTTCCTAGAGCACGGGTGGCAGCCAGGCACTTTCTTGGCTATGGAAGCCGCCTCGCTGGCCAGCTACGGCATGGCCCTGCTTCACCCGCAAGGGTTCGAGCTGGCTTTGGCAGGGCACATCGTCGTCGTCCTTTGGAAAGTCTTCCGGGCGCAAAGGCTTCTGGGCGACGCCACGTCAGCGGGCGTCATGGCGCTGGGTATAGCCTCTTGCTTGGGTTTCGTGGGCCTGAAGCTGTGGGATCAGGAGCTGGCACGATGGGCCCTCTTCCGCCGGCTCACCGGCCACTTTTGGTCCAAGATCTGCGACGTCCTCCAGTTCCACTGCGCTTTCCTCTTCTGCGTCAAGCTGGGCATGCTCCGCTCTCAGTGAACTGATTCTGCGGCATTCCACAAACCAGAGGACGGACGGCAACCACTGAATTTCATCAGGCCAGAAAGAATAAGGAGAGAGAACTGCTGTGGTTCCTTTATATCTATGGAAGCACCAGGGCTTTTTCTGTAGCAGGAACTCCTTTGCATATTAGGCCAAACCCCCCCCCCTGATGTAGCCAATCCTACAAGAGCTTACAGGGCTCTTCTTACAGGGCCTACTGTAAGCTCCAAGAGGACTGGCAACATCAAGAGGGTGTGGCCTAATATGCAAAGGAGTTCCTGCTACAAAAAAAGCCCTGGGAAGGACAGTTGGGGGGCAAGTGTGGGTGAGGGGGTCGCTGGTGCAGTCTCTCCCTCTTTATTTCCTGCCCCAGCCTCAGATCCTACAGGAGAACCCCACTCCACTCACAAGATTCAAAACGTTAAACAGAGTCATTCCACTTGGTCTTAAACACAATTCTGGATCCTGGCTCCATCGCACTCTAGAAAAGGCTGGACTCAAGACTTTGTGAACATGAGTGTGCCTCAAACTTGGACCAAATCATTCCCTTCGGCCTCTGAGGTCAGTATTTTCTACTCAGACTGACAGCAGTTCTCCAGGGTTTCAGATACAAATCTTTCTCATCACCTCCTGCCTGGTCCTTTTAACTGGAGATGCTGGGGACTGAACCTGGGACCTTCTGCATGCCAAGCAGAGGCTCTGCCACTGAGCCAGGGTCTCAGGTGAAGGTCTTTCCATCCCCTCCTGCCTGGTCCTTTTAACTGGAGATGCTGAGGATTGAACCTGGGGCCTTCTGCATGCCAAGCAGAGGCTCTGCCACTGAGCCAGGGTCTCAGGTCAAGGTCTTTCCCATCCCCTGTCTGGTCCTTTTAACTGGAGATGCTGGGGATTGAACCTGGGGCCTTCTGCATGCCAAGCGGAGGCTCTGCCACTGAGCCAGGGTCTCAGGTCAAGGTCTTTCCCATCACCTCCTGCCTGGTCCTTTTAGCTGGAGATGCTGAGGATTGAACCTGGGACCTTCTGCAGAGATTCTTCCACTAAGCCACGACCTTAATAACGTCTGGCAACCAGAAGCACCATCAGTGCCTTGGAGAACTTCAGACTTACCAATTTCGCTTACAGGTCATTGTTATGTGGTGTAATGGTTAGGGAGTGGCGGACTCTAATCTGGGGAGTGGGTTTGAGTCCCCAGTCCTCCAAAAGAAGCCAGCTGGGTGACCTTGGGCCAGTCACTATTCTCTCTGAATTCTCTCAGCCCTAACTATCTCACCAGGTGCCTATTGTGGGGAGAGGAAGGGAAGGCGATTGTAAGCCACTTTGAGACTCCTCAGGGTAGAGAAAACTGGGATATAGAAACCCTATTGCTGGCCCTCCAGAGGAACTGGCTGGCCACTGTGTGAGACAGAATACTAGACTATATCGACCCTCCCTGGTCTGATCCAGCAGGGCTCTTCTGACGTTCTTATCAGGGGAAGGCCTCAGCCTCTCTGCCCTGCTGTTGGCCCTCCAGAGGAACTGGTTGGCCTCTGTGTGAGACAGGAGGCTGGACTAGATGGACCCTCCCTGGTCAGATCCAGCTGGGCTCTTCCGATGTTCTTAATCCTAGAGACAGAAAAGACAGGCTGACTGAACTCCAATCACCTTTTCAGCTCTTTTAAGAAGTTTGTCACTGGCTAACAGCAAATCAGAACCCAGGCAGGTTACAAATATATAAAATATTTTATTTATTGTGCCCATCCATGAAAGAGGAATATGTAGTGAGGAGACTGCATGAAGAAGGCTGTTAAGGTTACAAAAATGTAAATAAAACCCCCGAAGGCCACAACCACCCTCTCCCCAGGAGAATCCGGTCTTGGGGCATGGGCTTTGCTCCGAGCCGAAATGAGCACCCGCCTATCAGGCGGTCTCGATTACGGCTGATGATTTGACCGAAAACCCCTCTGGGAACAGCAGTGTGCCGGAGGGGCCAGCTTGATGGGGCGAGTCGTGCCAGCGAAGCAGTGCCTACGCACGACACCAAAAAGGGGATGGGGTCTCCGGAGTCGGGAAAGTGCCACCAGCGCCATGAGAACTTTATTTCTTCCATTTCTGAACGTCAGCTTCAGGCCTCGAACTCGTCGCTCTCTTCGGGCTCACGAGAGGGCCTTGCGATGTGCTCTGCTGAGACAGAGAGAGAGAAAGTGAGAACAAGAGGGGGTTGGATTTGTACCCTGTGGCGCAGAGTGGTAAAGCAGCAGTACTGCAGTACTGTGGTCTGAACTCTCTGCTCATGACCTGAGTTCGATTCCGGCAGAAGCTGGATTCAGGTAGCCAGCTCCAGGTTGACTCAGCCTTCCATCCTTCCGAGGTCGGTCAAATGAGTCCCCAGCTTGCTGGGGGGAAAGCGTAGATGACTGAGGAAGGCAATGGCAAACCACCCCGTAAAAAGTCTGCCAAGAAAACATTGTGAAAGCAACGTCACCCCAGAGTCGGAAACGACTGGTGCTTGCACAGGGGACCTTTCCTTTCCACTACCCAACATAGTCTCAGAGCAGCTTACAATCTCCTTTCCCCTCCCCACAACAGACACCCTGTGAGTCAGGTGAGGCTGAGAGAGCTCTGACAGAAACTGCTCTTGAGAGGAACAGACTGCGAGAACTTGTGACAGACCCATGGTCATTCCAGCAGTTGCATGTGGAGGAGTGGGGAACCAAACCTGGTTAGCCATAGCTCTCGCAGGAGCTGTCCTTGAAAGGGCAGCTGCTGTGAGAGCCCTCTCAGTCCCACCCACTTCACAGGGTGTCTGTTGTGGGGGGAGAAGATATAGGAGTTTGTGAGCTGCTCTGAGTCCCTGATTCAGAGAGAAGGGCGGGGTATAAATCTACAGTTTTCTTCTCCCAGATAAGAGTCTGCACACTTACCACTACGCCAAACTTAATCCTCCATTTTCCATTTTGTCATAGAGTAATGCCCCCTCAGCCTTTTCCCAAGACTTGCCACAGTGGCCTAGGGGCAAGAATCTACGCTGTAGGTGCCCACTAACCTTTCCTGGTGCCCACCTGTCTTGGGTGAAGCCAAGTGAAGCTTTTGCCCAGCAAGGCTTCCGATTGGCCGTGCAACACAAGGATCTGCGCTGTGTGGTTAAAGGCAAGCCACGGCGGCCATTTTGTGGCTGGTTCCGCCCCCGGCAGTTGCCATTTTGTGGCTGTGCCCCCAACGCTGTCTCAAAATTCCAAAGCTGCCCACAGGTTCAAAAGGTTTGGGGACCCCCTGCTCTTTGGAATACAACCTCAAAAGGCAGAATCCAGAGAATCATGCCTTTTCTAACAAAGGGAAGGGAAGAGAAAGTTTCTAGTCCTCATAGTTTAAAAGAAAGACAGGACGTATCGGTACAGATCTTTTGACTTGCAACTCACAACCAGGTACTTTTCTTTGGCTTTCTACTGTTATCTGAAGGGTCGTCACATCAGATTTTTTTTTTCTCAGGGGGTGGGGGGAAGATAGCTTTCTAGAGGTAAAGGGTAGCGCTGCAGAATGAGCGGAGCAGCTAGTTTTATTGAGTGGAGCTGCTCCACTCGATTGACGCCCCCAAAAGAGGGTCTCTCTCATTCAATGCCAAGAGGCGATTTGCACCGAACACTGGAGCAGTTTCCTCACATGCACCTTTGCCTAAGCTATCCTTTATAGCAGATCGTGAAAGTAAAGGGCAGGAAGCGTTGCAGCAGCGCTTAGTTCTCGTGGCCCTTTCTTACCCACCCAGGGAAACGCTGATCACCGCTTTGGGTCAGGCAGCAATTTTTCTCCGGGCCAGTTGGCAAGGGATCCTGGAGGCTGGGGGTTTTGCCATCTTCTGGGCATGGAGCAAGGCTCACAGGGAGATGTATGTTTGTGTGTGGGGGGAGATATTTATGAAATTCCTCCACTGTGCAGGGGGTTGGACTAGATGGCCCTGGAGGGCCCTTCCAACTCAGTGCTTCTAGGATCTATAGCAATGCGGACCTTATTTCGGGTGCCAAAACATAGATCCTCTCCAAGAAGGCAGCTTCACAGAGTAGCCGTCTTGCTTTGCAACGGAAGAGGTAGGTTTGAGTCTGGTCGTACCTTACAGACCAATGAGATTTTAGGAGATTGTAAGCTTTTAAGAGCCCCGTGGCGCAGAGTGGTAAAGCTGCAGTACGGCAGTCCTGAGCTCTGCTCACGACCTGAGTTCGATCCTGGCGGAAGCTGGGTTCAAGTAGCCGGCTCCAGGTTGACTCAGCCTTCCATCCTTCCGAGGTCGGTCAAATGAGTCCCCAGCTTCCAGGGGGGGAAGTGTAGATGACTGGGGAAGGCAAGGGCAAACCACCCCGTAAAAAAGTCTGCTGTGAAAATGTCGTGATGTGATGTCACCCCCAAGTCGAAAACGACTGGTGCTTGCACAGGGGACTGCCTTTACCTTTACCTTTAAGCTTTTAAGAGTCAAAATTCCCTTTGTCAGATAACAAACCGGACTTGAGATTCCCGTGTTCTTATATCCATTCCAGCTTGTACCTGACAAAGGGATCTTTGACTCTCAAAAGCACACGTGCGCCCCTTCCCCAATCTTGTTGGTATCTATTGGACTCAAATTTAGATTATCTCCAGGATTAGATTTTTTTAAAAAAAATCTGATAAATCCTCTCCAGCAGGGCTCTTTTTTGTAGCAGGAACTCCTTTGCATATTAGGCCAGACACCCCTGATGTAGCCAATCCTCCAAGAGCTTACAGTTGGCCCTGTAGGAAGAGCCCTGTAAGCTCTTGGAGGATTGGCTACATCAGGGAGGTGTGACCTAATATGCAAAGGAGCTGCTGCTAGAATTCCACCCCTGATGTAGCCAGTCCTCCGAGAGCTTACAGTTGGCCCTGTACGAACAGCCCTGTAAGCTCCAAGAGGATTGGCTACATTGCAGGGGGCGTGCCCTAATATGCAAAGGAGCTCCTGCTACAAAAGAAGCCGTGCTCTGCGGTGTCAGTGAGTTTCACAGACCACAGGTTGGGGGTGGAAACACATGTGGGAAGGCAGACCTGCCCTGTTTGTACCTCATGCTACCGGAGATAATCAAATGTGGTTTACTTTCCTAGAACGCAGCCCAGTAGATATGCTTCAGGGAACAAAACTTCGACTGCCATTTCCAGGCTGACGGGTAGGAGAGACGGGGGGGCGGAACCAGACATAGGAAAGGAGGAAATGTATAAAATGATGCATGGGATGGAGAGAGCCGACAAAGAGAATTTCTTTTCTCCTGCTCCCAAAAGTCTAGAACTCGAGGACAGCTGATGAAACTGACGGTTGGTCGGTTCAGGACGGACGAAAGGAAATGCTGCTTTAACCAGAGAGGGATTAAAATGTGGGATTCGCTGCCTGGGGATGTCTTGAGGGCCATGGGAATGAACGGCTTTCAGAGAGGATGAGACAGAGTCATGGAGGAGAGGCCTATCGGTGGCTGAGTAAGGGGAACCTCCACGTTCAGAGGGAGTCGGCCTCTGAATCCTAGAGCCAGGAGACAACATCGGGAGAAGGTTTCGGCCTCTGTGCCCTGCTGTTGGACCTCCAGGGGAACTGGTTGGCCACTGTGTGGACTGGATGGACCTTCCCTGGTCTGATCCAGCAGGCCTCTTCTGAGGTTCTTATGAAGGCCTCGGCCTCTCTCCCCTGTTGTTGGCCCTCCAAGAGGAACTGGCTGGCCACTGTGTGAGACAGGAAGATGCAGGACTAGAGGGACCCTCACTGGTCTGATCCTGCAGGGCTCTTCTGATGGTCTTATGAAGGCCTCAGCCTCTCTGCCCTGTTGCTGGCCCTCCAGAGGAACTGGCTGGCCACTGTGTGAGGCAGGAGGCTGGACTAGATGGACCCTCACTAGTCTGATCCAGCAGGGCACTTCTGATGTTCTTATGAAGGCCTTGGCCTCTCTGCCCTGTTCTTGGACCTCCAGAGGAGCTGGTTGGCCACTGTGTGAGACAGGAGGCTGGACAAGATGGACCCTCACTAGTCTGATCCAGCAGGGCACTTCTGATGGTCTTATGAAGGCCTCGGCCTCTCTGCCCTGTTGTTGGTCCTTCGTGGGAACCGGTTGGCCACTCTGTCAGAGAGGATGCTGGACTGGATGGACCCTCCCTGGTCTGATCCAGCAGGGCTCTTCTGATGTTCTTATGAAGGCCTCAGCCTCTCTGCCCTCCTGTCGGCCCTTCAGAGGAACTGGCTGGCCATTGTGTCAGAGAGGATGCTGGACTAGATGGACCCCCTAGTCTGACGTTTTTAAAGCAAGACTGGGGCAGTTGAATATGTGTGTATGTAAAAGACGTTATTGTCCCACCTCGACGCAGCCTAGGAGGCCTGAGAAAGAGGGTTTCTCATGGGGATGCTACAACTATGGCAGAAAACTCATAGGGGTTGTTAGCCCCGCCGGCGATGATGCGACACACACAAAGCCAACTGCAAAGAACTGAGTCTTTGAAGTCTGCAAAGAACTAAGCGCTACCTTACAGACCAACAAGATTTCAGGGGCAGAAGCTTTTGAGAGTCAAAACTCCCTTCGTTGGATACGGCAGTTTTGACTCTCGAATGCTCACTCCCCCAAAATCTGCTTGGTCTCTTAGATGCTCCTGGATTCAAAGCTAGCTCTTCCCTGCAGACCAATACCGCTCTCCCCTCCGAAGCAGAAAGCCACAGGTTCTTTCAAAGTGCCAATGAGGTAGTAAAACCCACACCTGGGCTGTACCACTTCAAGCCGCAGGTGGGAGCTTTCCTCAGTAGAGAAAAAAAAAATCACTGCAACTGAAATGTATCATTAAACTTTTGAAAGTATACCTGGACCCATTTCGCACTTAGACCTTTACTCCTGGTTTTGCCCTGTCCCCAAACTGATGTTCTACGCTAGAAACTGAGGAAATGCCGTCGCCACTAAAAACATATAAGATCGAAGAGATTAGCACCAAATTACTCTGATTGTTTTACCTACTGAATGTGTAATTTATAATATGCATTGATTTTAACTGGTTGTTTTTATCTTTTGATATTGTGAGCCACCCTGAGCTTGCTTGGGCGGGGAGGGCGGGAGATAAATCAAATCAAATAAATAAAAAATAAATCAGAGAAACCAACTCTATCGTTCTATTCAGGGCTCATTTTGTAGAAAAATAGGTGTTGGAGCTCATCCAGGGATTGTTATGCAGCTGCACCTACTATTCAATGGACAAGGTGGAGAGGAGGAGGGGGAACCATCAGAAAGGTTGAAGAGCTGCGCTCCTGTGAGCATAACTCATTAGTATATGCCACCCCCACCAACCAAAAGCAACTTGATGCAAGAAAGGAGAGCCCCAGGCGAGCGAGGCCTGCTTGGGCTGGCTAGAGATCCGGCCACCCTAAGCAGGACTCACTCGCCTGGGGCTCTTCTGGGCTGCTCCCTTCCAGTCCGAAGGACAGCAAGCCACCCGCCATCCAAAATCACATCAGAAGTGGAGAAAGGGTGGTGTGGGCTTCTCCAGGGGTGAATGAAGGCTGCTGGGGGCGTGGCAAAGCCCCTGGGGGCTCGCTGGCTGCCAGTTCTCCAAATCCAGGGATTGTTATGCGGCTGCACCTACTATTCAGTGGACAAGGTAGGTGTGTGTGGGGGGGGACTCTCAGAAAAGTTCAGGAGCTGTGCTCTTGTGAGTTCCCGCTGAATCCGAGGCCTGTTTCTATTATTTTAGTGTAGAATGTCAGCTCAGGGACGGGGCTAAACCAGGATGAAAGGTCTAGTGCAAAAGCGATCCTGGTTTTTTCATGCGGCTACAAGGATTGCGAAGAATGTTTCGAACTCTTTTTGGCGACCTTTGCCATCTTCTTAGGAGTCCTTTATTTTCTGTGCATTTCAGATTTTAGGCATGTATCCAGTTTTGATTCATAACGAATATATATCCTTTTCAAAAACGACTACACATTTATCTGTCTGATTCAGGGTTGTTGTGTTTGTTTCTTTTTAAGCAGCTTGTCAGTTAGAAACCTAGTATCACTTGAGGCCTAATAAGAGCTGGTTTGATTCCCACTGAAGGAAGGTAAAAAACAGTGAAATGAAGTTATAGGCTGATCACATAGAAAAATTTCAGATGCTTCTACATTCCAGAACAGCGTATAAAAACATAAGAGAAGCCCTGCTGGATCAAGCCAATGGCCCATCCATTCCGACACTCTGTGTCACAGAAGAACATAAGAGAAGCCATGTTGGATCAAGCCAGTGGCCCATCCAGTCCAACACTCTGTGTCACAGAAGAACATAAGAGAAGCCATGTTGGATCAGGCCAACTGCCCATCCAGTCCAACACTCTGTGTCACAGAAGAACATAAGAGAAGCCATGTTGGATCAAGCCAGTGGCCCATCCAGTCCAACACTCTGTGTCACAGAAGAACATAAGAGAAGCCATGTTGGATCAGGCCAACTGCCCATCCAGTCCAACACTCTGTGTCACAGAAGAACATAAGAGAAGCCATGTTGGATCAAGCCAGTGGCCCATCCAGTCCAACACTCTGTGTCACACAATGGCAAAAAAAAGTGCAATCAGAAGCTCCACCACTGGGGCCAGGACACTAGAAGTTCTCCCACTGTGCCCCGCCCCAGCACCAAGAATATAGAGCATCACTGCCCCAGACATAAGAACATAAGAGAAGCCATGCTGGATCAGGTCAATGGCCCATCCAATCCAACACTCTGTGTCACGCAGTGGCCAAAAAACCCAGGTGCCATCAGGAGGTCCACCAGTGGGGCCAGGACACTAAAAGCCCTCCCACTGTGTCCCCCCACCCCCAAGCACCAAGGATACAGAGCATCACTGCCCCAGACATAAGAACATAAGAGAAGCCATGTTGGATCAGGCCAATGACCCATCTAGTCCAACACTGTGTGTCACATATTAGCCACAGTGTATTGTTGGAACTCTGTCTGGGGCAGTGATGCTCTGTATTCTTGGTGCTTGAGGGGAGCAACAGTGGCAGGGCTTTTGGTGTCCTGGCCCCACTCCTGGACCTCCTGATGGCATCTGGGGGTTTTTGGCCACTGTGTGACACAGAGTATTGGACTGGATGGGCCATTGGCCTGATCCAACATGGCTTCTCATGTCTGAGGCAAGTGATGCTCTGTATTCTTGGTACTTGGGGAGGGGAACAGTGGGAGAGCTTCTAGTCTCCTGGTCCCACTGATGGACCTCCTGATGGCACCTGGGGTTTTTTGGCCACTGTGTGACACAGAGTGTTGGACTGGATGGGCCACTGGCCTGATCCAACAGAGCTTCACTTAGGTTCTTATGGGCCATTGGCCTGATCCAACATGGCTTCTCCTAGGTTCTTAATGGGCCACTGGCCTGATCCAACAGGGCTTCACTTAGGTTCTTATGGGCCACTGGCCTGATCCAACAGGGCTTCACTTAGGTTCTTATGGGCCATTGGCCTGATCCAACAGGGCTTCACTTAGGTTCTTATGGGCCATTGGCCTGATCCAACAGGACTTCTCTTAGGTTCTTAATGGGCCATTGGCCTGATCCAACAGGGCTTCTCTTATGTTCTTATGACTGGGGCAAGTGATGCTCTGTATTCTTGGTGCTTGGGAGGGGCAACAGGGTGAGGGCCAATCAAATCTCCAGTGGCCTATCAGAGGCTTTGCTGGGCAAAAGCCCCACCTACTTTCTCAAATGCTGAGCGCCAGAAAAGATGTCCACAGGTGCTCTGGTGCCCACGGGCACCGGGTTGGGGTCTCCTGTCCTAATCCAACAGGACCATTCAGAAGACGGTCTCGTGCCATGCTCCGCCTGCACCAGTGGTGGCGGTGGGCTACAGAGTGGGACGTTACCTTCCTCCAAGGAGAGCGAAGCAAGTACAGCCATGCTGTCGAGGGCTCCGTCATTGTAGAGGGCCAGCCGCTCCATCATGCGCCTCCGTGCCGGGTTGATGACGATCTGGGGGGCGTCGCCGCCTGCAGAGAAAGATGATGATGATATTGGATTTATATCCCACACTCCACTCTGAGATTCTGAGTGGAGGGCGGGATATAAATCCAATCTCTTTTACCTTCCTTCCCCACAACAGACACCCTGTGGGGTGGGTGGGGCTGAGAGAGTTCTCCCAGAAGCTGCCCTTTCAAGGACAACTCCTGCCAGAGCTCTGGCTGACCCAAGGCCATTCCAGCAGCTGCAAGTGGAGGAGTGGGGAATCAAACCCGGTTCTTCCAGATAAGAGTCCGCTCACTTCACCACTACACCAAACTGGTTCTCAAGCGTCCGATCTGAGCGGCTGGGGGAGGTGGAACTCGCAACGTTGCCAGGGTGGAACGGGAATCAAAGGCTGGGTAGATTCACATCTGAAGAGCACCATGGCACAGATAGGTAAACCTGCAGTACTGCAGTCGGAGCCCTCTGCTCATGACCTGAGTTCAATCCCAGCGGAAGCTGGTTCAGGTAGCCGGCTCCAGGTTGACTCATCCTTCCGCGGTCAGTAAGCTGAGTCCCCAGCTTGCTGGGGGGAAAGTGTAGATGACTGGGGAACCACCCCCTAAAAAGCCTGCCGTGAAAATGTTGTGAAAGCAACGTCACCCCAGAGTTGAAAACGACTGGTGCTTGCACAGGGGACTGCCTTCACCTTTTTAGGATTCGCATCAGGAATAAAAAAAAGCCCTTTGGGGAGCTGTGATGTTACAGCTGGCCCAAGACAGGGCCGAAAGAGGGACTCGCGATCGAAGGGCTGCGTTTTGTCTGCAGCTAAACATTCCCGACTATCCCTGACCCAAACAGCCCAGGCCAGGCCAGCTGAATCTCGTCAGATCCTAGAAGCGAAGCAGGTCAGCCCCAGCTGGTTTTTGGATGGCGCACTACACCAAAGAAGTCAGCGGTCATGAGACAGAGGCAGTAAAGGCAAACCTCCTCTGAATGTCTTTTGTCCTGACCTTGATGGCCCAGGCTAGCCTGATCTTGTCAGATCTTGGAACCTAAGCAAGGTCGGCCTGGGTCAGTACCAGTGTTCCTTCTAAAGTGAACCCCAGCCGCTCAGAACTGCTGCTTGAGAGCCAGTTTGGTGTAGTGGTGAAGTGAGCGGACTCTTATCCGAAAGAACTGGGTTTGATTCCCCACTCCTCCACTTGCAGCTGCCTTGGGTTAGCCATAGCTCTGGCAGGAGTTGTCCTTGAAAGGGCAGCTTCTGGGAGAGCTCTCTCAGCCCCACCCACCTCACAGGTTGTAGGGGAGGAAGGGAAAGGAATTTTTAGTATCTTTCTATTCCGCCCATTCCCCGTAGGGCTCAGGGCGGAGTCCAACATACGATAAAACAATAAAATACAATAAAAACATTTTATAAACGGACAACTCAACAGGACTCAGATTACCGTGACATCACATATTGCCCAGCCTAGCCGTCTCACATCATGATATCTCATAGGGATGGCAGTTTTTATTCCATTTCCTAGCACAGACGGCAGTGCTGACCGGGGAGGCCAACCAGATCAAGAATAGACGCCCGCAGCCTCAGCTAAAAGCCTGGTGGAACAGCTCCGTTTTACAGGCCCTATACAAGGCTAATAAGCCACGTAGGGCCCGGATCTCTGTAGGGAGCTGATTCCACCAGGTCGGGGCCAGAACTGAAAAGGCCCTGGCCCTAGTTGAGGCGAGGCGGGCGTCTCTTGGGTCGGGGACGACCAATAGATGTTGGGAGGCCAATCGTAACAACCTCCTGGGCATATATGGAAAGAGACGGTCCCGCAGGTATGTTGGTCCCAGGCCGCGTAAGGCTTTAAATGTTAGCACCTAGAACCTTGAAGCGGATCCAGTACTCGATGGGCAGCTGGTGCAGACTGTGGAGCGCCGGCCAAATGCCCACCCATAAAGAAGAAGAAGATATTGGATTTATATCCCGCCCTCCACTCCGAAGAGTCTCAGAGCAGCTCACAATCTCCTTTCCCTTCCTCCCCCACAACAGACACCCTGTGAGGTAGATGAAGATATTGGATTTCTATCCCGCCCTCCACTCTGAAGAGTCTCAGAGCAGCTCACAATCTCCTTCCCCTTCCTCCCCCACAGCAGACACCCTGTGAGGTGGGTGGGGCTGAGAGGGCTCTCACAGCAGCTGCCCTTTCAAGGACAGAGTCTCAGAGTGGCTCACAATCTCCTTTACCTTCCTCCCCCACAACAGACACCCTGTGAGGTAGATGAAGATATTGGATTTATATCCCGCCCTCCACTCCGAAGAGTCTCAGAGCGGCTCACAATCTCCTTTCCCTTACTCCCCCACAACAGACACCCTGTGAGGTAGATGAAGATATTGGATTTATATCCCGCCCTCCACTCCGAAGAGTCTCAGAGCGGCTCACAATCTCCTTTCCCTTACTCCCCCACAACAGACACCCTGTGAGGTAGATGAAGATATTGGATTTATATCCCGCCCTCCACTCCGAAGAGTCTCAGAGCGGCTCACAATCTCCTTTCCGTTCCTCCCCCACAACAGACACCCTGTGAGGTAGATGAAGATATTGGATTTATATCCCGCCCTCCACTCCGAAGAGTCTCAGAGCGGCTCACAATCTCCTTAACCTTCCTCCCCCACAACAGACACCCTGTGAGGTATATGAAGATATTGGATTTATATCCCACCCTCCACTCCGAAGAGTCTCAGAGCAGCTCACAATCTCCTGTACCTTCCTCCCCCACAACAGACACCCTGTGAGGTGGGTGGGGCTGAGAGGGCTCTCACAGCAACTGCCCTTTCAAGAGCGGCTCACAATCTCAGAGCGGCTCACAATCTCAGAGCGGCTCACAATCTCCTTTCCCTTCCTCCCCCACAGCAGACACCCTGTGAGGTGGGTGGGTCTGAGAGAGCTCTCACAGCAGCTGCCCTTTCAAGGACAACCTCTGCGAAAGCTATGGCTGCCCCAAGGCCATTCCAGCAGGTGCAAGTGGAGGACAGGGGAATCAAACCTGGTTCTCCCAGATAAGAGTCCCCACACTTCACCACTACACCAAACTGGCTCTCGGTGGTGGTGCAGTCAGCAGGCGTGTGAGCTAAGTTCAGTTTTTTAGCCTCGGGCTCACCCATTTTTGTCTCAGCTCAGGAGAAATGGCCCCCGAGCAAACTCATTGATGCAGCAGATCACAGCTTTCACACCAGCAGCTCACAAAGTGGAATTTTTGCTCACAAGGCTCCACAGCTTAAGAGGGAACAGTGGTCAGTACTTGGATAGGAGACTGCCAAGGTTGCTGTGCAGAGCCGGGCAAGGGCAAGCCCACCTCTGTTCACCTCTTGCCTCGGCCTGATTGGCCCAGGCTAGCTGGATCTTGTCAGATCTTGGAAGCTAAGCAAGGGTCGGCCCGGGTCAGTACTGGGACGGGAGACCCCTCAGGAAGCCCAGGGTTGCTGTGCCGAGTTGGGCAAGAGCAAAGCCCCTCTAAATGCACCATGCTGCCTCTCAGCTGTGGGGACAATCCCAAGTATGCTAAATAACAGCTCGGTCTGGTCTCCTGATTATCAACAGAAGAAGGCGAGGGACGGCGGCTCAATGGTAGAGCATCTGCTTGGTAAGCAGAAGGTCTCAGGTTCAATCCTCGGCATCTCCAACTAAAAAAGGTCCAGATAAATAGGTGTGAAAAACCTCAGCCTGAGACCGTGGAGAGCTGCTGCCAGTCTGAGTAGACAATACTGACTTTGATGGACCGAGGGTCTGATTCAACAGAAGGCAGCTTCAGATGTTCAACAGCATCCAGACTTGCATAATTTTGTATCACAACCGAATAACAAGATTATTTTGTACCAGCTCTCTGGTAATTAGCACTGCCTCGTATTAGTGCTTCATGTACTGTCAAACAGCGAGCCGTCGGCCCGAGGGCCTGAGGGTTGCCAATTCTCAGCTGGGCAAATGCTAGAAATAAACCACTGCTTTTCTATGTTCCAAATAAATGCTTATGTAATTTCTTTCATAATGATGCAATTATCTTATCATCATCACAAACCAAAATTCATTAAATGTCCATAGAAATATCAAAAAGTTCTTTCACACCACTCTTGTGAGGTACTTCTTTCAAAATCAGGATGTTATTTCACGTCACTCTTGTGAGGTAGTACTTTCAAAATCAGGATATTATTTCACATCACTCTTGTGAGGTAGTACTTTCAAAATCAGAATGTTATTTCACATCACTCTTGTGAGGTAGTACTTTCAAAATCAGGATGCTATTTCACGTCACTCTTGTGAGGTAGTACTTTCAAAATCAGGATGTTATTTCACATCACTCTTGTGAGGTAGTACTTTCAAAATCAGGATGTTATTTCACGTCACTCTTGTGAGGTAGTACTTTCAAAATCAGGATGTTATTTCACGTCACTCTTGTGAGGTAGTACTTTCAAAATCAGGATGTTATTTCACATCACTCTTGTGAGGTAGTACTTTCAAAATCAGGATATTATTTCACATCACTCTTGTGAGGTAGTACTTTCAAAATCAGAATGTTATTTCACATCACTCTTGTGAGGTAGTACTTTCAAAATCAGGATGTTATTTCACATCACTCTTGTGAGGTGGTACTTTCAAAATCAGAATGTTATTTCACATCACTCTTGTGAGGTAGTACTTTCAAAATCAGGATGTTATTTCACGTCACTCTTGTGAGGTAGTACTTTCAAAACAGGATGTTATTTCACATCACTCTTGTGAGGTAGTACTTTCAAAATCAGAATGTTATTTCACGTCACTCTTGTGAGGTAGTACTTTCAAAATCAGGATGTTATTTCACGTCACTCTTGTGAGGTAGTACTTTCAAAATCAGGATGTTATTTCACGTCACTCTTGTGAGGTAGTACTTTCAAAACAGGATGTTATTTCACATCACTCTTGTGAGGTACTACTTTCAAAATCAGGATGTTATTTCACGTCACTCTTGTGAGGTAGTACTTTCAAAATCAGGATATTATTTCACATCACTCTTGTGAGGTAGTACTTTCAAAATCAGAATGCTATTTCACATCACTCTTGTGAGGTAGTACTTTCAAAATCAGAATGCTATTTCACATCACTCTTGTGAGGTAGTACTTTCAAAATCAGAATGTTATTTCACACCACTCTTGTGAGGTAGTACTTTCAAAATCAGGATATTATTTCACATCACTCTTGTGAGGTAGTACTTTCAAAATCAGAATGTTATTTCACATCACTCTTGTGAGGTAGTACTTTCAAAATCAGGATGTTATTTCACGTCACTCTTGTGAGGTATTACTTTCAAAATCAGGATGTTATTTCACATCACTCTTGTAAGGTAGTACTTTCAAAATCAGGATGTTATTTCACGTCACTCTTGTGAGGTAGTACTTTCAAAATCAGGATGTTATTTCACGTCACTCTTGTGAGGTAGTGCTTTCAAAATCAGGATATTATTTCACATCACTCTTGTGAGGTAGTACTTTCAAAATCAGAATGTTATTTCACGTCACTCTTGTGAGGTAGTACTTTCAAAATCAGGATGTTATTTCACATCACTCTTGTGAGGTAGTACTTTCAAAATCAGAATGTTATTTCACATCACTCTTGTGAGGTAGTACTTTCAAAATCAGAATGTTATTTCACATCACTCTTGTGAGGTAGTACTTTCAAAATCAGGATGTTATTTCACATCACTCTTGTGAGGTAGTACTTTCAAAATCAGAATGTTATTTCACATCACTCTTGTGAGGTAGTACTTTACAGTCCACTATCTCAGGTCTCCTTTGCTTGAAAGCTGTAGACATTACCACATTTGTTTATGATTCCTCCTATGGGTAGCAGCTGACAGAGAAGAGTGATGTGAAATATTCTGATTTTGAAAGTACTACCTTACAAGAGTGGTGTGAAATAACTTTTCTATGGACATTTAATGAATTTGTGATGATAATAATATAATTGCATCATTACGAAAGAAATTGCTTAAGCATTTATTTGCAACATAAAAAAGCAGTGGTTTATTTCTAGCATTTGCTAATCAGTACACTGCAGTTTCCGGTTTGCCAATTCTCAGTTGGGGACAGGGGATTCCCTGGTTTGGAGGCCTTCCCCCACTTCAGCGTTATCAGAAAGTGTGTGTGGCGGGGGGGGGGGGGGGAGACCAGATCCCATAGGGCATAATGGATAATCGATCTGTGGGTATCAGGGGCTCTGAAGGGGGCTATGTTTTGAGGTAGGGGCACCAGATTTTCAGCATAGCATCTGGTAAAAAAGGTAAAAGTAGTCCCTTGTGCAAGCACCAGTCGTTTCCAATTCTGGGGTGACGTTGCTTTCACAACATTTTCACGGCAGACTTTTTACAGAGTGGTTTGCCCTTGCTTTCCCCAGTCATCTACTCTTTCCCCCCAGCAAGCTGGGTCCTCATTTGACCGACCTCGGAAGGATGGAAGGCTGAGTCAACCTCGAGCCGGCTACCTGAACCCAGCTTCCGCCGGGATCGAACTCTGGTTGTGAGCAGAGGGCTCGGACTGCAGTACTGCAGCTTTACCATTCTGCACCACAAGGCTCTTCTTCAAATACATAAGAACATCAGAAGCTGGGCTGGCCCTAGACTGCCTGGTACCCTAGGAAGGCTAACTTCTGGCACACTTCCAATGTTCCCTCTAAGCTTGTGAGCAAAAATTCTACTTCATGGGCTCCTGGCATTAAAGTTGTGAGCTGCTGCAGAAATCAGTTTGCTCTGGAGCCATTTTTCCTGAGCCGAGAAGAATAATTGCAGAGCTATATTCCACCCTTCTCTCTGAATCAGAGACTCGGAGCAGCTTTTTGTTGTTGTTCAGTCGCACAGTCGAGTCTGAATCTTTGTGACCCCCTGGACCAAGTCACACCAGGCCCTCCTGTCTTCCACCATCCTCCGAAGTCTGCTCAAGATCCAGTCAGTAACGCTGTCCAGCCATCTCCTCTTTTGCTGTCCCCTTCTTCTTTTGCCTTCTGTCTTTCCCAGCATCAGGGTATTCTCCAAGGAGTGCTCCCTTCTCATTGGGTGGCCAAAGGATTTGAGCTTCCACTTCAGCATCTGACCTTCCAGGGAACAGTCTGGGTTGATTTCCCTTAGGACTGATTGGATCTTCTTGCCGTCCAAGGGATTCTCAAGATTCTTCTCCAGCACCACATCTCAAAAGCATCTATTCTTCTGCGCTCGGCCTTCCTTATGGTCCAGCTTTCACAGCCATGCATGACTACTGGGAATACCATCGCTTTGACTATACGGACTTTTGTTGGCAGGGTGATGTCTCTACTTTTTATTATACTGCCCAGGTTCACCATAGCTGTCCTCCCAAGGAGCAAACGTCTTTTAATTTCATGGCTACAGTCACCATCTGCACCATCTGCATCAGAGCGGCTTACAATCTCCTTTATCTTTCCTCCCCATGAGGTGGGTGGGGCTGAGAGGGCTCCCCCAGAAGCTGCCCTTTCAAGGACAACTCCTGCCAGAGCTATGGCTGATCCAAGCCCATCCCAGCAACTACAAGTGGAGGAGTGGGGAGTCAAACCCTGTGAGGTGGGTGGTGCTGAGAGAGCTCTCCCATAAGCTGCCCTTTCAAGTACAACTCCTGCGAGAGCTATGGCTGACCCAAGGCCATTCCAGCAGCTGCAAATGGAGGAGTGGGGAGTCAAACCCTGTGAGGTGGGTGGGGCTGAGAGAGCTCTCCCATAAGCCGCCCTTTCAAGGACAACTCCCGCGTGAGCTATGGCTGACCCAAGGCCATTTCAGCAGGTGCAAGGGGAGGAGTGGGGAGTCAAACCCGGTTCTCCCGGACAAGAGTCCACACATTAAACCGCTACACACCAAACTGGCTCTCAGACAAAAATGTGGAGCTGGAGGCTAAAAAACTGTGAGCAAGCTCACACTCACTCAGCTTAGAGGGAACACTGGTCACACCCTCAAGTCTCCTGGCTCCACCCCCAACATCCCCAGATATTTCCTGAGTCGGACCTGGCCACTCTATCGGCTTCATTAACTTGGCAGAGGCACAGGAAGTGGCTGGGGGGTGGGAGGGTGGGGCTGGGAAGGGAGCCAAAGCGAGTCTCACCTGGGGGGCACAGCACAGGCCCCTCTCGGGACAGGGCTCCGCAGCTGCGCAACTCCGAGTCCAGGCTTTCGTCGCTCTCTTCGGGCTGGTTGAGAGGCCGGGAGGGGTAGGAGCTCTCCTGGGGGCCGCGGGGGGGCTGTCCTGATGGCGGCAAAGGGGAAGCCGCTGCCCCGTACAACGACAGCTGCAGCTGCTCCAGCTCTCTGTAGACCTGCGGGAAACGGGCAGGAGGAAATGGTAGGAGCCGAGCCCTCTGCTCACCTGGCCCAAGACAGCAGGAGGCGGCGGTTGTTCTCCCGCAGAGCCTGGGTGCTGCAAAGGGCCCTCTTACCGCGACCCCTCAAGGCAGGGGTGTCAAACTCATTTGTTAGGAGGGCTGGATCTGACATAAACGAGCCCTCGTCAGGCCAGGCCATGTCGGGCCGGGCCATGCGTGTGTGCCTATTTAAGATTAGGTAGCAGAGATATAAACTTTATAAAAGACACAAACGCAATTAATTTTTTTTAAACTTGAAATAAAATACACTTAAGACATTAGGACTCGTTGGTCTTAAAGGTCTTTCTTTGTATCTCTCCTGTGGGATCCAGAAACCTGGGCAAAGGAGGCTCCGGCTCTTTCCTTGCACAGGAGCTCTAGAGCAAAACCCCTGTTTTCTCCATTGGCTGAAGTTCCTCCCTTGGAGAGAAGGGAGGCGGAGGGATAGCTTGCTTTGCCAGGCTCTCTCAATCGCACAGCAGAACTACTGAGCCAGGCCTCTCTTCCTTTGATCGTCTAAGGCTCCTCCCCCCTCCTGGTCCCCTGGGGAAGGAAGGAAAGAGCCAAAGCTTCCTTTGCCCAGTTCCCTGGATCTTTCCTTGCACAGGAGCTCTAGAGCAAAACCCCTGTTTTCTCCATTGGCTGAGGTTCCTCCCTTGGAGAGGAGGGAGGCGGAGGGATAGCTTGCTTTGCCAGGCTCTCTCAATCGCACAGCAGAACTACTGAGCCAGGCCTCTCTTCCTTTGATCGTCTGAGGCTCCTCCCCCCTCCTGGTCCCCTGGGGAAGGAAGGAAAGAACCAAAGCTTCCTTTGCCCAGTTCCCTGGATCCCATGGGAGAAATACAAAGAAAGCACCTTTAAGACCAACGTGCTAATGTTTTAAGCATGTTTTTTAAAATAAATAAATAAAACTCCTTGTGTTTTTCTGTGTGGTTCAGAAAATTTATCTCTCTGCTACCTAATCTTAAATAGATACACACGTGGCCCAGCCTGACATGGCCTCATTTATGTCAGATCCAGCCCTCCTATCAAATGGTCATCTAGTCCAACCCTCTGCACAATGCAGGAAACTCACAAACACCTCCCCCTAAATTCACAGGATCTTCATTGCTGTCAGATGGCCATCTAGCCTCTGTTGAAAAACCTCCAAGGAAGGAGAGCCCACCACCTCCCGAGGAAGCCTGTTCCACTGTGGAACCGCTCTAACGGTCAGGAAGTTCTTCCTCATGTTGAGCCGGAAACTCTTTTGATTTAATTTCAACCCGTTGGTTCTGGTCCTCCCTTCCGGGGCCACAGAAAACAATTCCACACCATCCTCTATATGTCAGCCCTTCAAGTACTTGGTGATCCTATCACCACTCAGCCACCTCCTCTCCAGGCTAAACATCCTCAGCTCCTTCAGCCTTTCTTCATAGGACTTGGTCTCCAGACCCCTCACCATCTTTGTCACCCTCCTCTGGATCCATTACAGCTTGTCTATATCCTTCTTAAAATGTGGTACCCAAAACTGAATACAATACTCTAGGTGAGGGTCTTACCAGAGCAGAGTAAAGCGATAACTTGATCTGGACACTAGACTTCTGTTGATACAGCCCAAAATTGCATTTGCCATTTTAGCCACTGCATCACACTGTTGACTCATGTTCAGCGTATGATCCACTAAGACCCCGAGATCCTTTTCGCACAAGTCTCCCCTATCCTATAACCACGCATTGGATTTTTCCTACCTAAATGCAGAACTTTACACTTATCCATGTTAAAATTGGATTTTATTGATTTTAGCCCAGTTTTCCAGCCTGTCAAGGTCATCCTGTATCCTGTTTCTGTCTTCTTCTGTGTTTGCAACCCCTCCCAATTTCGTATGAGTTTGGCACCCCTGAAGAAGAGGGTATCTAGATATGGACCAGACTCTTGCCTCTACCATATGCACAGATTACATCAAAATAAGTGGAGACCATTTCACAGATGTGAACCGAATGCTTGGTGCTGCCTCAAAAGCAGGTGACGCAGCAGAACTTCAATCCTCTTTTAGCCGCCTGAGTGCTCAGGAAAAGAGCCGAAATGCTGCAATCTGGGCCCACCGTTGCTTCGCCTACCTCGGCCATCGGAGGGCGTCGCTTGCCTCGGCGTTGAAGGCAATGGCAGGCCAGCCTCCCTATCGCCGCGCCAAGTTGCTCCGGACAGGGCCCGGCCCGTGGGTCCGCGTGCTTCTGGTAGAGATGGGTGCCGAGCTGCAGGGACTGGGAGGAGGCGGAAGACATCGCGGCAGACGGCGGCCTGGCCTTCGGCTCCTCATCTTCACTCACCAGATCCTTCTGAAGGCAGAGGAAGGGGCGGGGACACAGTCTGTCAGAATAGCAGTGGGGTGGGGGGAAGAGGAAGGGATGTTGGCATCAGAGGAGATGACCCCTCTGACTGTACGGAAGGAGGAAGCTTCGGGTTAGAACTGATAAAAGCAAGCCCTTCTTCACCCAGAGAGTGATGAACACGTGGAATTCACTGTCACAGGAGGTGGCAGCAGCTACAAGCATAGACAGCTTCAAGAGGTGATTGGATCAACACCTGGAGCAGAGGTCCATCAGTGGCTATTAGCCACAGGGTATCGATGTCTGGGGCAGTGATGCTCTGTATTCTGGGTGCTTGGGGTGGGGGAAACAGTGGGAGGGCTTCAGGTGTCCTGGCCCCACTGATGGACCTCCTGTTGGCGCCTGGGTTTTTTTGACCACTGTGTGACACGGAGTGTTGGACTGGATGGGCCACTGGCCTGATCCAACATGGCTTCTCTCATGTTCTTATGAGCTCCACGTTAAGAGAAAAACGAGCAAGAGGGAGGGAAGGAGAGCACCTCACCAAGTACTTGTGGCGTCCTTCTAAATCCACTTCTATGGGTGGCTGCCCCGTTAAGATTTCCAGTAGTACCTTGGGTGGGGAGAGAAAGAAAGGCAGCGGTCAATACTGATGGCATGCGTAAGTTGGACAAAAACAGAGCTATTCATCAGGGGAATTTGTCACATGACCACAAGAAAGCTGCCTTATACTGAATCAGATTAAAAGTCCGTAAAAGTTGATATTTTCTACTCAGACTGGCAACAGCTCTCCAGGGTCTCAGGCAGAGGTCTTTCCCATCACCTCCTGCCTGGTCCTTTAAACTGGAGATGCCAGGGATTGAACCTGGGACCTTCTGCATGCCAAGCAGAGGCTCTGCCCCTGAGCCAGGGTCTCAGGTCAGGGTCTTTCCCATCCCCTCCTGCCTGGCCCTTTTAACTGGAGATGCCGGGGATTGAACCTGGGACCTTCTGCATGCCAAGCAGAGGCTCTTCCACTGAGCCAGGGTCTCAGGTCAAGGTCTTTCCCATCCCCTCCTGCCTGGTCCTTTTAACTGGAGATGCCGGGGATTGAACCTGGGACCTTCTGCATGCCAAGCAGAGGCTCTGCCACTGAGCCAGGGTCTCAGGTCAAGGTCTTTCCCATCCCCTCCTGTCTGGTCCTTTTCACTGGAGATGCCGGGGATCGAACCTGGGACCTTCTGCATGCCGAGCAAAGGCTCTGCCACTGAGCCAGGGTCTCAGGTCAAGGTCTTTCCCGTCACCTCCTGCCTGGTCCTTTTAACTGGAGATGCCGTAGACTGAACCTGGGACCTTCTGGATGCCAAGAAGATGTTCTACCACTGAGCCACAGACCCTCGCTCTTGATCTCAACAGTAATCCTTAAGTGACCAGGACTTGGGACTCACCAGCATGAAGCTGGGAAAACATTCCCTCGGCTTGATGTCACAGCAATCACCCTTCCCTTCACCCGGGAGTAAGGCTCACACCAGAGCCCAGGTTACGAGCCACGGAACAGCCGAAAAGCCAGCTGTTTGCCCCTTCTCCATAAGCTCACTCCCACGCGAGCCAGACATGGCCTCTTTAACACCTCCTCTTGTTCCCAGACTTAAGCACGCAACGGAAGCACCGACTGGTCTCTCCTTACACACACCTCAGCGGCTTTCTTCCCTTTGCCTCGTCGGAGGTTGAAATGCCCAAAGGGAGAACTATTCCAAGGACTGTGAGATCCACGCTGGGGAGTGGGAATTGTAACAAGATGCTGATCACTTTGAAGAAATTAGGAATACTCAGGAGCTTTGTTTGTACCAGGAAGTCCTTTGCCTATTAGGCCACCCACCCCTCATGTAGCCAATCTTCCTGGAACTTACAGTAGGCCCGGTCAGAAGAGCCCTGTAAGCTCTTGGAGGACTGGCTACATCAGGGGTGTGTGGCCTAATATGCAGATGAGCTTCTGCTAGAATTCCACCCCTGGGCCACACCCCTCTGATGTAGCCAATCCTCCAAGAGCTTACAGTAGGCCTTATAATATGAGCCCTGTAAGCTCTTGGAGGACTGGCTACATCAGGGGGGAGTGGCCTAATATGCAAAAGAGAGCCAGTTTGGTGTAGTGGTTAAGTGTGCGGACTCTTATCTGGGAGAACCAGGTTTGATTCCCCACTCCTCCACTTGCACCTGCTGGTGTGGCCTTGGGTCAGCCATTGCTCTGGCAGAGGTTGTCCTTGAAAGGGCAGCTGCTGTGAGAGTCCTCTCAGCCCCACCCACCTCACAGGGTGTCTGTTGTGGGGGAGGAAGGTAAAGGAGATTGTGAGCCGCTGTGAGACTCTTCAGAGTGGAGGGCGGGATATAAATCCAATATCTTCATCTACCTCACAGGGTGTCTGTTGTGGAGGGGGGAGAGGGAAAGGAGATTGTGAGCCGCTCTGAGACTCTTCGGAGTGGAGGGCGGGATATAAATCCAATATCTTCATCTACCTCACAGGGTGTCTGTTGTGGGGGAGGAAGGGAAAGGAGATTGTGAGCCGCTCTGAGACTCTTCGGAGTGGAGGGCGGGATATAAATCCAATATCTTCATCTACCTCACAGGGTGTCTGTTGTGGAGGGGGGAGAGGGAAAGGAGATTGTGAGCCGCTCTGAGACTCTTCGGAGTGGAGGGCAGGATATAAATCCAATATCTTCATCTACCTCACAGGGTGTCTGTTGTGGGGGAGGAAGGGAAAGGAGATTGTGAGCCGCTCTGAGACTCTTCGGAGTGGAGGGTGGGATATAAATCCAATATCTTCATCTACCTCACAGGGTGTCTGTTGTGGGGGAGGAAGGGAAAGGAGATTGTGAGCCGCTCTGAGACTCTTCGGAGTGGAGGGTGGGATATAAATCCAATATCTTCATCTACCTCACAGGGTGACTGTTGTGGGGGACGAAGGGAAAGGAGATTGTGAGCCGTTCTGAGACTCTTCGGAGTGGAGGGCGGGATATAAATCCAATATCTTCATCTACCTCACAGGGTGTCTGTTGTGGGGGAGGAAGGGAAAGGAGATTGTGAGCCGCTCTGAGACTCTTCGGAGTGGAGGGCGGGATATAAATCCAATATCTTCATCTACCTCACAGGGTGTCTGTTGTGGAGGGGGGAGAAGGAAAGGAGATTGTGAGCCGCTCTGAGACTCTTCGGAGTGGAGGGCGGGATATAAATCCAATATCTTAATCTACCTCACAGGGTGTCTGTTGTGGGGGAGGAAGGGAAAGGAGATTGTGAGCCGCTGTGAGACTCTTCGGAGTGGAGGGCGGGATATAAATCCAATATCTTCTTCTTCTTCTTCAAAAGAGCTCCTGCTAGAATTCCACCCCTGGGCCCCACACCCCTGATGTAGCCAATCCTCCTGGAGCTTAAAGTAGCCCCTGTCAGAAGAGCCCTGTAAGCTCTTGGAGGATTGGCTACACCAGGGGTGTGTGTCCCAGGGGGGGAATTCTAGCAGGAGCTTCTTGGCCTATTAGGCCACACACCCCTGACGTAGCCAGTCCTCCTGGAGCTTACAGTAGGCCGTGTGCGAAGAGCCCTGTAAGCTCTTGGGAGGACTGGCTACACCCGGGGTGCGTGGCCTAATAGGCAAAGGAGCTCCTGCTACAAGAAAAGCCCTGATGGGCACCATGTTGGGGGACGCGGCATAGGCTCACCCACTGGAGCCCCCCCGGGGCAGAAGCTCCCCAGGAACTGTCGATTTCATGAGCGTTTGTCTCCAAATAGCTGAACAAAGGAAGCCGGGGAGTTATCTAAGCCAAGGGTCCCCAACCCCTGGGCCATGGGCCAGTACCTGTCCTGTTAGCAACCGGGCTGTGAGTTGTATAATTATTTCATTATATATTACAATGTAGTGGTAGTAGTAATAACAACAACAATATATTAAGACACTGGATTTATACCCCACCCTCCACTCTGAATCTCAGAGCGGTCACAATCTCCTTTCCCTTCCTCCCCCGCAACAGACACCCTGTGAGGTGGGTGGGGCTGAGAGAGCTCTCCCAGAAGCTGCCTTTTCAAGGACAACTATGCAAGAGCTATGGCTGACTCAAGGCCATTCCAGCAGCAGCAAATGGAGGAGTGGGGAATCCAACCCGGTTCTCCCAGATAAGAGTCCACACACTTAACCACAATGCCAAATGAATAGAAATAAAGTACACAATTGTATCATCCCAAAAACATCGCCCCCAACCCCAGTCCTTGGAAAATTGTCTTCCACAAAACCGGTCCCTGGTGCCACAAAGGTTGGGGCAAACGCCCATCTCGGTAACAGTTAAGGCATGCGAGTGTTTCTTTAAGATAACAGAGACTCAGAATCCTGACTCAGCGGATAATTCTCAAGAGCTGCTTTGCAAATGGGGTTTGTTCAGTCCAAAAATGGCTTTCCCTGGGAAATCCAGTCTCGCGAAAGGGGAGGGGCTTCTGCAGTTCTAGGAATAGGCAGCCAACAAAAAACAAGGCCTCAACCAACAAATAAAGAGCAGGATTTCGGACAGTGGGAGAGATTTTTAATCTGGCCCTGACTTAGAATCATAGAATCATAAGAGTTCGAAGGGACCGCCTGGGTCATCTACTCCACCCCCTGCACAGTGCAGGAAACTCACAAGCACCTCCCCCTAAATTCACAGGATTGGCATTGCTGTCAGATGGCCATCTAGCCTCTGTTTAAAAACCTCCAAGGAAGGAGAGCCCACCACCTCCCGAGGAAGCCTGTTCCACTGAGGAACCGCTCAAACCGTCAAAGTTCTTCCTAATGTTGAACTGGCAACTCTTCTGATTTAATTTCAACCCACTGTTTCTGGTCCTACCTTCTGGGGCCTCAGAAAACAATTCCACACCATCCTCTAGATGGCAGCCCTTCAAGTCCTTGAAGATGGTGATCTTATCACCTCTCAGCCGCCTCCTCTCCAGGCTAAACATGCCCAGCTCCTTCAGCCTTTCCTCATAGGACTTGGTCTCCAGACCCCTCACCAGCTTCGTCGCCCTCCTCTGGACCCATTCCAGCTTGTCTAGATCCTTCTTAAAATGTGGTGCCCAAAACCGAACACAAGACTCCAGGCGAGGTCTTTCCCAAGCTCTTTGTTGTGTCCCTCCCAGGGTCGCCAGCTTCCAGAGTTCTGGAACTACAACTGATCTTTAGACGACAGATCAGTTTCCCCTGGTGAACCTATGAAGCTGCCCTCTACTGAATCAGACCCTGAGTCCATCAAAGTTAGTATTGCCTACTCAGATGGGCAGGGGCTCTCCAGGGTCTCAAGCTGAGGTTTTTCTCGCCTCTTTGCCTGGACCCTTTTTAGTTGGAGATGCCGGGGATTGAACCTGGGACCTTCTGCTTACCAAGCAGATGCTCTACAACTGAGCCACCGTCCCTCCCCATGAACATATGAAGCTACCCTCTACTGAATCAGACCCTGGGTCCATCCAAGTCAGTCTTATCTACTCAGACTGGCAGCGGCTCTCCAGGGTCTCAAGCTGGGGTTTTTCACGCCTACTTGCCTGGACCCTTTTTAGTTGGAGATGCCGGGGACTGAACCTGGGACCTTCTGCTTACCAAGCAGATGCTCTACAACTGAGCCACCGTCCCTCCCCATGAACATATGAAGCTACCCTCTACTGAATCAGACCCTGGGTCCATCCAAGTCAGTCTTATCTACTCAGACTGGCAGCGGCTCTCCAGGGTCTCAAGCTGGGGTTTTTCACGCCTACTTGCCTGGACCCTTTTTAGTTGGAGATGCCGGGGACTGAACCTGGGACCTTCTGCTTACCAAGCAGATGCTCTACAACTGAGCCACCGTCCCTCCCCATGAACATATGAAGCTGCCCTCTAATGAATCAGACCCTCGGTTCATCAAAGTCAGTATTGTCTACTCAGACTGGCAGCGGCTCTCCAGGGTCTCAAGCTGAGGTTTTTCACGCCTACTTGCCTGGACCCTTTTGAGTTGGAGATGCCAGGAATTGAACCTGGGACCTTCTACTTACCAAGCAGATGCTCTACCACTGAGCCACCATCCTTTGCCTAAAACCTCCATGGATTCTGCCTCCTAGCACTGCGATTCAGAGACTTGACTGCCTCTGGATGCGGAGGTTGAACATATATGAAGCTGCCTTCTACTGATTCAGCCCCTGGGTCCATCCAAGTCAGTCTTGTCTACTCAGACTGGCAGCGGCTCTCCAGGGTCTCAAGCTGAGGTTTTTCACGCCTCTTTGCCCGGACCCTTTTTAGTTGGAGATGCCGGGGATTGAACCTGGGACCTTCTGCTTACCAAGAAGATGCTCTGCCACTGAACCACCATCCTTTGCCTAAAACCTCCATGGATTCTGCCTCCTAGCACTGCGATTCAGAGACTTGACTGCCTCTGGATGCGGAGGTTGAACATATATGAAGCTGCCTTCTACTGATTCAGCCCCTGGGTCCATCCAAGTCAGTCTTGTCTACTCAAACTGGCAGTGGCTCTCCAGGGTCTCAAGCTGAGGTTTCTCACGCCTCTTTGCCTGGACCCTTTTTAGTTGGAGATGCCAGGGATTGAACCTGGGACATTCTGCTTACCAAGAAGATGCACTACCACTGAGCTACCGTCCCTTGCCTAAATCCTCCATGGATTCTGCCTCCTAGCACTGCGATTCAGAGACTTGACTGCCTCTGGATGTGGAGGTTGAACATATATGAAGCTGCCTTCTACTGAATCAAACCCTGGGTCTATCAAAGTCAGTATTGCCTACTCAGACTGGCAGTGCCTCAAGCAGAGGTTTTTCATGCCTGGACCCTTTTCAGTTGGAGATGCTGGGGATTGAACCTGGGACTTTCTGCTGACCAAGCTCACCACTGAGCCACCATCCCTCCCCAGGTGGAAATGGGTGCTTTGGTGGTGAACTCCCCTGGCTGCGTCCCCAAATCTCCAGGAACGTCCCAACCCCACGGTTGGCCACCCTGGTTCCTCCTGTTTCCACATTCCTCACCACGCCGAAGCTGAAGACGTCAATGGCCGTTGAAAGCGTCCCGCTCTGGATATACTCGAAGGGCAGGTAGGCCAGCGTGCCCCGTACTGTCTGGGTCCGGCCCAGCGTGCCGCTGACTTGCCCTGGCTTTGGCCGGCGGCTGAATCGGGCCAGTCCAAAGTCGGCCAGCCGGGGGTTGAGCGCCGCGTCCAGGAGGATGTTAGAGCTGCGAGAGGCAGAGTGGCAAAGAAAGGGTTACATTAACATCTTGTCACGAGCAGGGCTTTTTTTTTTTGCAAGAGCTCCTTTGCATATTAGGCCACAGCCCCCCTGATGTAGCCAATCCTCCAAGAGCTTACAGGGCTCTTCGTACAGGGCCTACTGTAAGCTCCAGGAGGATTGGCTACATCAGGGGTGTGTGGCCCAGGGGTGGAATTCTAGCAGAAGCTCCTTTGCATATTAGGCCACACCTCCCTGATGTAGCCAATCCTCCAAGAGCTTACAGGGCTCTTCGTACAGGGCCTACTGGAAGCTCCAGGAGGAGTGGCTACCTCAGGGGTGCGTGGCTCAGGGGTGGAATTCTAGCAGAAACTCCTTTGCATATTAGGCCACTCCCCCCTGCTGTAGCCAATCCTCCAAGAGCTTACAGGGCTCTTTGTACAGGGCCTACTGGAAGCTCCAGAAGGATTGGCTACATCAGGGGTGTGTGGCCCAGGGGTGAAATTCTAGCAGAAACTCCTTTGCATATTAGGCCACTCCCCCCTGATGTAGCCAGTCCTCCAAGAGCTTACAGGGCTCTTCGTACAGGGCCTACTGTAAGCTCCAGGAGGATTGGCTACATCAGGGGTGTGTGGCCCAGGGGTGGAATTCTAGCAGAAGCTCCTTTGCATATTAGGCCACACCTCCCTGATGTAGCCAATCCTCCAAGAGCTTACAGGGCTCTTCGTACAGGGCCTACTGGAAGCTCCAGGAGGAGTGGCTACCTCAGGGGTGCGTGGCTCAGGGGTGGAATTCTAGCAGAAACTCCTTTGCATATTAGGCCACTCCCCCCTGCTGTAGCCAATCCTCCAAGAGCTTACAGGGCTCTTTGTACAGGGCCTACTGGAAGCTCCAGAAGGATTGGCTACATCAGGGGTGTGTGGCCCAGGAATGGAATTCTAGCAGAAACTCCTTTGCATATTAGGCCACTCCCCCCTGATGTAGCCAGTCCTCCAAGAGCTTACAGGGCTCTTCGTACAGGGCCTACTGTAAGCTCCAGGAGGACTGGCTACATCAGGGGGTGTACATCAGGGTGTGTGGCCTAAAATGCAAAGGAGTTCCTGCTACAAAAAAAGCTCTGTTCGTGAGGCATAACTTGTCACATTCCAGGTCGGCCATGTCAAAATTTGTATGTCAAGGCTACTGTATTGAAGACTGCCTGTCCTCTTGCATTTGTTGCAATGCAATTTCTGTATCAAGTCAGAGGTTCGAATCCAGCAGCACCACAGACACCAACCAGACGGGCTTGAGCTTTCCAGAGTCAGAGTTCCCCTTGTCAGATACACGTTTGTGGGACTTGTGGGGATAATTTTCAACGGGCTGCTGGTCAGGCTGCAATGCCAACTGGCATGAAATGAGATGCAACCCAGCCCTGACCTGGAGGGCCCAGGAAAGCCCGATCTCATCAGATCTCGGAAGCTGAGAGGGATCACCGCTGGCAAGTTCTTGGCTGGGAGATCTCCTGGGAATACCTGCGGTCAGGAGGGCAGGGCCTCTATGGTTTTCCCGGAAACGCCTAGAGCGGTCCCGCACAGGTGCCACCATTTTGATGACGTCACTTCCGGGTGATGTCATTTTAGGCTTCCCAATCCCCGGGTCCCAGCGGGGGATCCCCCGTTTTTACAGGCTTCCCCCCACCCCCCAGCCAGCTGGCCTGCGGGGGAAGCCCCGCCCCCACAGTCACCATGTACTTTTAGAGCTCCGGCAGGTTTAGAAACCTGCAAACAGGCCTGTTTTTAAAATGTGTGCCTTTAAAGCTGAGCAGGAAGCAGGAAGCAGGAAGCACTTCATGGGAAAATGTCAGTAATGGTTTCGTCTGAGAACAGCCCCTCCCTTTGTTTCGCTTTCGTTTTCAGAGCAAGTAAAGTTGTCAGGAACCAGACTCAGTAAGTGTGTGTGTGTGAGAGAGAGAGAGAGAGGGGTTAGGGGATTCCCTGGTTTGAAGGACCTCTCTTCGCTTTAGAAAGCGGGGGGAGGGAGGGAGGGAAATGTCTTCTGGGCACTCTATTATTCCCTGTGGAGAACGATTGCCATAGGGAATAATGAGGAATTGATCCGCGGGTATTGGGGGCTCTGGGGGGGACTGTTTTTTGAGGTAGAGGCACCAAATTTTCAGTATAGCATCTAGTGCCTCTCCCCAAAATGTCAGCATTGGGCACTTTAAGGGGAAAAGTGCTGATGCACTGTTATGTAACTCCTACTATACCTGCTAATGAAAGGCATGTGAGAATCATGTGCAGCTAGTTAAGAATTGGGTAACATGATTGGCTAGCTGCACTATATCAACAGAGAGCCTAACTCTCATTCTCTGTGGGTTGATGACTACGGAGGACGTGCAGAGGTGTGGAGAGCTAGTTGTGATCAGAGGCTGTTACTCTGTCGGACTGACTGATGATGATGATGATGACCTGGTATGTGTAGACTACTCTCTTGGACTGTGACTGTGTACTGCTAACTTGGATGGACTGAACTTGCTGTGTATTAACTATCTGGACTGACTATTACTACTCTATTTGCCTTACCCCAAATACAACTGTTTCAACTGGCTTGTTGAAGTTTTTGTCTTCATAGAACTTTTACTGGTGGCTGCACTTATCAGGCACTCATACCTGCAGAACTTCCACGCACACTGACACAAAATACCCCCCAAGTTTTGAAACGATTGGACCAGGGGTGACATCATCATGCCAGTGATGCAGGGGCAGGTTCCCCCCAGTGACACAATGTGGTCCGGCGGGTTGAGAACCTCCCGGGTGGGAGATTCCCTGCCTGGACCGGGGACTTGGCAGCCCTATGCTCATCTGTAACTTGGTCAGAGCCTCCTCCTCACAGACACCTGGACACCTCAAATGGGTGGTTCAGGAGCCTATTCAGGGGCCGTACCTTACCTCTTACTCTGGAGTCCCCAATGTTTTTGCGCCTGTGGGCATATCTGGAATTCTGACATGATGTAGTGGGTACCGCAACAAAATGGCTGCCTCAAAATGGCTGCCAAAGGAGGTGGAGCCAGCCACAAAAATGGCTGCCAGAGCTTACCATCAGGAACTATGAACAAACGCTGTGATATGTTGGCTAACACATTTAATAAAATTAGGGTTTGTAGAATCTTTCGGGCTCAAGTGCCGTGTTCTACTGGAGAAAGTTTTCCTTCCAGACGTTTCGTTCTCAGCTGCAGAGAATTGCCCGTTCACCACAACCCCTCCAGCCTAGAAATAGCAGCTCTCCAGCAGCCCTGGCCCCACTCAATGCACAGCAGCCAAGAAGGTCAGAGCGCCTGCTCCAGCTGCAACACCACTGAGGATGTTCTCCACAGCTGAGAACGAAACGTCTGGAAGGAAAACTTTCTCCAGTAGAACACGGCACTTGAGCCCGAAAGATTCTACAAACCCTAATGATGTTACCAGCCGTGAAAACCTGAAATCTTTGATAACATTTAATAAAAAAAAATTTCAATAAACATATACATCTTTTGTCACATTACACAGAAGTACAACCTTACAATTTTACAAAGAGAAGTCCAGCCTCATGATGTTATTTTGTCAAAATCTTCCTCACGAGTATTCTCAGGGCTTTTTTTGGATCAGGAATCCCTTTGCATATTAGGCCACACACCCCTGATGTAGCCAATCCTCTTGGAGCTTACAGTATGCCCTGCAAGAAGAGCCCTGTAAGCTCTTGGAGGATTGGCTACATCGGGGGTATGTGGCCTAATAGGCAAAGGAGTTCCTGTTTAAAAAATACCCCCTGCGTATTCCTAATCTCTTCAAAGTTATCAGCCACAGTGTCTTGTTACAATTCACTGTCTATACTGGGAGCAAGCCAGTGCTTAACCTCTTCTCTAAACAGATGCAAAAGGCTTCTGGATTTGGCCGGCATAATGCTCACTGCAGCCTATTTATTTTCTTCAAAATTATCATCCTCTCAGTACCGCTTAAGTGTTTATATTTTTATTAGGAGTACAAGTCAGTCTGACTCCTGAACCTCTTCTCTAACCAGATACAAACGGCTTCTAAATCTGGCTGGCAAAATGCTCTCTTTGTAATATTGTAAGGCTGTATACTTCTGTATTTATGAGCCCCATGGCGCAGAGTACTGCGGTTGGACTCTCTGCTGACGACCTGAGTTCGATTCCGGCTAAAGCTGGGTTCAGGCAGCTGGCTCGAGGCTGAGTCAGCCTTCCATCCTTCCGAGGTCGGTCAAAGGAGTCCCCAGCTTGCTGGGGGGAAAGCGTAGATGACTGGGGAAGGCAAGGGCAAACTACCCCGTAAGAAGACTGCCATGAAAACGTTGTGAAAGCAACGTCACCCCAGAGTCGAAAACGACTGGTGCTTCCACAGGGGACTACTTTTACCTTTTTATACTTCTGTGTAATGTGACAAAAGATTTATATGATTATTGAAAGAACGTTCTATTAAATGTGTCAGCCAACATATCACAGTGTTTATTTGTTTGCATTTCCTGTACTATGAACTGTGATCCCCGGCTGTTGTTTTTACAGCTTGGCTTCGGTCACACAGTGCAGATCCTTGTGCTGTGGTGGCCCCCGCTGCCAAAGCAATTTAAAAAAAAATATGGCAGCCAATGAAAACTCCAATAGTGAGTCAGAAGCCTTGCCGGCCAAAAGTCCCATTCACTTCCTAAAAAATACTTGGCGGGCACCAAAAATGTATCAGTGGGCACTAGGGTTGCCAATCCCCAGTTGGGGGCTGGGGATCTCCTGGTTTGGAGGCTCTCCCCCCACTTCAGGGTTATCAGAAAGTGGGGGAGGGAAATGTCTGCTGGGCACTCCATTATTCCCTATGGAGATCGATTCCCATAGGGTATAATGGAGAATTGATCCACAGATATCTGGAACTCGGGGGAGGGGGGCTGTTTTTTGAGGTAGAGGCACCAGATTTTCAGCATAGCATCTGACGCCTCTTCTCAAAATATCCACCAAGTTTCAAAAAGATTGGACCAGGGGGTCCAATTCTATGAGCCCCCCCAAAAGGTGCCCCTATCCTTCATTATTTTCAGTGGAGAGAAGGCATTTAAAATGTGTGCAATCCCTTTAAATGTGATGGCTAGAATTCCCTTTGGAGTTCAGTTATGCTTCCCACACCCTTGGCTCCTGGCTCCACCCCCAAAAGTCTCCTGGCTCCACCCCCAAAAGTCTCCCGGCTCCACCCCCAAAAGTCTCCAGATATTTCTTGAACTGGACTTGGCAATGCTAGTGGGCACCGCATTGGGCACCCCACTCTTACCTCTTGACGTCCCCGTGGATGAGACTAGGGGAATCGCTGTGCAAGAATTGAATGGCTCTGGCCGTCCCCACAGCCACGTGGAGCCGCTGGGCCCAGGATAGGCAGAGACCGGCCTGAGAAGCAGAACAAAACAGACTGGTTACATGGTGAGGGCTTGATAACGGTCTCCCTTTCCTCAAGGAACAAGGGCAAGGAAGAGCGGAAATGGGGGAAAGGTACCTGCCCATGCAAGTGGTCTTCCAAGGAGCCCTTGGGGAGGAAGACGTAGACGAGGCAGAAGTTTCCCGCTTCGGCACAGCAACCTGCAAACTCGACAATGTTGGGGTGACGGAACCTGGGGGGCAAAGTCAGGCGATGGTCAATGTTCCCTCTAAGCCGGGGCATCAAACACGTGACTCGGGGGCCAAATCAGGCTCCTGAAGGACTCCTATCAGAACCCCGAGCAACTGGCTGTTATCTGCTTCCTTCTCCCTCTCCCTTGCTTTCTTCCGCATCACAGCTTGCTTTGCCAGGCTTGCTCAATCACACAGGAGCTACAGAGCAAAGCCTCTATTTTATCTATTGGCTGAAGCTTCCCCCTTGGGGAAGAAGGGGGGGAGGCATAGCTTGCTTTGCCAGGCTTTCACAATCCCCCAGCAGAGCTACTGAGCCAGACCTCTCTTTCTTCTACTGGCAGAGGCTCCTCCCCCTCCTGGTCCCCTGGGAAAGGAAGCAAAGAGCTAAAGCTTCCTTTGCCCAGTTCCCTGGATTGCAGAGAAGAGGTACAAAGAAGGCACCTTTAAGACCAATGAGTGCTCATGTTTCAAGCATGTCTTATTTGACGTTTTTTAAAGTCTTTAATTGTGTTTTGTGTCCTTTATAAAGTTTATATCTCCGCTACCTGGCATGACATTTTATGACATACGTGGCCCGGCCAGACAAGGTCACATTTATGTTGGATCCAACCCTCAAAACAAATGAGTTTGACACCTCTGCTCTAAGCTGTGCACATGAGAATACCTGGTCGTCAACCCAGGACGCTCCGCTCAGCAGCAGTCTGGAGCCGCACAGGATCTTGCAGTCCCCATTTGAAGATGACAGCTGGTACATTCTGCTCAGGATGTGAACTGCTTCGCTCAGTGGGGAGGGAAAAATCAGAGGGGACACTGGCAGTGTTAGGGGGCCCTTGCCCCATTTGTATTTCTGCACTACCCCCTTGTGCTATCTCAGTCTTTGAGATCTTGCTTCTACCGCAACCATGGCCAGCTTCTATTTATTTTTACCCGGGGCTTTTTTTTTTGTAGAAGAACCTCAGCAGAAGCTCATCTGCATATTAGGCCACACCACCTGTCATGATTCTGGGCCTAGCGAGGCCTGCAGGCCCCAGGAAAGCCTGCGTAGGAGTACTGGGGAAAGCCTACATTTCCCAGGATCCCCTCTGATTGGGTGGCAAGGTTTTGGAGGGAAACTGGTCCAGAGAGGAGTGGGGCCTGGGAAGAGAACATAAAAAGACCAAGCCCAGACAGGGGGTGTTCTTTTCCTAGGAGGCAGAGCTGAGGAAGGCTGCTGCAAGGAAGAGACCCTCGCCCTTAGAGGAAGGGTGAGTAGGCCCAGGTCTGATTGAGACAGTCTAGGGCTGGGGTGTCAAACTCATTTGGTATGAGGGCCGGATCTGACATAAATGAGACCTGGTCGAGCTGGGCTGTGTCAGGCTGGGCCATGTGTGTACCTATTTAAGGTTAGGTAGCAGAGATATAAACTTTTTAAAGGATGCAGACAAACACGACTAAAGATTTAACACCTTAAAATAAAACACACTTAAAACATTAGCACTTGTTGGTCTTAAAGGTGCTTTCTTTGTATTTCTTTCATGGGATCCAGGGAACTGGGCAAAGGAAGCGCTGGCTCTTTCGCTCCCTCTCCAGGGGACCAGGAAAGGGAGGAGCCTCAACCAACAGAGAAAATAAGAGGTTTTGTTCTGCAGCTCCTGTGCGTTTGAGCGAGCCTTGCAAAGCAAGCTGAGATGCAGAAGGAAGCAAGAGAGAGGGAGAAGGAAGCAGACAAGAGCCAGTTGCTCGGGGGCCTGATAGGAGCCCTCCGGGGGCCTGATTGGGCCCCTGGGCCACATGTTTGACACCCCTGGTCTAGGGACAGTAAGTCTAGATGCGTTAGGGCATTGGTTAATTTTCCCTTCACCCTTTTTACTGGTTAATGCACCTTTTTTGTTATATTGCACTGATTGATTTTTTAAATGAACTTTTTTTTTCTGTTGTTCCCCCGCCTATTAAGCTAAAGAAGGCCTGGAAGGGCTTGAGAAGGTACTCTGGGCCTTCTCAAAGGGAGCCCTTAACCCAGAGTGGCGGCAGCAATTGGTAAGACCCCCCTGAGTCGCAACACCCCCTGACACCAAGCCAGCCGGAACTGCGTTCCTGCTAAAAAAAAAAAAAGCCCTTAGGTCTTAGGTAAGCCATAGCTCTCGCAGGAGTTGTCTTTGAAAGGCCAGCTGCTGTGAGAGCCCTCTCAGCCCCACCCATCTCACAGGGTGTCTGTTGTGGGGGGAGAAGATATAGGAGACTGTAAGCTGCTCTGAGTCTCTGATTCAGAGAGAAGGGCGGGGTATAAATCTACAGTCTTCTTCTTTCTTCTTCTGTTGTCAGGTATAGTGGGTCAGCCATAGCATTTTTTGCTAAATGTATCCCTTCCTGAGCCAGTTTGGTGTAGTGGTTCAGTGTGCGGAATCTTATCTGGGAGAATCGGGTTTGATTACCCACTTCTCCACTTGCAGCTGCTGGAATGGCCTTGGGTCAGCCTTAGCTCTGGCAGAGGTTGTCCTTGAAGGGGCAGCTTCTGGGAGAGCCCTCTCAGCCCCACCCACCTCACAGGATGTCTGTTGTGGAGGAGGAAGGGAAAGGAGATTGTAGACTGCTCTGAGACTCTGTCCTTGAAAGGGCAGCTGCTGTGAGAGCCCTCTCAGCCCCACCCACCTCACAGGGTTTGATTCTCCACTCCTCCACTTGCAGCTGCTGGAATGGCCTTGGGTCAGCCATAGCTCTGGCAGAGGTTGCCTTGAAAGGGCAGCTGCTGTGAGAGCCCTCTCAGCCCCACCCACCTCAAAGGGTGTCTGTTGTGGGGGAGGAAGATAAAGGAGATTGTGAGCCGCTCTGAGACTCTTCGGAGTGGAGGGCGGGATATAAATCCAATATCTTCATCTACCTCACAGGGTGTTTGTTGTGGGGGAGGAAGGGAAAGGAGATTGTGAGCCGCTCTGAGACTCTTCGGAATGGAGGGCGGGATATAAATCCAATATCTTCATCTACCTCACAGGGTGTCTGTTGTGGGGGAGGAAGGGAAAGGAGACTGTGAGCCGCTCTTCGGAGTGGAGGGCGGGGTATAAATCCAATATCTTCATCTACCTCACAGGGTGTCTGTTGTGGAGGAGGAAGGGAAAGGAGATTGTGAGCCGCTCTGAGTCTCCCATTCAGAGAGAAGGTGGGATATGAATCGGCAATTCTTCTTCTTAATTCCCAAGACAAAACATATGAGAGAAGATCCCCCAGTCCCTCCCGAGCCAGGGCAAGCTTTGCTGTTCTTACCGGGAGAGTTTCTCCACTTCCGTGACAAAACTGTTCTTTATCACTGTCCAATCCAGTTCTGCTTCCTGTCCAATTAAAGCAAAAAGAAGAAGTGTGTCGGTAAGTCGACATCGGGAAGGCGTTTCCCATCAGCACAACGAATGGGGCTTGGACTGGGAAAGGATGGAGCGCTTGCATTCTGGGTAGAGGGGAACAGCCAGGACTGAGCGTTGGGCTCTGAAGCCTGAATACACCTGAAGCTGCCTGATACTGAACCAGTATTGCCTACTCAGACTGGCAGCGGCTCTCCAGGATCAACAGGCAGAGAGCAACGGGGAGATTCAGCAAAGTTATCTTGGTTTGAGCTGCTGCCACCAGTGCCCCCTCTAAGCTAGCATGAGCTACCTTACAGCTTTTTAACTTCCAGCTCGCACATTTTTTTGTCTTAGCTCAGGAAGGATAACACCCCCCAGAGCACACTCATTTAGGCAGCGGCTCACAGCTTTAATGCCAATAGCTCCCAACTTCGATGCCAGCAGCTCACAAAGTAGAATTTTTTGCTCACAAGACCCCTGCAGCTTAGAAGGAACGTCGCCTGCTACTATAAAATCCTATACAAATAGAAAATGTAAAGATCATTATAGCACCTGAAAGGGTTTCATGTTTTTATGTTTTCTGTATCTTTTTCTATTTTAATGCGGTTTTATGTTCCATGTGTTTACATGGGTGTGTAAAGCCACCCTGAGCCAATTTATATCAAGGATATAAACTGAATAAAATAAATAAAAAGGTAACGGAAGTCCCCTGTGCAAGCACCAAGTCATTACTGACCCATGGGGTGACGTCACATCAGGACGTTTTCTTGGCAGACTTTTTACGGGGTGGTTTGCCATTGCCTTCCTCAGTCATCTACACTTTCCCCCCAGCAAGCTGGGTCCTCGTTTTACCAACCTCGGAAGGATGGAAGGCTGAGGACACCTGGAGCCGGCTACCTGAACCCAGCTTCTGCTGGGATCCAACTCAGGTCATGAGCAGAGAGCTTGGACTTCAGGACTGCAGCGTGACCACTCTGCGCCACGGGGCTCCTAGTGCTTGCTACTATACCGCTGGCCGGTTACAAAACTCCAGCGCTTCAAGCAGATGTTTAGCCTAGCCCTGCTGTCTGAAGGCTCGTCAGCCAGAGCTGCCAAGAATGAAATCCGCAGCCATGCAGAGCACATCCTTCCTGCTGCAAGTATAGCCAGCTTCAAGAGGGGATTGGATCAACATCTGGAGCAGAAGTCCACCAGTGGCTATTAGCCACAGCGTATTGTTGGAACTCTCTGTCTGGAGCAAGGGATGCTCTATATTCTTGGTGCTTGGGGGGAAAGAGTGGGAAAGCTTCTAGTGTCCTGGCCCCACTGGTGGACCTCCTGATGGCACTTGGGAGTTTTTTGGCCACTGTGTGACACAGAGTGTTGGACTGGATGGACCATTGGCCTGATCCAACATGGCTTCTCTTATGTTCTTATGTGACACAGATTGTTGGACTGGATGGGCCACTGGCCTGATCCAGCATGGCTTCTCTTATGTTTTATGTGACACAGAGTGTTGAACTGGAGGGGCCACTGGCCTGATCCAACATGGGTTCTCTTATGTTCTTATGTGACACAGAGTGTTGGACTGGAGGGGCCATTGGCCTGATCCAACAGGGCTTCTCTTATGTTCTTATGTGACACAGAGTGTTGGACTGGAGGGGCCACTGGCCTGATCCAGCATGGCTTCTCTTATGTTCTTATGTGACACAGAGTGTTGGACTGGATGGGCCACTGGCCTGATCCAACATGGCTTCTCTTACGTTCTTATGTCCTTATGCCACCTAGCTGTGATCCTCCTTCCTTCCAGAGCTCAGCTGGGAAGGGGACAAGGAAGACATGGAACAGGCAGACAGGAGGCTGAGCATGAAGGGCTGCAAGCCAGAAGCCCATACCCCGCCCTTACCCACTGGATTGTACCTCCTTGAGCCGTTTGATGGCGTAATCAGTATTGCGAAGCCGGGCCTGGTAGACGCAGCCGAAGCCACCTTCGCCGATCTTCAGATGCTCAGAGAAGTTCCCCGTGGCCTGGAGCAGTTCCTTCAGAGGCCAGGAGAAGGGGCAGGTCGGGGACAGGGAATCGCAGGTCTTGATGGAGAAAAGAGGGAGGGGGAGAACCAGAATTATAAGTTGTTGAAGGCTTTCACAGCCAGAGTCCATTGGTTGTAGATTTCCTGGGCTGTGTGGCCATGGTCTTGGCATTGTGAGACCTGACGTTTCGCTGGCAACTGTGACTGGCATCCTCAGAGGTGTAACCAAGGAAACTGGAGTTCTCTCTGGGTCAAACTGAGAAGAAGTTGGTAGGCAGGTAATTTATATCTACTCAGGCAGGTGGGGTAGGGCTGAGTCATTGTCTTGTGGGAGCCCATGTCACAGCCCTGGAAGCTCCCACAAGATAATGACTCAGCCCTACCTCACCTGCCTGAGTAGATATAAACTACCTGCCTACCAACTTCTTGGTAGGACTAGATGGACTGCTGGTCTGATCCAGCAGGGCTCTTTCTGATATTATGAAGGCCTCGGCCTCTGTGCCCTGTTGTTGGCCCTCCAGAGGAACTGGCTGGCCCCTGTGTGAGACAGGAGGCTGGACTAGATGGACTCTCCCTGGTCTGATCCAGCAGGGCTCTTCTTATGTTCTTCTCAGGGGAAGGCCTCAGCCTCTCTGCCCTGTTGTTGGCCCTCCAGAGGAACTGGTTGGCCACTGTGTGAGACAAGATGCTGGACTAGAGGGACCCTCACTGGTCTGACCCAGCAGAGCTCTTCTGATGTTCTTCTCAGGGGAAGGCCTCGGCCTCTCTGCCCTATTGTTGGCCCTCCAGAGGAACTGGTTGGCTACTGTGTGAGACAGGATGCTGGACTAGATGGACCCTCCCTGGTCTGACACAGCGGAGCTCTTCTGATGTTCTTCTCAGGGGAAGGCCTCGGCCTCTCTGCCCTGTTGTTGGCCCTCCAGAGGAACTGAGTGGCCACCGTGTGAGCCAGAATGCTGAACTAGACTGGCTGTTGGTGTGATCCAGCATGAAGGCCTTGGCTTCTCTGGCCCTCCAGAGGAACTGGTTGGCCCCTGTGTGTGACAGGATGCTGGACTAGATGGACCCTCCCTGGTCTGATCCAGCAGGGCTCTTCTGATGTTCCTCTCAGGGGAAGGCCTCGGCCTCTCTGCCCTGTTATTGGCCCTCCAGAGGAACTGGCTGGGCCACTGTGTGAGACAGGAGGCTGGACTAGATGGACCCTCACTGGTCTGACCCAGCAGGGCTCTTCTGATGTTCTTCTCAGGGGAAGGCCTCGGCCTCTCTGCCCTGTGGTTGGCCCTCCAAAGTAACGGATTGGTTGCAGTGTGAGACAGGATGCTGGACTAGACGGATCACCAGTCTGATCCCATTCTTATGTTCTAACGGTCCGCAGCAGAGACTGTATTTGACTCCAGAGAGTGCAAACTGAACGTTGGAAATATTACAAAAGTGAGAAGCAGCAGGGACAGAGGAAGCGGGGATATTAGATGGGAAGTGTGTGGAAATACGGCCGACCTCCTGAGCCAGAGAAGACAGCAAACTTAATCCAGAGTTATCAAGAACAGGCAAAGGAGAGGAAATGAAACAGAAAACAATTTGATCTTGGAAGAATTAGACTGCAAGTGCTTAGACGTCTTTTAGGCAGGAAACAAAAGGCCATGTCAGAGAGCGGAAGGAAGCTCAGGTGAAGAGCCAGCAGAGTTCCAAAATCAATACTGAACTGACAACAGCACAGAGAGGAGGAGGAGGAAGTCACCACGTAGAGCAGGCCCAGAACGGAGTGAATGGAAGACAAGAAATTCAGCAGCAAGGGGGCACCCTACTGTCTTGGTGTTCTCTGTAAACCACAAGTGAAGTGGAAGTGTGGAGTCTTGTGAGTAAAAATTCTACTTTGTGAGCTCCTGGCATTAAAGTTGGGAGCTATTGCATACATTAGTGTGCTCTGGGGTTATCCTTCCTGAGCTAAAACAAAAGCTCACAGATTTTTAGCCTCCAGCTCACACACTTTTGTCTTAGCTCAGGAAGGATGACCCCAGAGCACACTAATTTATGAAGTAGCTCACAGCTTTAATGCCAGGAGCTCACAAAGTAGAATTTTTGCTCACAAGACTCTGCAGCTTAGAGGGAACATTGCTCTGGTGCCATCTTTCCTGAGCAAAGACAAAAATGCCTCAGAGCAAACTAATTCAAGCAGCGGCCAAAGCACTTGCTCACAACTTTAATGCCAGTGGCTTGCGAAGTAGGGCTTTTGCTCACAAGACTCCACAGCTTAGAGGGAACATTGGTGACTGTCAAGTTGCCACCGACATCTGGTGACCCCAGCAGAGGGCTTTCAAGCCAAGTGAGAGAAGAAGAAGATGATATTGGATTTATATCCCGCCCTCCACTCCGAAGAGTCTCAGAGCGGTTCACAATCTCCTTTCCCTTCCTCCCCCACAACAGACACCCTATGAGGTAGATGAAGATATTGGATTTATATCCCGCCCTCCACTCCGAAGAGTCTCAGAGCGGCTCACAATCTCCTTTCCCTTCCTCCCCCACAACAGACACCCTATGAGGTAGATGAAGATATTGGATTTATATCCCGCCCTCCACTCCGAAGAGTCTCAGAGCAGTTCACAGTCTCCTTTACCTTCTTCCCTCACAACAGACACCCTATGAGGTAGATGAAGATATTGGATTTATATCCCACCCTCCACTCCGAAGAGTCTCAGAGCGGCTCACAATCTCCTTTCCCTTCCTCCCCCACAACAGACACCCTATGAGGTAGATGAAGATATTGGATTTATATCCCGCCCTCCACTCTGAAGAGTCTCAGAGCAGTTCACAGTCTCCTTTACCTTCTTCCCCCACAACAGACACCCTGTGAGGTAGATGAAGATATTGGATTTATATCCCGCCCTCCACTCTGAAGAGTCTCAGAGCAGTTCACAGTCTCCTTTACCTTCTTCCCCCACAACAGACACCCTGTGAGGTAGATGAAGATATTGGATTTATATCCCGCCCTCCACTCCGAAGAGTCTCAGAGAGGCTCACAATCTCCTTTCCCTTCCTCCCCCACAACAGACACCCTATGAGGTAGATGAAGCGGGCTGAAGCTAAATCCTACGAAGACAGAGGTCCTTTGCTTGGGTCGCCGCGGCCCGGGGAGGGGGATCCCCTTGCCGGCTTTTGATGGTGCGCCGCTGATGGCGGCGGACAGGGTCAAGAGCTTGGGGGTGCTATTGGAGCCTTCCTTAAAGATGGAGGCTCAGATAGCAGCCGCTGCCAAGTCTGCATTTTTTCATCTTAGGCGGGCAAGGCAGCTGGCCCCCTTTCTGGAGCGCGACGACCTAGCAACAGTGATCCACGCTACGGTCACCTCGAGGTTGGACTACTGCAATGCCCTCTACATGGGGCAGCCCTTGTCTCGGACCCGGAAACTGCAGCTGGTGCAGAATGCCGCGGCCCGGCTACTATTGGGTCTCCCAAAGTGGGGACACATCCGGCCGGGTCTCCGGACTCTGCACTGGCTTCCAGTGATATACCGAGTCCGGTACAAGGTGCTGGTTATTACCTTTAAAGCCCTATATGGCCTGGGACCTGCCTACCTGAAGGACCATCTCTCCCCACATGTTCCCCAGAGAGCACTGAGGTCAGGAACACAAAATCTCCTCACTATCCCCGGGCCAAAAGAAGCCCGTTTGAAAGCCACCAGATAAAGGGCTTTCTCCATTATGGCCCCCGTATGGTGGAATCAGCTGCCGGAAGAGGTGAGGGCCCTGCGGGACTTGGTGCAGTTCCGCAGGGCCTGTAAGACGACCCTCTTCCGGCTAGCCTATACTTAGCTAGGACCACAACTCGATGTAACTGGCCAGCCATCTGTTTACAGGAAATTGAAATATTCTGTTTTTAAGGTTTTAACTGTTTAAATATTTAATTGTTTTATACTTGAAATTGTTTAAATTTTATGTTTGATTAATTGTTGGAAGCCGCCCTGAGCCATTCGTGGGAAGGGCGGGATATAAATCTCGAATAAATAAATAAATGAAGATATTGGATTTATATCCTGCCCTCCACTCCGAAGAGTCTCAGAGTGGCTCACAATCTCCTATATCTTCTCCCCCCCCTCCCACAACAGACACCCTGTGAGGTAGATGAAGATATTGGATTTATATCCCGCCCTCCACTCTGAAGAGTCTCAGAGTGGCTCACAATCTCCTATATCTTCTCCCCCGCACAACAGACACCCTGTGAGGTAGATGAAGATATTGGGTTTATATCCCGCCCTCCACTCCGAAGAGTCTCAGAGCGGCTCACAATCTCCTTTACCTTCCTCCCCCACAACAGAGACCCTGTGAGGTGGGTGGGGCTGGAGAGGGCTCTCACAGCAGCTGCCCTTTCAAGAACAACTCCTGCCAGAGCTATGGCTGACCCAAGGCCATTCCAGCAGGTGCAAGTGGAGGAGTGGGGAATCAAACCCAGTTCTCCCAGATAAGAGTCCGCACACTTCACCACTACACCAAACTGGCTCTCCTGGCGAAGTCTTCCTCGATGGCCTTCCATCCAAGTACTGACCCTGCTTAGCATCGAAGATCGAGCTCTACCAGACCGTTCCACATTCCCACTAGGTCTGTACCTGTTCCTTGAGGTGGGCCGGAGGAGGTAAAGGTGAGCTGCTTCGGACGTTGCTGCTGAGGCGGCTGCTACGAGAGGGGTCTGGCAGAGAGCGTGACGGGCAGGGGAGTTCTGTAGGTGGGACAAAAGGAAGAGGAATTCCATTACAACAGAGATAACAAAGCAAGCGTTTCAGTGTTGGGTGTCTAGGGATGGTGGCAGAGGAACAAAAAAAAATAAATGGCAAGCATACAAAATATTTCAAAAATTCGACAGAAGACGCTGGAAAGACTCCCTTGTCCCATTCCAACCCCAACGAACCAATTTGAACAAGGGTCACTTGGAATAAATTCTATATCCCAAGCAATTTGCGATTTGTTGGGAATTAGCGACACAGCTGTGAGTGTTGGGAACTATTCATGCAGCATGCTGAAGTGCTTCTACCTGGTTTGGGTGGACCACCCCGGAGGTACAGGATGGGCGCACAATTCACTCTCCTGAAAACCTGACGTTTTCACCTTCAATGAAAAAACCAGGTTTGAGCGACATGACAGAGGTTTACAAAAGTATGTATGTGTTAGAAAAAGTAGAGAAAGAAGTACTTTTCTCCCTCTCTCACAAGAACTCGAGGACACTCAATGAAATTGCTGAGCAGTTGGGTTAGAATGGACAAAGGGTGGTTAACACATGGAATTCACTGCCACAGGAGGTGGTAGCGGCTACAAGCATTGACGGCTTCAAGACGGGATTGGAAGAACATCTGGAGCAGAGGGCCATCAGTGGCTCTTAGCCACAGGGCATCGATGGAGCTCTGTTTGGGGCAGTGATGCTCTGCATAACTTCGTGCTTGGAAGGCAAATGTGGGAGGGCTTCTGGAGTTCTGGCCCCACTGAAGAAGATCATAGATTTATACCCCACCCTTCTCTCTGAAGCAGTCTCAGAGAGGTTTACAATCTCCTTTATCTTCTTCCCCTACAACAGACACCTTGTGAGGTAGGTGGGGCTGAGAGAGCTCTGACAGACGCTGCTCTTTCAAGGACAACTCTTGTGAGAGCTATAGCTGACCCAAAGCCATTCCAGCAGCTGCAAGTGGAGGAGTGGGGAATAAGACCCAGTTCTCACAGACAAGAGTCCACACACTTAACCACTACACCAAATTGGTGGACCTCCTGATGGCCCCTGAGGTTCTCGCCACTGTGTGACACAAAGTGTTGGACCAGATGGACCATTGTCCCCACTGGTGGACCTCCTGATGGCACTTGGGTTCTTTGGCCACTGTGTGACACTGGATGAGTGTTGGACTGGATGGGCCATTGGCCTGATCCAACATGGCTTCTCTTACATTTTTATGTCTGGGGCAGTGATGCTCTGTATTGTTGGTGCTTGTGAAGGTACAGTGGGAAGCCTTCTGGAGTTCTGGCCCTGCTGGTGGACCTCCTGCTGACCCCTGGGTTTTGGCAGATGTGTGACACAGAGAGTTGGACCAGATGGGTCCTTGGCCTGATCCAACAAGGTTTCTCTTATGTTCTTAGGAGTCCTTGAGGCCGCCAAGATGGCGCTAAAAGCATGTTGGCAATACGTGGAATATTTCAGACGTCTGTGCAGACGGATGGAGAGACACAGACTCTCCAGCGGCTCGGATGTCTTCCTGGTATACTGTTTGGCTCTTCCCCACTGAGAAAACAGTCAGCATTTGAAAAAAGGCTTGTGTTCCTAAATTCATCCAAGTTGCAGAACTCGGCTTTTCTTGGCAGGGAATCAGGTAAAGAATTCTTTTCGCCTCTTCAACACAGACTATAAACAGCAGCTCTGGTATCCTGGAGCTCTCTTCTTACGAAGCAGCTCTTTTAAAAGTCAACTAACCACACTTCAAAGTGGCCTGGTGTGATTCCTTAGAAACCAGTTTCTCCCTTGCCCCCAGAACCCCAGAGACAGTATCCTACCCCCACTTATAACAACTTTGCTTGAGGCTTGCGGAGAGAATTATTCTTGGTTTCTGCCTCTGAACTGGCCCTTGAAGCACAATATCAAAATGGCATTCCACTATTCTCTTATTAAAATTAAAAAAAGGAACAGCTCCCTCACATTTTGGGGAGGGGCAGGAAGAGAGAAGAGAGGAATATATGTACAGCAAATTACCAGTTCACAGCACTCCACGGGAGAAGCCTGTGTTTCAATCTGCTAGCCTCTAAGGTATCCCGAAACTCACTCCCCCCTGAGGTGAGTGCCTTCCTTTTTCTTTTTCCTGTCACATAATTCCCTCCCAATGAAGTTGTATGTCTGAGAGGCATACTCTGAGACGCTTCCCCCTCACATACTTTTTTTTTTGAAATGATCTTCCATTTCTTTATTAGTGTATTTTTCCCCCAATTTCTCAGAATGGCTCTGGGAGTCAATTCTGGTTGAAAAGCATGAACATAAGAGAAGCCATATTGGATCAGGCCAATGGCCCATCCAGTCCAACACTCATGTCACACAGTGACCAAAAAAATCAGGTGCCATCAGAAAGTCCATCAGTGGGGCCAGGACACTAGAAGCCCTCCCACTGTGCCCTCCCCCCCCAAAAGCAGAAACTGTTCTGGACAAAGTGGGGTTGGGGGAGCATAACTATTAGATCAAAAAATTAGTTGAGTTACCTCCAGCGTACACGTCTGAGGAGAAGAAAGGGACAGCAAGCTACACTATAGGTGTGCTTTTAGAACGAGAAAGACGACTAATAATAGAAAATGGTATAAGTGGTATCTTGTTCATATCATCTGCTCTTGCAGACACCTTTAGGAAAATAAGGAGATCTTAACGTCCAACAGCGTCCTGTTCCTCCAACCCGTCGTTTTAAAATTAAAAGAACAAAAGCAACGCAACTTTATGCCTCCCATTACTGCAGAAGTGCAATACTCCTTAAAAGCCTTTTTAATTTGGATTCACCAGCAGGGCAGATTGCAGGCAAGGCCAGCCATTCACCAAGGTTTTTTTCTTCTTCTTTTTAAAGTCCAATATGCTATTATTGTAAATTGCACCTTAAACGTAAACCGAGAGGTGGAATATCAGCTTTGTAACCCAATGCCCGCTTTTTCTACAAAGCCTTTGACTGTTAGACCTGACAGCATCCACCTGGGATGGAGAAAAAGACAATGATAATGATGGTGATGATGATATTGGACTTATATCCTGCCCTCCACTCCAAATCTTAGAGTGGCTCACAATCTCCTTTACCTTCCTCCCCCTCCTGTGAGGTGGGTGGGGCTGAGAGCTGGAATTCTCTCTCTCCAGCTTTTATTTATTTTATTTACCTCATATTATGTATGCATGTATTTATTTACCTCATTGATTGATTTATTTACCTCATAATTTATTTACCTCATTCGCACCCCGCTTTCCTCCCCAGTGTGGGCTCTAAGCGGCTTATGTCACTCTCCCCCTCCTCCATTTTATCCTCGCAAAACCCCTGAGAGGTAGGCTGAGCTGAGAGAGTGTTAAGTTGAGGTCACTGGAACTTCTACCAGCAGAAGATGGTAGTTTCTTTGGAGCAGCTCTGAACAGAGATATTCAACAGAGGGAAATTCAAGGGCACGCCAAAACTTTATGTATAGAGAACAAGGTGAAAGTGTATGGTTTCTATCAGATACTTCAGCTGAATATAAATGACAGGCTATTTATAATAGAGAATGTTAGGTAGACGTTAGCCTGTTATTCCCACTTTTCTGTGAGCCCTCCCCTCTCTCAGGGTCCATAATACGTCCCCTACAGTGTTGCCTCTAAGCTGCGTTAGTGTGAGCTAGCTCACAGTTTTTTAGCCTCAGGCTCACACATTTTTGTCTTAGCTCAGGAAAAATAGTCCCAGAGCAAACTAATTGATGCAGTAACTCACAACTTCAGCGCCAGTAGCTCACAAAGTAAATTTTTTGCTCATAAAACTCCACAGCTTAGAGGGAACGCTGGTCCCCTCTCATGTGAGGTGGATGTTTTGTATTCTCCAGTCTGGCCCCTTCTTAGGTACAGGTAACCCACACAGAATCTTTCAGAGAACCACATTAATCCCTTGTGCTAGGGAGCCTTTTTTTTTGTTATCTTCCTCATAAAGTCCCCTCATCCACACTCTTTTTTCTCTGCTTCCCACAACTACCTTCTGCCCATCTTGGCAGGTTAGAATCCTTTTTCTCCATTCCACACCTCCCTCCTCTGCTCTGTCAATCAGGCTATACCTTTTGGAATAATCACAGTCATTCTGCAAGCAGCGTAGGGATTCGAACCTGGGTCTCCATTTTGGCATCCTCCAAATTCCTCCTTGCTCTCCTGAAAGCAAATTTTGCTTGCCGCAAATGACTAGATGGCTATTTCTCCGTCTTTATTATTTATGCAGCACCATAAGAACACCAGAAGAGCAGTGCTGTGTCAGACCAGGGAGGGTCCATCTAGTCCAGCATCCTGTCTCACACAGTGGCCAACCAGTTCCTCTGGAGGGCCAGCAACAAGGCAGAGAGGTTATGGCCTTCCCCTGAGAAGAACATCAGAAGAGCCCCACTGGATCAGACCAGCAAGGGTCCATCTAGTCCAGCATCCTGTCTCACACAGTGGCCAACAACTCCGTCTGGACAGCCAACAATACGGCAGATAGGTCGAGGCCTTCCTGGCTGGATCACACCAGTGGTCCACCTACTCTAGCATCCTGCCTCAGACAGAGGACAACCATTTCTTCCAAAGGTCCAATCACAGGGCAGAGAGCCCTACTGGATCAGCCCAGTGGACCCTCTAGTCCAGCATCCTGTATCACAGTGGCCAGCCAGTTCCTCGGGAGGGCCAACAACAAGACACAGAGGCCAAGACCTACATAAGAAGAGCCCTGTTGGGTCAGACCCATGGTCCATCTCATCCAGAATCCTGTCTCATACAGTGGCCAACCAGTTCCTCTGGAGGGCCAACAACAGAGGCCAAGATCTTCCCCGATAAGAACCTCAGAAGAGCCCTGCTGGATCAGACCAGTGGGGGTTCATCTAGTCCAGCATCCCGTCTTACACAACGTCCACCCAGTTCCTCTGTAAATCCAACAATAGGGCATAGAGGCCGAGCCCTTCCTTGATGTTGCCTCCTGGGCATGGGATTCAGAGGACGACTGCCTCTGGCTATGGAGGTTCCCTTTATTCCACCGGCGAAAGTGCTTGGGTTCCCCTCTCGTTGCTTGTCCTTCTTTCCATCCTCTTTCTCGCTCTCCACATTTAGGCCACGAGCCCTTTAAAAGCAAGAATGGGTTTGGGCTGCAGCATCACACACTATAATGCTCCATGGCACTACATAAATATTGTAAAAAAAAAAAGGAGGGAAACGGCCCTTTGGTCATCTGATGGGAGGAAAAACTGCCTCCAGGGGAACAAGGAAAGATTTTCTGGTACCACGGATAAGAATTATGGGTGGGATTTTTCCCTCCCCCTTCTTCCATCCCAGGTCATAGAACTGCCGCCGTTGATTTGCGTGCAGGGACAGGTTAGGCTAATAAAAAACGTTGCGAGAAGCTAGTAAATTCTGCGGGCTTCTGTGCCCTGGCTGAATACAAACCGTAATTTAAGAAGACGGGTGAGCGTAGTTATCCCTTTAAAAGTTACACGCTTCCTTTCCTAAACAAATAACTCAAGGGAGTCCAGATCAATTAAAGGATGAATAAAAGGCAATAAAAGCTAATATGGAGCCATTAAACGGCTTCCATGTTTACTCGGATAAACATCATTAAATGCAGCTGCACGGGTTTACTGAAGAACAGGAGTGCTTCAAAGCCCAGCCAACAGCTGTCAATTTTCACACAGAACCCGCACAGATGTAGGGCTTAATTCAAAGATCATGCAGTTTGAGCCTGAGAGCCAGTTTGGTGTGGTGGTTAAGTGCATGGACTCTTCTGGGAGAACTGGGTTTGATTCCCCACTCCTCCACTTGCACTTGCTGGAATGGCCTTGGTTCAGCCAGAGCTCTCTTATCTGGGAGAACCGGGTTTGATTCCCCACTCCTCCACTTGCACCTGCTGGAATGGCCTTGGTTCAGCCAGAGCTCTCTTATCTGGGAGAACTGGGTTTGATTCCCCACTCCTCCACTCGCACCTGCTGGAATGGCCTTGGTTCAGCCAGAGCTCTCTTATCTGGGAGAACCGGGTTTGATTCCCCACTCCTCCACTTGCACCTGCTGGAATGGCCTTGGTTCAGCCAGAGCTCTCTTATCTGGGAGAACCGGGTTTGATTCCCCACTCCTCCACTTGCACCTGCAGGAATGGCCTTGGTTCAGCCAGAGCTCTCTTATCTGGGAGAACCGGGTTTGATTCCCCACTCCTCCACTTGCACCTGCAGGAATGGCCTTGGTTCAGCCAGAGCTCTCTTATCTGGGAGAACTGGGTTTGATTCCCCACTCCTCAACTTGCACCTGCTGGAATGGCCATGGTTCAGCCAGAGCTCTCTTATCTGGGAGAACCGGGTTTGATTCCCCACTCCTCCACTTGCACCTGCTGGAATGGCCTTGGTTCAGCCAGAGCTCTCTTATCTGGGAGAACCGGGTTTGATTCCCCACTCCTCCACTTGCACCTGCTGGAATGGCCTTGGTTCAGCCAGAGCTCTCTTATCTGGGAGAACCGGGTTTGATTTCCCCCCTTCCTCCACTTGCACCTGCAGGAATGGCTTTGGGTCAGCCATAGCTCTCTTATCTGGGAGAACCGGGTTTGATTCCCCACTCCTCCACTTGCACCTGCAGGAATGGCTTTGGGTCAGCCATAGCTCTCTTATCTGGGAGAACCAGGTTTGATTCCCCACTCCTCCACTTGCACCTGCTGAAATGGCCTTGGTTCAGCCAGAGCTCTCTTATCTGGGAGAACCGGGTTTGATTCCCCCCTCCTCCACTTGCACCTGCAGGAATGGCTTTGGGTCAGCCATAGCTCTCTTATCTGGGAGAACCCGGTTTGATTCCCCACTCCTCCACTTGCACCTGCTGGAATGGCCTTGGGTCAGCCAGAGCTCTCTTATCTGGGAGAACCGGGTTTGATTCCCCCCTCCTCCACTTGCAGCTGCTGGAATGGCTTTGGGTCAGCCATAGCTCTCTTATCTGGGAGAACCGGGTTTGATTCCCCCCTCCTCCACTTGCACCTGCTGGAATGGCTTTGGGTCAGCCATAGCTCTCTTATCTGGGAGAACCGGGTTTGATTCCCCACTCCTCCACTTGCACCTGTTGGAATGGCCTTGGTTCAGCCAGAGCTCTCTTATCTAGGAAAACTGGGTTTGATTCCCCCCTCCTCCACTTGCACCTGCAGGAATGGCCTTGGTTCAGCCAGAGCTCTCTTATCTAGGAAAACCGGGTTTGATTCCCCCCTCCTCCACTTGCACCTGCAGGAATGGCCTTGGTTCAGCCAGAGCTCTCTTATCTGGGAGAACCAGGTTTGATTCCCCACTCTTCCACTTGCACCTGCTGGAATGGCCTTGGTTCAGCCAGAGCTCTCTTATCTGGGAAACCGGGTTTGATTCCCCCTCCTCCACTTGCACCTGCAGGAATGGCCTTGGTTCAGCCAGAGCTCTCTTATCTGGGAGAACCGGGTTTGATTCCCCCTCCTCCACTTGCACCTGCTGGAATGGCCTTGGTTCAGCCAGAGCTCTCTTATCTGGGAGAACCGGGTTTGATTCCCCCTTCTCCACTTGCACCTGCTGGAATGGCCTTGGTTCAGCCAGAGCTCTCTTATCTGGGAGAACCAGGTTTGATTGCCCCCTCCTCCACTTGCACCTGCTGGAATGGCCTTGGGTCAGCCAGAGCTCTCTTATCTGGGAGAACCAGGATTGATTCCCCACTCCTCCACTTGCACCTGCCGGAATGGCTTTGGTTCAGCCAGAGCTCTCTTATCTGGGAGAACCGGGTTTGATTCCCCACTCCTCCACTTGCACCTGCTGGAATGGCCTTGGTTCAGCCAGAGCTCTCTTATCTGGGAGAACCAGGTTTGATTCCCCACTCCTCCACTTGCACCTGCCGGAATGGCCTTGGGTCAGCCAGAGCTCTCTTATCTGGGAGAACCGGGTTTGATTCCCCACTCCTCCACCTGCAGCTGCTGGAATGGCCTTGGTTCAGCCAGAGCTCTCTTATCTGGGAGAACCAGGTTTGATTCCCCCCTCCTCCACTTGCACCTGCCGGAATGGCCTTGGTTCAGCCAGAGCTCTCTTATCTGGGAGAACCGGGTTTGATTCCCCACTCCTCCACTTGCACCTGCTGGAATGGCCTTGGTTCAGCCAGAGCTCTCTTATCTGGGAGAACCAGGTTTGATTGCCCCCTCCTCCACTTGCACCTGCAGGAATGGCCTTGGGTCAGCCAGACCTCTCTTATCTGGGAGAACCAGGTTTGATTCCCCACTCCTCCACTTGCACCTGCTAGCATGGCCTTGAGTCAGTCATGGCTCTGGCAGAGGTTGTCCTTGAAAGGGCAGCTGCTGTGAGAGCCCTCTCAACCCCACCCACCTCACTGTTGTGGGGAAGGAAGGGAAAGGAGATTGTAGGCCACTCTGAGACTCTGTCCTTGAAAGGGCAGCTGCTGTGAGAGCCCTTTCAGCCCCACCCACCTCACAAGGTGTCTGTTGTGGGAGAGGACGATATAGGAGATTGTAAGCCGCTCTGAGACTCTGAGTCAAAGAGAAGGGCGGGGTATAAATCTGCAGTCTTCTTCTTCTTCTAACGTATAGGGTTGCGAGCCTTCAGGTGCTGGCTGAAGATCTTCTGACACTACGACTGATCTCCAAGCCACAGAGATCAGTTCTCGTTGAGAAAATGGCCGCTTTGGAAGGTGGACTCCAAGGCAGAGGTGGCCAAAGTGTGGCTCTTTCACAAATATTGAATGACTGTTGAAACCCCCACTGTCCCATCAGCCTGCTCGGAGAATTAATTGAATTAGATGCGTTTGTAATAAGAAAGAAAATGTAAGCAAGAGAGGCATTTGTTCTCACTCTCCAGCCTTGATTTCCCCATATCTCCTTGCAGATTCTTCCCTTTCCCCTTTTCCTGTAGCTGAAATTCAATAAAACTTTTAATTTAAAAAAAGAGAGAAGGTATTTTTTCAGTTAAAGTTGCTTTCTTTCCATCTCTCCCTCCCTCTCTCCTCCCTGCTCTCAAACATCTGATGTTCATCTCTTGTGGCCAGGGCTTTTTCTGTAGAAAAAGCCCAGCAGGAACTCATTTGCGTATTAGCCCACACCCCCTGATATCATCATGGTTTCGCGCAGGGCTGTTTTTTTGTAGAAAAAGCTCAGCAGGAACTCATCTCCATATTAGGTCACACCCCCTGACATCACCATGGTTTTGCACAGCATTTTTTTTTCTTTTAGAAAAAGCCCAGAGGGAACTCGTTTGGATATTAGGCTACACCCACTGACATCACCATGGTTTCGCACATGGGTTCTTTGCAGAAAAAAGCCCAGCAGGAACTCATATGCATATTAGACCACACCCCCTGACACCAGCCCAAGCCGGAACTGCATTCCGGTGCATTCCAACTAAAAAAAAACCCCTGCTTACAAACATCTGACGTTTATTCCATGTGGCTCTTAGGTTAAGCAAGTTTGGCCACTCCTGCTCTATGGTATTACACCTCACTGAAGCCCCTCCCCCTCCTCAAACCCTGCCTTCTTCAGGCGCCATCCCCAAATCTCCAGGTATTTCCCAAGCCAAAGCTGGCAGCCCTCCTAATACACAACAGCCAAAAGGTGATTCAGAGCAGCAATTGCCCAATTTCCATTTTCAGCCTCTTCAGCTTTGAAATTTCAGTCTGGGATAAAGGCAGCATCAAGCAGCAGCTTCCAAAGGCAGGCCTCATGCTGGAGCGGAAGTTTCGAGATTAAGCCGAGGGGACATACTGTTTTTTAAAAATTGCTTTGGGTTAGGAATTAAAGCAAAATTATTCCACGAGCTTCTCTGAGCAAGTCATTCAGTCACTGTCTCCTATAGGGACTGAAAACAGTCCTAAAACAGTCCTAAACAGTCCTAAAACAGCAACAGATGACTTTGGAGCGAGAGGTCAGACACGGCTGGAAAACTGGGCTAAAATCAACACAATGCATTTTAACAGGGATAAATGTAAAGTTCCGCATTTAGGTAGGAAAAACCCAATGCATGGTTATAGGATGGGGGGGACTTGTCTTAGCAGTAGCAGGTGCGAAAGGGAGGGACGGTGGCTCAGTGGTAGAGCATCTGCTTGGTAAGCAGAAGGTCCCAGGTTCAATCCCTGGCATCTCCAAAAAAGGGTCCAGGCAAATAGGTGTGAAAAACCTCAGCTTGAGACCCTGGAGAGCCGCTGCCAGTCTGAGAAGACAAGACTGACTTTGATGGACCAAGGGTCTGATTCAGTATAAGGCAGCTTCATATGTTCAAGGATCTCAGAGTCTTGGTGGACCATACGCTGAACGTGAGTCAACGGTGTGATGTTTCTATGAAGAAAAGTTAAAACGCTTGGGGCTCTTTAGCTTGGAGAAATGTCGACTGCGAGGTGACATGATAGAGGTTGACAAGATTATGCATGGGATGGAGAAAGTACAGAAAAAAGTCCTTTTATCCCTTTCTCACAATACAAGAACAGAAAATTAACAAATTCAGAAAACCTTTGATCTGGGTTGAATTAGCATGGGAAACCATAAAACAGTAACATGCCAGAATGTGAGAATGTCTGTTAATTATTCTATTGCTAATAAACCTGGGTCAAAAAGAAGGCATTTCTTTCCCAAAAGTTTCAGTTAATCCCACGCTTGACGAAACTGTCGCTGCTATTCGCAGGATTTAAAGAGAACGGACTTTTTACTGTGAATCTGTGAACGGATTATCGACTGTGAATTTGTGAAAATGGACTGTGGATTTTGTGTGAATTTCTACTGAATTGTTCAATCAATTGCAATGGTTGAGTATAACTGGAATGGAGCAGTCCCCGACATTTTTGGCACCAGGGGCCGGTTTTGTAGAAGACAATTTTTCCACGGACCGAGGGGGGGTGGTATGGTTTCTGGATGATAAATTGTGCCCTTTATTTCTATTATTACATTGTAATATATAATGAAATAATTATACAACTCGGGGCCCGGTTGATAACAGGCCACGGCCTGGGACCGTTCCACGGCCCAGGGGTTGGGGACCCCTGGACTAACGTATATTTCTATTATATGCCTGTTCGAAGTGTTTACAAGATAATTTTTATTTTATTTATTTATTATTTGTATTTATGCCCCGCCCTCCCCAGTTGGGCTCAGGGCAGCTAACAGCAAGTAAAACAACAATGCTGAATTATTACAATAAAATTATTACAAAATTATGACAAGAAAGCATTATTTAAAAAATAACATATGACACTATAAATGAAGATATACTCTGTGGCTCCAAGATGGCGTTAATAGCGCTTGTTAAAATTCTTGATGTTTTAAGGGCTTTATTTATGTCTGGTTGTAGAAAATGTGATTCAAGAAGCTATTTTACAAGCCTCTTGGAATGAAGCCATCTTGTCAATACAGAAAGAAGGCACAGATGCTAAAGAAATTAAAAATTACAGACACATTTCATCAGGGCATATTTCTAGGATGGAAAACCACCGCCTTCCCAAGATTGCCCTGTATGGCGAACTCTCCACCGGCCATCGAAATAGAGGGGCACCAAAGAAGAGGTACAAGGACTCCTTGAAGAAATCCCTTAGCACCTGTCACATCAACCATCACCAGTGGTCTGACCTAGCCTCAGATCGCAAAGCATGGAGGCACACCATCCACCAGGCTGTCTCTTCCTTTGAGAACGCACGCATAGCTGGTCTTGAGGACAAAAGGAGATTGAGGAAGAATCGCACTGCTACAGGACCAACCCTAAATCAGACTTTTCCCTGCAGCCGCTGTGGCCGGACCTGCCTGTCCCACATTGGTCTTGTCAGCCACCAGCGAGCCTGCAGCAAACGTGGACTATTGCACCCTTCTTAAATCTTCGTTCGCGAAGCCAAGCCGAGAGAGAGAGAGAGAGATATGTCTGGTTTATCTGTCATAGTAATTTTGGGTCACAGTAGCCTTTTCCAGGTTTTGGTCTTGTTTCAACTTCGGGTGACCTCTCTCTGAGTTTTTGGTTGTCTCTCTGTGGCCTGGCAACCAGGAGAAAATGGCGGGGGGAGAGGCCATGACTGGCGATCCTGGTGATTAATGGTTTTTAGAAGGCTTACGTTTCTGGTACGAACAGAACTTCTCGTTTTGCAAAACATTATGTTTCTTTTAGATCATTGCAGTCCAGCTCGGACATTTTATAGAATGGTGGGGTAGAGTTTTAATAAATAAAATAGATTGGTCAAAGATTTGGGGCTGACCAATGAGATTCACACAACTTGTGATGCCCACAACCTGCTATTCATTGCCAGATGCGGGCATGGGCAGTAGCTTAGATCAGGGGTGTCGAACTCATTTGTGACGAGGGCTGGATATAAATGAGACCTTTTTGGGCTAGGCCGTGTTGGGCCAGGCCATTTGTGTACCTATTTAAGATTAGGTATCAGAGATATAATTTTTTTTTAAAGGACAGACAAACATGATTAAAGATTTTTTTAAAAAAAATCTTAAAATAAAACATGCTTAAAACATTAGCAATCGGTCTTAACGGTGCTTTTTTTTTTTTAATTTCTCCCATGGGATCCAGGGAATTGGGCAAAGGAAGCTCTGGCTCTTTTCTTCCTTCCGTATGGGACCAGGAGTGGAAGAAGCCTCAGTCAATGGAGAAAATAGAGGCTTTGCTCTGTAGTTCCTGTGTGATTGAGCAAACCTGGCAAAGCAAGTTGAGAAGCAGAAGAAGGCAAGATAGAGGGAGAAGGAAGCAGATGACAGCCAGTTGCTTGGGGGCCTGATAGAAGCCCTCTGGGGGCCTGATTTGGCCCCCAGACCGCATGTTTGACACCCCTGGCTTAGATTATTATTGACAAGCGAGCGACAGATGTTTTGATAAATGGAATTTCCACATTCGGGGCGGTCTCCCTCTGAATAACAAATGCTGGCGACAAACAGGGAAGAGACGTCACCTTCATGTCCTGCTTGTGCAGTCCCAGAAGCTTCTGTCTGGCCACTCCTGAGTCCAGTCGTCGAACTAGACAGGTCTCGGTCTGGTCTGGCAGGGGAACTGTTGTGCTCCGACTGGCATCCTGCAACCATTAAAACAGAACAACTGATGTCTTTGGAAAGAGGGATGCAATGGTGGTGGTGGAGGAGGAGGTGGAAGAGGAAGAAGAAGAATAAGAAGAAGAGAAAAAGAAAAAGAAAAAGAGGAAAAAGAAACAGAAACAGAAACAGAAAAAGAAGAAAAGGAAAAAGAAGAAAAAGAAGAAATTTATACCCGGCCTTCACTACCCAAAGGTGTTTCAGAGCAGCTTACAATCTCCTTTCCCTTTCGCTCCCCACAACAGACACCCTGGGAGGTAGGTGGGGCTGAGAGAGCTCTGAGAGAACTGCTTTTGGGAGAACAGCTCTGCTGACAACTATGACTGACCCAAGGTCACACCAGCTGGCTGCATGTGTAGGAGCAGGCGGATCTCCCTGATGAGTCCACGCCTTAACTGCAACACCAAGGTATAGAACCAAGATATAGCAACCCCGTAGGATTTTCAAAGGTGAGAGGTGCTTTGCCGTTGCCTGCCTCTGCTCAGCAACCCTAGACTTCCTCGGTACTCCATGCACTAACTCAGGCCATCCCTATGCAGCTTCTGAAAGCTGATGAGTTTGGTCTAGCCTGGACCAACCAGGTCAGGGCAGAGACAAACAGACAATAGTTTGCCATTTCTTGTATCTGCTTAGCAACCCCAGCCTTCTTTGGCTTAAAGGACCAGGGAGGAGGTGATAAGACCTTGACCTGAGACCCTGGCTCAGTGGCAGAGCCTCTGTTTGGCATTCAGAAGGTCCCAGGTTCAATCTCCAGCATCTCCAATTAAAAGGACCAGGCAGGAAGTGATGGGAAAGACCTTGACCTGAGACCCTGACTCAGTGGCAGAGCCTCTACTTGGCATGCAGAAGGTCCCAGGTTCAATCCCCAGCATCTCCAGTTCAGAGGACCAGGCAGGAGGTGGTGGGAAAGACCTTGACCTGAGACCCTGGCTCAGTGGCAGAGCCTCTGCTTGGCATGCAGAAGGTGGAATCCCCAGCATCTCCGCTTAAAAGGATCATGGGGGGTGTGATGTGAAAGACCTCAGCCTGAGACCCTGGAGAGCCGCTGCCAGTCTGAGTAGACAGCATTGGCTTTGATGGGCCAAGGGTCTGATACAGTATAAGGCAACTTCGTGCATTCATGTATTCAGCTTACAGGCCAGGTGCTTCAGTAGAAGGAAAACACAGCATTTAAGACCTGGAGGAAGGCAGGACCATTTGTTTCCTCCGCAGCTTGCCCTTGCTGCAGCACACATGTGGCTTTACCTGCAGCAGGCGAAGAGGCTCCCTTCTGGGGGTCCCACATAGAAGTCTTCACCCTGCTGCCAGCCCCACCTGGATCCGGGGTACGTGGGGGATCGCGGAAGGCAGACGGAAGGGGAGAGGGTGATACACTGGGCTTCGGATGAAGTGCTGGAGGATGCCCTGGAAAAAGGAAAGAAAGAAATGGCATCTGGAGGCAGCTCCTAAGCAGCAAAGCATGAGGCGCAAAGCAGGACTTTTTTTGCTGCAGGAACTCCTTTGCATATTAGGCCACACCTCCCTGATGCAGCCAATCCTCCAAGAGCTTACAGGGCCTGCTGTAAGCTCCAGGAGCATTGGACATATGGACATATGAAGCTGCCTTATACTGAATCAGACCCTCAGTCCATCAAAGTCAGTATTGTCTACTCAGACTGGCAGCGGCTCTCCAGAGTCTCAAGCTGAGGTTTTTCACAAGGTGATAATTTTTTGCTTCTTTCAGCTCTTATGGGCCAATCTGTCTCTTCAGGAAATGGAAAAGTGCACTAGGAGGAGGCAAGACGGGCTACATAGCCAAAGTCACTCATCTTAAGCAACAAAGAAAAAAACCCCTGGGTCCATCAAAGTCAGTCTTGTCTTCTCAGACTGGCAGCGGCTCTCCAGAGTCTCAAGCTGAGGTTTTTCACACCTATTTGCCTGGACCCTTTTTTGGAGATGCCAGGGATTGAACCTGGAACCTTCTGCTTACCAAGCAGATGCTCTACCACTGAGCCACCGTCCCTCCCCAATTGGCTACATCAGGAGGGTGTGGCCTAACATGCAAAGGAGTTCTCCTGCTGCAAAAAAAGCCGTGGCACAAGGTGATAATTTTTTGCTTCTTTCAGCTCTTATGGGCCAATAATTTTTTGCTTCTTTCAGCTCTTATGGGCCAATCTGTCTCTTCAGGAAATGGAAAAGTGCACTAGGAGGAGGCAAGACGGGCTACATAGCCAAAGTCACTCATCTTAAGCAACAAAGAAAAAAACCCCTGAATAATAAGAGCCCAGTGGCACAGAGTGGTAAAGCTGAAGTACTGCAGTCCAAGCTCTGCTCACGACCTGAGTTCGATCCCGGCGGAAGCTGGGTTCAGGTAGCCGGCTCAGGTTGACTCAGCCTTCCATCCTTCCGAGGTCGGTCAAATGAGCACCCAGCTTGCTGGGGGGAAAGGGTAGATGACTGGGGAAGGCAATGGCAAACCACCCCATTAAAAAGTCTGCCATGAAAACGTTGTTATGCGACGTCACCCCAGAGTCAGAAATGACTGGTGCTTGCACAGGGGACGACCTTTACTTTTTTATATAAAAATACCCATAAAGGCTACTCAATGTGTAGAATATTATTCAAATAGATATTATTGCAAAGTCAATAAAACTTACAAAAATTCCATACAAAAACACATTGAGATCAATAGGGGGAAAAATGCATATAGTGAGCCAACAGCTTCAACAATGGTATATATCAGGGGTGGCCAAACTGTGGCTCGGGAGCCATATGTGGCTCTTTCATACCAATTGTGAACATATGAAGCTGCCTTATACTGAATCAGACCCTGGGTCCATCAAAGTCAGTCTTGTCTTCTCAGACTGGCAGCGGCTCTCCAGGGTCTCAAGCTGAGGTTTTTCACACCTATTTGCCTGGACCCTTTTTAGTTGGAGATGCCGGGGATTGAACCTGGGACCTTCTGCTTCTCAAGCCGACGCTCTACCACTGAGCCACCGTCCCTCCCCAAATAGGTGTTTTGAGAGCCACCCCATTGTGTGGCTCTCAAAACCTCACCGACCTGTCAACTGGCTTGGAGAAGACCTTTGTCTCTTTAAATCGCTTCTCCAAGCCAGCCTGCGGCTTGCAGGATGCATTTAAAGTTGTTTTCTTCCCACCTCTCTCTCTCTTCTCCCCCTCAATCTATTTGCCTTTTTGCCTGCCTGCCTCCTTCCATGTCTTGAGACGGGGGCGGATACTTCCTGCCCTGTTTCTGAGACCTTCCTTCAGGGCAGCAAAACACACGCTTGACCCCCACCCGCTCCACCCCCAGTTGGGCCAGGGGGGAAAGTGGGGGGGGGGGAACCGCGGGAGCCCAGCATCCCTGCCGCACTCACACGAGGCGATGACGTCCCGAGCCAGGTACAGCTGCAAGTCCTCGAGGATCCAGAGCAGGTCGGAGACGCGGGCGTTGCGATTCATCCAGGCCCACATGAGCTGCTGGGTGCGCCCCTCCGTCTTCTCGTACAGGCGCAGCTCCACCTGGTTCCGTGCAATCCTGGAGGCTGAGAGGCAGCGGGGGAAGGAAAGAGGCCGGTCACGCTTAAGGCAGTTTGAAACCCGGGCTTGCGTTGCCCTGACCAGTTTGGTGTAGCGGTGAAGTGTGCGGACTCTTATCTGGGAGGACCGGGTTTGATTCCCCACTCCTCCACCTGCACCTGCTGGAATGGCCTTGGGTAGGTTGTAGCTCTGGCAGAGGTTGTCCTTGAAAGGGCAGCTTCTGCCAGAGCTCTCTCAGCCACACCCACCTCACAGGGTTTGATTCCCCACTCCTCATGCACCTGGTAGCATGGCCTTGGGTCAGTCGTAGCTCTGACAGGGGTTGTCCTTGAAAGGGCAGCTTCTGTCAGAGCTCTCTCAGCCACACCCACCTCACAGGGTTTGATTCCCCACTCCTCCACTTGCACCTGCTGGCATGACCTTGGGTCAGCCATAGCTCTGGCAGAGGTTGTCCTTGAAAGGGCAGCTGCTGTGAGAGCCCTCTCAGCCCCACCCACCTTCCAGGGTGTCTGTTGTGGGGGAGGAAGATAAAGGAGATTGTGAGCTACTCTGAGAGTCTGAGATTCGGAGTGAATGGCAGGATATAAATCCAGTAGCCCAAAACTGCAACTTCCTAAGAATCTTCTTAGCGATAGGAACCCTGAGGTTACATACAAATTAGCAAAATTTGGCTGGCTTGCCACAAGAATAAGGAAAACTCTAATGATTCACTCAGGAAATGGCTAAATGCCTTTGCCATTCTGTTGGCTTTAACCGCCATATTGTGTTATATTTGTAGTTTTATAACAGTATTTTATGCCTTCTATGCCTTTCATGTAAGATTTTATGGACAATCAGTTTTAATTTTCTATGGTTTTACTGCTTTAAATGCTGGCTTAGGCAGTGAATAAATACTTTATTTATTAAGGGAAGAAACAAAGAGTTCTAGAGAGGGTTTTGAGTTCATCCTTGGTTTTAACGCTAATTTTACATCTTCAGGGTGTCTTAATGTCTGTATTCGTATTTTATGTATGTTTTAGGTGGTATCATATTTTAGTGTATAATAAGTATTGTATATTCATATCACTTTTATGAATTGCTTGCTGGTCTGTGACCGTTATAAACAAACAAACAAACAAATAAATAAATCCGATATCATCCTCCTCATCATCATCTGACCTTGGAAGCACAGCCAAGTCCCGTCTTGGAAGCTGCGGGTCAGCAGGGCTGACTCCAGCAGATACTTGGATGGGAAATCACTTGGAATACCAGCAGTGGGAAGGGCAGGGACAGGCTTGATTCAGCCACTGCCCTGAATATCCTCCAGGCCCCCAGTAGGGGTCAGTCCCCAAAGGTTGTTACGATTTCCAGATGCATGCAAACACACACTCATGCGCTCAGCTGCGGGGTGACATGATAGAGGTGGACTGGATTCTGCACGGGACGGAGAAAGTAGAGAAAGAAGTACTTTCCTCCCTTTCTCACAATACAAGAACTCGTGGGCATTCGATGAAATTGCTGAGCAGACGGGTTAAAACGGATAAAAGGAAGTCCTTCTTCACCCAAAGGGTGATTAACATGTGGAATTCACTGCCACAGGAGGTGGGGGCGGCTACAAGCATAGCCAGCTTCAAGAGGGGGTTAGATAAAAATATGGAGCAGAGGTCTATCAGTGGCTATTAGCCACGGTATATATATGTGTGTATGTGTGTGTGTATACACACATATATTGGCCACTGTGTGACACAAAGCATTGGACTGGATGGGCCATTGGCCTGATCCAACATGGCTTCTCTTATGTGACAAAGAGTGTTGGACTGGAGGGGCCAGTGGAATGACCCAACATGGCTTCTCTTATGTTCTTATGTGTCACAGAGTGTTGGACTGGATGGGCCATTGGCCTGACCCAGCATGGCTTCTCTTATGTGACAAAGAGTGTTGGACTGGAGGGGCCATTGGCCTGATCCAACATGGCTTCTCTTATGTGACACAGAGCATTGGACTGGATGGGCCATTGGCCTGATCCAACATGGCTTCTCTTATGTTCTTATGTGACGCAGAGTGTTGGACTGGAGGGGCCATTGGCCTGATCCAACAGGGCTCCTCTTATGTTCTTATACAGTACACATAAAAACACAAAAATACCAAAAGAGAAAAGAGAACCTAGGTTTGTGAAGAACATGATTTTTAAACTCCCAGTGGCCAGCTGTGTTGGGCTGAAGCAGTAGAACAAAGTAGGAGTTCAAGCTGCACCTTTAAGACCACAAAGTTTTATTCAGAATGGAAGCTTTCGTATGCAAGCCTACTTCTTCAGACGAGGGGATGGGGGTACAGTGGGCTGAAATCCATGAAGGCGGTGGATTAAGAGTGTAAACTGAGACAGAGTTAGGATCAAATGGCAAAATAGTGTAATGAACTGGAAAACCATCTGGTCTGGATAGCCATAAAAGGGAATAAAAGTTGCCCGTTAATTGCCATTGCTGCAAGTCTAGGCAAAACAAACCACGAGGAAATGCGCGAGAACAAAGCAGGAATCGAGTGGCACCTTTAAGAACAACAAAGTTTTATTCAGAACGTTCTGAACAAAGCTCAGTTGGTCTTAAAGGTACACTTGACTCCTACTTTGTTCTACTGCTTCAGACCAACATGGCTGCCCAGCTGGATCTATCTACAGGAAATACATGTCCTTTTTTTTTTTGCCATCGAGTCACATGATGACCCTGTGGGGGTTTTCCAGGCTACAGACCTTGGGAAGGGGAAACCCCCTGCGTAACTCCCATGCAGAAGACCCAGCAAAATCCCCACCCTCTGATGCTTCACATGGGGCGTGTGCGGGTGACTCATCGGGATCCTCTTGCCTCAGTCACCAAAATATCTTTGACACAGAAATCTTTCATAGAATCACAGAGTTGGAAGGGACCTCCAGGGTCATCTACTCCAGCGGCGTCAAACTCATTTGTTACGAGGTCCGGATCTGATGTAAAAGAGACCTTGTCGGGGCAGGCTGGGCTGTGTCAGGCCAGGCCATGTGTGTACTTATTTAAGATTAGGCAGCAAGGATATAAGAGCCCCGTGGCGCAGAGAGGTAAAGCTGCAGTACCGCAGTCGGAGCCCTCTGCTCACGACCGGAGTTCGATCCCAGCGGAAGCTGGGTTCAGGTAGCCGGCTCCAGGTTGACTCAGCCTTCCAACCTCGCGAGGTCGGTCAAATGAGTCCCCAGCTTGCTGGGGGGAAAGCGTAGATGACTGAGGAAGGCAATGGCAAACCACTCCGTAACAAAGTCTGCCGTGAAAACGTTGTGAAAGCAACGTCACCCCAGGGTCGGAAACGACTGGTGATTGCACAGGGGACCTTTCCTTTACCTTTTTTTTAAAGCAGAGATATAAACTTTATAATGGACACAGACAAACACGACTAAAGATTTTTTTAAAAACCTTAAAATAAGACACGCTTAAAACATTAGCACTTGTTGGTCTTAAAGGTACTGGCTATCACATATGAAGCCCTCTGTGGTCCTGCCCCCCTCTCTCCTTATGCTCGGCCACAACAACTCCATTCATGTCAGCAGGGGTTTCCACAGATGCCTAACGGGCGAAATCCTAGAGTTGGAAGGGATCTCCAGGGTCATCTAGTCCAACCACCTGCACAATGCAGGAAACTCACACACGCCTCCTCCTAAATTCACAGCATCCTTATTGCTGTCAGATGGCCATCTAGCCTCTGCTTAAAAACCTCCAAGCAAGGAGAGCTCACCACCTCCTGAGGAAGCCTGATCCACTGAGGAATCGCTCTAAACTCACAAACACCTCCCCCTAAATTCACAGGATCTGCACTGCGGTCAAATGGCCCTCTAGCCTCTGTTGAAAAACCTCCAAGGAAGGAGAGCCCACCACCTCCCAAGGAAGCCTGTTCCACTGAGGAACCGCTCTAAACTCACAAACACCTCCCCCTAAATTCACAGGATCTTCATGGCTGTCAGATAGCCATCTAGCCTCTGTTGAAAAACCTCCAAGGAAGGAGAGCCCACCACCTCCCAAGGAGGAAGCCTGTTCCACTGAGGAACCGCTCTAAACTCACAAACACCTCCCCCTAAATTCACAGGATCTTCATGGCTGTCAGATAGCCATCTAGCCTCTGTTGAAAAACCTCCAAGGAAGGAGAGCCCACCACCTCCCAAGGAGGAAGCCTGTTCCACTGAGGAACCGCTCTAAACTCACAAACACCTCCCCCTAAATTCACAGGATCTTCATGGCTGTCAGATAGCCATCTAGCCTCTGTTGAAAAACCTCCAAGGAAGGAGAGCCCACCACCTCCCAAGGAGGAAGCCTGTTCCACTGAGGAACCGCTCTAAACTCACAAACACCTCCCCCTAAATTCACAGGATCTTCATCGCTGTCAGATAGCCATCTAGCCTCTGTTGAAAAACCTCCAAGGAAGGAGAGCCCACCACCTCCCAAGGAGGAAGCCTGTTCCACTGAGGAACCACTTTAAACTCACAAACACCTCCCCCTAAATTCACAGGATCTTCATCGCTGTCAGATAGCCATCTAGCCTCTGTTGAAAAACCTCCAAGGAAGGAGAGCCCACCACCTCCCGAGGAGGAAGCCTGTTCCACTGAAGAATCGCTCTAAACTCACAAAGACCTCCCCCTACATTCACAGGATCTTCATAGCTGTCCAAGGCCCATCTAGCCTCTCTTGAAAAACCTCCAAGGAAGGAGAGCCCACCACCTCCCGAGGAGGAAGCCTGTTCCACTGAAGAATCGCTCTAAACTCACAAACACCTCCCCCTAAATTCACAAGATCTTCATGGCTGTCAGAGGGCCATCTAGCCTCTGTTGAAAAACCTCCAAGGAAGGAGAGCCCACCACCACCTCCCGAGGAAGCCTGTTCCACTGAGGAATCGCTCTAACAGTCAGGATCAACAACTGCTTGTGCATGTGTTTTCTCCACTGTGGGTCCCACTTTGTGGAATGCCCTGCCCAAGGAAGTCAGGAAGGCTCTTCCCACCGCTTCCAGAAACTGCAAAATTGAACTGCCCAAGCTTTTCTGCATGGGTAATAAGGGTGCACAGTACAAATTTACTTGGAGAAACGATTGGGACTTGTGGTCTGTTACTGCTGTCTGTAGTGAATTATAAGTAGGATTCTATTACGTAATGTCTGTACCGCTTAATGCAGGGGTGTCGAACTCATTTGCTATGAGGGCCGGATCTGACATAAATGACACCTTGTCGGGCCAGGCCGCTCTACGTCGGGCCAGGCCATGTGTGTACCTATTTAAGATTTGGTTGCAGAGAAAAACTTTTAAAGGACACAGACAACCACAACCAAATTAAAACAAAAAAACCTTAAAGAATGCTTAAAACATTAGCACTTGTTAGTCTTAAAGATGCTTTCTTTGTATTTCTCCCGTGGGATCCAGGGAACTGGTCAAAGGAAGCGCTGACTCTTTCCTTCCTTCCTTCCCCAGGGGACTAGAAGAGGTAGGAGCCTCAACCAATGCAGAAAATCAAAATTTTGCTCTGTAGCTCCTGTGCGATTGAGCGAGCCTTGTAAAGCAAGCGGTGATGCAGAAGGAAGCAAGAGAGAGGAAGAAGGAAGCAGACAAGAGCCAGTTGTTCAGGGGCCTGATAGGAGCCCTCCAGGGGCCTGATTCGGCCCCCAGGATGCATGTTTGACACCCCTGATCTAGTCCAACCCCCTGCACAATGCAGGAAATTCACAAAATTCACCTCCCACTAAATTCTCAGGATCTGCATTGCTGTCAGATGGCTGGAACTTTCTTGAACTCCTCTTTTAAACCACCTTTTAGGGTGGGTGGAGTGCAGGGGGACCTGGCAGTGTACCAGCCCAACAAGGTCTCATTTATGTCAGATTTGGCCCCCGTAACAAATGCGTTTGACACCCCTGCTCTGATGCTTTCAAAAACGGAGGAGCTGACTGCCACAGAACATGGAGGCTCTATTTGGCTCTCAGAGGACTGGCGGGGGAGGAAAGTGCCCTCAAGTGACAGATCACTTACGGGCACACCACGAGGTTTCCAAGGCAAGAGACATTCCGCGGTGGTATGCCATTGCCTGCCTTTGCATAGCGACCCCAGACTTCCTTGGTGGTTTCCCAACCAAACACTAAGCATTCAAGCGCTCAGGGCTTTTTTTGGTAGAAAAAGCCCAGCAGGAACTCATTTGCCTATTAGGCCCCCCCCCCACGATGTCGCTCTTGTTTTGCGCAGGGCTTTTTTTTTTTTTTTTTGCAGGAACTCAATGAAACTGCTGAGCAGTAGGGTTAGAACGGATAAAAGGAAGTCCTTCTTCACCCCAAGGGTGATTAACACATAGAATTCACTGTGGCGGTGGCTTCAGGCATAGCCAGCTTCAAGAGGGGATTGGATCAGCATCTGGAGCAGAGGTCCATCAGTGGCTCTTAGCCACAGCTTATCATTAGGACTCTCTGGGGCAAGTGATGCTCTGTATTCTGGGTGCTTGGGAGGGGCACAGTAGGAGAGCTTCTAATGTCCTGGCCTCACTGGTGGACCTCCTGATGGCACCTGGGTTTTTTTGGCCACTGTGTGACACAGAGTGTTGGACTGGATGGGCCATTGGCCTGATCCAACATGGCTTCTCTTAGGTTCTTATGTCTGGGGCAGTGATGCTCTGTATTCTTTGTACTTGGAGGGGGGCACAGTGGGAGGGCTTCTAATGTCCTGGCCTCACTGGTGGATCTCCTGATGGCATTTGGGGTTCTTTTTTTTTTGGCCACTGTTTGACACAGAGTGTTGGACTGGATGGGCCATTGGCCCGATCCAACATGGCTTCTCTTATGTTCATTTGTATATTAGGCCACACCCCCTGGTGCCAAGCCAGCCGAAACTGCGTTCCTGTGCTTTCCTGCTAAAAAAAAGTGTTGAATTTGATTACTTGGATTTCCTAATGCAATATTTGGGCAGTTGTTCGTACATTCCTATAGTAGAATCATAGAATCACAGAGTTGGAAGGGACCTCCAGGGCCATCTAGTCCAACCCCCTGCACAATGCAGGAAACTCACAAACGCCTCCCCCTAAATTCACAGGATCCTCATTGCTGTCAGAGGGCCATCTAGCCTCTGTGTAAAAACCAGCAAGGTTTTTAATGTCAACAGAATTTGTATTGGTGCTGGATGCTCATCAGTAGAATGGTAGGACCGCTCCTTGTTTCTCTACTTTATGAATTACTTTTTCTTTTTCCTGGGGTTTTTAATTTGCTAATTATATCCTCACTAAGGCTGCCTTCTTTGATGTGACAGATTACAGCAGAGCCACGTAGAATAAATATCAGAGGTTTGAGCGCCACAATATACGAAGGTCAAATGTTTGAAAGCCAGACGGGAGGGATGAAAAATTGAAAGAAAGATGGATAGAAAGCAAATAGATGGGAAGAGAGAGGGAGAGGTGGAGAGAGAACAACATTAACTCTAAATGCATTCTCCAAGCTGCCTGCTGGCTTATCTTGGAGAAATGATTTAAAGCTGCTTTCTCCAAGAGCCACAGAATATATGTGAAAGAGCCGCGTGTGGCTCCCGAGCCACAGTTTGGACACCCTTGGATTACAGTATTCTTTATTGTGAACTGAAAATCTGTTAATGAAGATCTGTTTAAAGCAGGGGTGTCAAACATGTAGCCCGTGGGCTGAATCAGTCCCCAGAGGACTCCTATCAAGCCCCCAAGCTGTCTGCTTCCTTCTCCCCCACTTCCTTCCGTCTGCATAACAGTTTGCTTTGCAAGGCTTGCTCAGTCGCACAGGATCTACAGAGCAAAACCTCTATTTTCTCCATTGGCTGAGGCTCCTCCCTTGGGGCGGAAGGGGGGAGGGAAAGCTTGCTTTGCCAGGCTCTCTCAATCGCACAGCAGAGCTACTGAGCCAAGCCTCTCTTCCTTCTTTTGGCTGAGGCTCTTCCCCCTCTTGGTCGCCTGGGGAAGGAAGGAAAGAGCCAGAGCTTCCTTTGGCTAGTCCCTGGATCCCATGAGAGAGATACAAAGAAAGCATCTGGAAGACCAACAAGTGTTAATGTTTTAAGCATGTCTAATTTTAAGGGGTTTTTAAAAACCCTTTAATTGTGTTTGTCTGTGTCCTTTGTAAGTTTATAACTCTGCTACTTGGCATTACATTTTATGACATGCCCGGCCCAACAAGGTCTCATTTATGTCAGATCCGGCCCTCTTAACAAACGAATCTGACATCCCTGGTTTAAAGCTTCCGAGATCTGATGAGATTGGGCCATAGCCTGGGCTATACATAAGAGAAGCCATGTTGGGTCAGGCCAATGGCCCATCCAGTCCAACACTCTGTGTCACATAAGAACATAAGAGAAGCCATGTTGGATCAGGCCAATGGCCCATCCAGTCCAACACTCTGTGTCACAGAAGAACATAAGAGAAGCCATGTTGGATCAGGCCAATGGCCCCTCCAGTTCAACACTCTGTCTCATAAGAACATAAGAGAAGCCATGTTGGATCAGGCCAATGGCCCATCCAGTCCAACACTCTGTGTCACACAGTGGCCAAAAAAACCTCCAAGTGCCATCAGTTTCCTGGGTGCACCCCCCCAGCCAAAAGGCCAGCAAGTCACCCTCTGCCCAAAACCACATAAGAAACTGAGAAAGGGTGGCACGGGCTTCTTTAGGGGTTAATGAGGGCTGCTGGGGGTGTGGCAAAGCCCTTGGTGGCTAACTGGCTGCCCACTCTCCTAATCCAGGAATTGTTATGCAGCTGCACCTCCTATTCAATGGACAAGGGAGGTGGGGAGGAGGAAGGGGAACCCTCAGAAAGGTTCAGGAGCAGAGCTCCTGTGAGCTGATGAATGAGGCCTGATCTGGGAGAACCGGGTTCGATTCCCCACTCCTCCAGCTGCAGCTGCTGGAATGGCCTTCGGTCAGTCATAGCTCTCGTAGAGTTGTCCTTGAAAGGAGGGCAGCTTCTGGGAGAGCTCTCTTAGCCCCACCTACCTCATAGGCTGTCTGTTGTGGGGGAGGAAGATAAAGGAGATTGTGAGCCGCTCTCAGACTCTGAGAGTCAGAATGGAGGGTGGAATATAAATCCAATGTCTTCTTCTTTGCCTTTTCTCTCACAGCAACCACCCTGCAAGGTAGGCTAGCCTGAGAGCTTGTGACGGCCCAAGATCACCCAGAGTGCTTCTACAGTAGAAGCAGGGATTCAAACTCAGGTCGCCCAGGGTACTAGCCAGCGACTTTATTCACCACACTGGCATCGGACTCTTCATCCCAACTCCACTCTGGTTTCATTTTATGCAATGAATCAAGAAGTACTTTCTATCATCAATCTACTGCTAATCAATTTCGTTGGGGGATTCTCAAATTTTAGCAGCATAAAGGGGGAAAAGAGATATCCTTTTATACCATGTTGGGGGGTCTGGCCGCTCTCCTTCAGAGTAGGCCACCTTACAGGTTTGTTGTGAAGACCAGATTCACCGCTCTGCATTCCTTAGACCAGGGATGGCCAAACTTGCCTAATGCAAGAGCCACATAGAATAAACGTCAGATGCCTGATAGCCACGAGACATGAACATCAGATGTCTGAGAGCCATAAGACAGGAAGGAAAGAAGCAAGGAAGGAAAACAGACCGAAGGAGGGAGAGGTGGAAAGAAAGCAACTTTAAATGTGTTTTCCAAGCTACCAGGTAACTTGGTTTAGAGAAGTGATTTAAAGAGACAAATGTCTTCTCCCAGCCAGCCAATGGAGCGGTGGGGGCTTTGAGAGCCACACATGTGTGAAAGCCACATGTGACTCCCGATCTGCAGTTTGCCCACCCCTGTCTTAGCCTAAAGGCAGGTTAACAAAACCAATTAACTAATTACGTTTCCCCTCTTATCCACATCCATTAACATACTCGATAAATACCACAGATGCTTTCCCTTGAATCCAACCCCAGTCTTCCCAACCGTACTTGTCAAATGTAGGCTGCTGTCAAATTTAGGCTGCAAGTCGTTTGCGTGGCTTTGTGTTCTCTAGATAAACGAAAATGTGATACTCTCGTAATGCTATCTATTAGGATTGCCAATTACCTGGGGGTGGGGAGAGAAGGCTGTCACTGTCCCTTTAACAGATACCTATTGGGCGCTGACTCGACCTGGATGACCCAGGCAAGTCCGATCTCAGAAGCTAAGAAGGGTTAGTTCCGGTAAGTACTTGGATGGGAGACTGCCAAGGAAGTCCAGGGTTGCTACGCAGAGGCAGGCAATGGTCATCCACTGCTGTTTGTCTCTTGCCTTGTCCTGGATGGCCCAGGCTAGCCTGATCTCAGAAGCCAAACAGGGTTAGCCCTGCTGAGTTCTTGGAGGCGAGACCACCAAGGAAGTCCAGGGTTGCTACGCAGAGGGAGGCAATGGCAAACCACCTCTGTTTGTCTCTGCTGTGATGTGGATGGGCCAGGCTAGCCCGATTGATGTCAGCTCTCAGAAGCTAAGCCTTGGCTACTGCTTGGATGGGAGACTACCAGGAAATCCAGGGTTGCTACGCAGAGGCAGGCAACGGCAACCACCTCTGTTTGCTTCTGCCTTAAACCTCATCAGATTTCAGAAGCTAAACAGGGAAAGACCCCCTTGATACTCAGATTGGAGACCACCAAGGAAGTCCAGGGTCCCTCCGCAGAGGCAGACAATAGCAAACCACCTCTGTTTGCCTTTTGCTTTGCTCTTGTTGGCCCAGGGTGGCCGATCCAATCACATCTTGGGAGCTCAGCAGGCTCAGCCCTGGTTAATACTTGGACGGGAGACCACCGAGGAAGTCCAGGGTTGCTACGCAGAGGCAGGCAAAGGCCAACCACCTCTCTTTGTCTCTTGCCTTGACCTGGCTGGCTCAGGCTACCCCGATCTCAACAAATCCCAGAAGCTAAGCAGGATGTGTCCTGGTCACTACTTGGATGAGAGATCGCCATGGAGGTCCACGTTGCAACGCAGCAGCAGGCAATAGCAAGTTTGGCTACCCCCTGATCTAAATCATTCCATTCAGGAAAAGGGCGGCGTTTTGATAAACAAAGAAACAGATGGCCATTACTCTAGATCAGGGGTGGCCAACTGTAGCTCTCCCGATGTTTTGTTGCCTACAACTCCCGTCAGCCCCAGCCAGCATGGCCAATGGCTGGGGCTGATGGGAGTCGTAGGCAAAAAGACATCTGGAGAGCTACCATTGGCCACCCCTGCTCTATATGTAAGAAGAAGAAAAAGAATGAAATGTCATTAAGTAGGTACCTAGTCCACATGAATGAAGGTTGAACTGTGGCCATGTATTATTTAGTTACTTCATTCATAACGGTTTGGTGTAGTGGTTAAGTGTGTGGACTCTTATCTGGGAGAACCGGGTTTGATTCCCCACTTCTCCACTTGCACCTGCTGGAATGGCCTTGGGTTAGCCATAGCTCTCGCAGAGTTGTCCTAGAAAGGACAGCTTCCGGGAGAGCTCTCTCAGCCCCACCCACCTCACAGGGTGTCTGTTGTGGGTGAGGAAGGGAAAGGAGATTGTGAGCCGCTCTGAGACTCTGAGTGAAGGGTGCGACATAAATCCAATATCATTATCATCTTCATCTCCTCCTCCGCGTCCTCGTCCTCCACAATGGGAAACCAAACTGGCTTACACTGTTCTCTCCAGTTTTATCCTCACAACAACCCTGTTAGGTAGGCTAGGCTGAAAGTGTGTGACGAGGCTAACGTCATCCACGGCAGAGGCGGAATTCGAACCTGGGTCTCCCTGATTTTAGTCTGATACTCTAACCAGGACATCATGCCGGCTCTCTTAATGGACACTGCACCACTATTATTTATTTAAAAAGCATGGTCATGAACAGGGAAGCAAGGCTCCATGTCAATTTAAGAGCCGAGGTGGGATTGCCAATTCCAGAGATACCTGAAGATTTCAAGGTGGAAGCTGGTTGAACTGGAGCTATGCAGCAATTTCTCCAGGAAAGGGGCACACGTGTTTCCAAAAAATAAAGAGAACAAATACACTCCTATAATGATACAAGCTGCACCTTTGTAGGTGTCTGGCTCCTGATTCTGCAATATTTAGCCAAGAATGAGATTATTTCCTCTAATGTCCACTTCTGTGACTGGATTTATATCAGAGCGTATGCTTGCTAACAGTTTCTCTCAATGCCCCTAGTAGCAGCATACTTGCTTTTTCTTTACTATGTAGGTGTTGTCACTTCTTTCCTTTGCGTGTTCCCCGCCCTCCCTCCCGATGTTTGTTGGTTTGTTTTAAATAAGAGGGGAAAAAATAAAAATGCAAGAAGACGAAGAAACAACAAGCAAACTGGGTAACCTGGTCTTGATTCCAGGATATCTCCCACCCCCACCTGGAGACTGGCAACAACACACCAGTCCATTTCCTTTGCCTGTTTTTCCCTTATATGTTTGTTTTAAAAAGAAATAAAAATGCAAGATGATGACGAAGAAGAAAAAGATGAAGACGGAGACGAAGAAGACGAAACAAGCAAGTTGAATAACCTGATCTTGATTCTGGGAGATCACCCGGCTCCACCTGGAGGTTGGCAACCACAAACCAGTAATTCCCTTTGCCTGTTTTTCCCTTATTTTTTTTTTAGAAGGAAGAAGAAGCAGTAATTTCCTTTGCCTGTTTTTCCCTTATATATATATATATATATATATATATATATATATATATATATATATATATATATATATATATATATATATACACATTTAAAAAAATTAAGATATGAAAATGGAAGTATAAGAAGCAGCAACAGCAAGTTGGGTAACCCGGTCTTGATTGAAGGAGATCTCCTGCCCCCACCTGGAGGTTGGCAACCACACACAAGTCTATTTCCTTTGCTGGTTTTTCTCTTATATGTTTGTTTTAAAAAGAAATAAAAATGCAAGACTACGACGAAGAAGAAAAAGATGAAGACGATGAAGAAGACGAAACAAGCAAGTTGAATAACCTGGTCTTGATTCCAGGAGATCTCCCGGCTCCACCTGGAGGTTGGCAACCACACACCAGTAATTTCCTTTGCCTGTTTTTCTCTTATTATTTTTAAAAGGAAAAAGAAGAAGCAGTAATTACCTTTGCCTGTTTTTCCCTTATATATTGTTTTTTAAAAAATGAATAGAAGAAGAAAAAGAAGAAACAAGCAAGTTGGGCGACCTGGTCTTGATTCCGGGAGATCCCCTGCCCCCGCCTGGAGATTGGCAACCACATACCAGCAATTTCCTTTGCCTGTTTTTCCCTTATTTTTTTTAAGATGAATATAAATGGAAGAACAAGAAGAAACAAACAAGTTGGGCAACCCGGTCTTGATTCCGGGAGATCTCTCGCCCCCGCCTGGAGGTTGGCAACCGCAGGCAAGTCATGCCAACCGCGGGATTGAACACTGCGTGATGGGGGGAGTGCGGAGTAGCCCCGCCCCCTCAGGCGGCGGCCCCGCCCTCCCCTCCCCCCCTCCGCGCCCCCTCCTCACCGAAGCGCTCCCAGTCGGGGCGGCCGAGGGCGTCCATGATCTCGTAGAAGCGACACATGAGGGAAGCCGGCAGGTCGAGAAGGGAGCCGGAGGGCCCGGCGCCGGCCATCCCCCTGCGGGCCTGGTGGCTGAGGCGGCGGCAACTCCCTCCCTCTGCGGCCGCTGCCGCCGCCTAGGCCAGGCCATAGGAGAGGCTGGCCAAGGCGGAGGGAAGAGACGGGGAGGTGAGAAGAGGGTCACTTCCCCTTTAAATGCTGCCGGCGACTGGCGCTGGCGGCACGCCTCGTGTGCCGCTCTGCGCGCGCGCAACGCCGACTTTGAGGGATGACGCCATTCGGGCTGGGATGAGGGGCGCATGCGCACTCGGCCGGCTCTGGCTGAAAGGGAGAGTCGCCCCCGCTTTTTCGACGACGCTGACTACGGAGGAGACGCAGCTCGGCTTGCCTCAGACGGGGAAAAAAACACGGCGCATGCGCACCAACTCCCTCCCTCCCCCTCTCTCTCTCTCGGGGAGTGAGCGGCCCCGCCCTCCCGGCGCTTGCAGAGATGGCTATTGCAGCCTCCTCGGTTTCTTTTCCTGGGGTTTTCCAGGTCTTTTTTTGGTAGAAAAAGCCTAACAGGAACTTATTTGTGTATTCGCCGACACCCCCTGACATCACCGTTGTAGAAAAAGCTCAGCAGGAACTCATTTGCATATAGTGTTGCCAATTTCCAGGTGGGGGCAGGGGATCCCCGGGCTTGGAGGCCCTCCCCCCACTTCAGGATCATCAGGAAGCTGCGGGGGGGGGGGAGGGAAATGTCTGCTGGGCACTCCATTATACTCTATGGAGACCGATTACCATAGGGAATGGAGAATTGATCTGCGGTTATCTGAGGCTCTGAGGGGGGCTGTTTTTTTGAGGTAGAGGCACCAAATTTTCAGCATAGCATCCAGCGCCTCCCCTCAAAAGACCCTCCAGGTTTCAAAAAGATTGAACTTCGGTGACCAATTCTGTGAGCCCCAAAAGAAGGTGCCCCTATCCTTCATTATTTCCAATGGAGGGAAGGCATTTAAAGGGAGCATGGTCCCTTTAAATGTGATGGCCAGAACTCCCTTAGGAGTTCAGTTATGCTTGTTGCACCCTTGCTCCTGGCTCCATCCCCAAAGTCTTCTGGCTCCACCCGGAGTCCCCAGATATTTCTTGAATTGGACTTGGTAACCCTATTTGCATATTAGGCACACCCCCTGATTGTTTCACATAGGGCATTTTTTAGGATATTTACATATCAGGACACACCCCTGATGCCAAGCCAGCCGGAACTGCTGCTTTGGAGGCTGGTCTCTGTGGCCTTATCTCCTGCTAAGGATTCTCTGCTCCCCAAACCACACCCCTCTCCCAGATTCCACCCCCACCCCTCCACCTTTCCAGTCACTTTCCAACTAGTTTTTTCCCTAGGAAGTGATCTCTGTACTGGAAGTCAGTCGTAATTCCAGGAGATATCCAGGTCCCACCTGGAGGTTGGCAACGAGGGGTCAATTTGTATATAAAGAGGTGCTGAAGTTCCTTAGCAGAACTCATTTGCATATACCACACACCCTGGCACACCGGAATGTGTACTAAATTATATTAGCTCAGTATCTACCTTAAAATGCTTCTTGAATTATAATTGTTGTCATAAAACCTTCCTCCCATCATATGTGTAAAATGACTTTCTCCTATGTGGCTACGGTGGCATGAGGAAGATTTCCATCTGTCTTTCTATGTTTTGGCTACTTTCATGGTTCTTGCTTCTTGAATTATAATTGTCATAAAACCTTCCTCCCATCATACTTTTAAAATGACTTTATCCTATGTGGCTACAGTGGCATGAGGAAGATTTCCATCTGTCTTTCTAGGTTTTGGCTACTTTCATGGTTTTTTTGTGGGGGGAAATATTAGAAAGTTTGTCAAATCTTTAAAAAGGTAGTCCCCTTGCGAGCACCAGTCGTTTCTGGCTCTGGGGTGACATTGCTTTCATGGCAGATTTTTTACGGGGTGGTTTGCCATTGCCTTCCCCCGTCATCTATGCTTTCCCCCCAGCAAGCTGGGGACTCATTTTACCGACCTCGAAAGGATGGAAGGCTGAGTCTACCTCGAGCCAGCTACCTGAAAACCCAGCTTCCACCGGGAATTGAACTCAGGTCATGAGCAGAAGGCTCTGACTGCAGTACTGCAGCTTTACCGCTCTCTATCAAATCTTAGACTTCAGCAAAATTCTCACAGGGGGTTTGAATGATGGGAGTCCAGAAGCAAGTGGGGGGTTTTTTTTGGGGGGGGGAGAGGTGGTAAGAAAGAAAGAAAGCACAATGAAGTTTAGAGGTTCCGGAACTCCATTCCTGTGATCTCCTGCCCAAAATGAGGCCTGTTGGCAACCATAACTTGACTGCCCCCTCCCCCCGCCCTTCCTTAAGTAAATGGGGAAGGGAGATTGAGTCATGAAAAATTGCAAAGAAGAATGCTGACGCATTTAGTTTTTGCCCTTTGGCTTCTGGAGGCCGGTGACATGGGTGACTTTTATCAGACTCTTTTTGGCACCAGGGACTGGTTTTGTGGAAGAGAATTTTTCCACAGACTGGGGGGTGGGGTGGGGGCTGCGTGATGGTTTCGGGATGCTACAATTCAAGATGGTACAATTTTGGTGTGGTAAAGTGTGCAGATTCTCATCTGGGGGAAATGGGTTTCATTTCCCACTCCTCCACTTGCAGCTGCAGGGATGGCCTTGAGTCAGCCCTAGCTCTCGCGGAACTGTCCCTGAAAGGGCAGCTTTTGAGAGAGCTCTCTCAGCCCCACCCTCCTCACAGGGTGTCTGTTGTTGGGGGAAGAAGATAAAGGAGACTGTGAGCCAGTCTGAGATTCGGAGCGGAGGGAAGGATATTAATCCAACGTCGTTGTATTATTATTACCTCATTGTAATATATAATAAAATAATTACACAACTCACGGCCTGGTTGCTAACAGGTCATGGACCAGCCCCGGTCCCCAGACTGGGGGTTGGAGACCCCTTTGCTAAAGGGTGCAGTTCTGCGACCACTTCCACTGGGGCTGCCACCGTCTTTCAAGATGGCCTCCCAATCCAAGTATTCACCAGGGCCAGCCTCCGAGATCCGTTGAGATCAGGCTAGCCGTCCCGGTCCGGGCAGAAATGAAAAGAGGTGGTTTGCCTTGCCCTCGACAAAGTAACCAAGGGCTTGCTGAGCAATCGGGTGAGAACAGTGCCGGACCACAAGGAAACTTAATGAAATGACAAAGGCTTAAAGATATTCTTGAGGCCTCTTATTCTACAGCAGGGGGTGGGGAACAGTGGCTCTCCAGATGTTTTTTGCCTACAACTCCCATCAGCCCCAGCCAGCATGGCCAATGGCTGAGGCTGATGGAAGTTGAAGGCAAAAAACATCTGGAGAGCCACTGTTCCCCATCCCTGCTCTACAGCCTCTTATTCCCCACTTACCTCCTCTTTCCTTTAGTCCTGTTAAATTCGACGAGAGTCATGAACCAAGCCAGTTTGGTGTAGTAGTTAAGGACTCTTATCTGGGAGAACCGGGTTTGATTCCCCCCTCCTCCACTTGCAGATGCTGGAATGGCCTTGGGTCAGCCAGAGCTCTCTTATCTGGGAGAACTGGGTTTGATTCCCCACTCCTCCACTTGCACCTGCTAGTATGGCCTTGGGTCAGCCATAGCTCTGGCAGAGGTTGTCCTTGAAAGGGCAGCTGCTGTGAGAGCCCTCTCCAGCCCCACCCACCTCACAGGGTGTCTGTTGTGGGGGAGGAAGGGAAAGGCGATTGTGAGCCGCTCTGAGACTCTTCGGAGTGGAGGGCGGGATATAAATCCAATATCTTCATCTACCTCACAGGGTGTCTGTTGTGGGGGAGGAAGGGAAAGGCGATTGTGAGCCACTCTGAGCCTCTTCGGAGTGGAGGGCGGGATATAAATCCAATATCTTCTTCTTCCATACTCATAAGAACTTACGAAAAGCCATACTGGATTAGGCCAATGGTCCATCCAGTCCAACATTGTGTCACACATTGGCCAAAACCCAGGAGCCATCAGAAGATCCATAAGAACATAAGAGAAGCCATGTTGGATCAGGCCAATGACCCATCCAGTAGAACACTCTATGTCACACAGTGGCCAAAACCCAGATGCCATCAGGAGGTCCATCAGTGAGGCCATTACTCCAGAAGCCCTGCATTGTTGCCTTCCCCAAGCACCAAGAATACAAAGCATCACTGCCCCAGTGTTCCGTCTATACCTTGTGGCTAATAGCCACTTGTGGACCTCTGCTCCATCTGTTTATTCAATCCCCCTATAGCAGCGCCCGCCTCACGGCCTCACTGGACCTCTTTATTTCAGTCTCTTCGGGGTATTTTACTTGTTTATTTGATGGGACCACAGCGGCTTGGTTTGTTCTTCCCACAAAATATAGGCTCTTGAGAACTTTAACTTAAACCACAGATTTATTGTAACACAAAGTTCTTAACTTGGGGATATGGGTGATATTTACACAGGCTAATACGTTGTTCAGTTGTTTCAGGCTTTACATTCACTTTATCTTTCCTTGAGTCTCTCACAGTTACGCAGTCCACAGTTTCCCTTTAACTCACCTCTAGCCAAGGTCTGGCCTCTTGGGATTGATGTGTGTAGTCTCACCCCTTGACTGGAGTCTCTCCTCTCAGCCCTCTTGGTGTCTCAGACCCACACCCGCTCCCTCAACCTCCTCACTAGATCTTCAGAGTTGTCTCTAGGTGTTTGTGACCGTTCAGGTCTTGACTGACTCACACACACACACACAGCCCTCTTGGCTGGTTTTGTCCAGCTTGCAGTCTCTGGAAGTCTTTCCCGCCACTGTCTCAAGCTCCTTCACAGGATCAGCTGCCCTCCCAGCCTCGGTCAGGCACGAACTGACCCACTCAGTCTCTGTCAGGCCCCAACTCTGACAGACTTCTGACAGGCACCAACTCTGTCAGACACCAACTGACTGAATGACTGCCTCAGCAGTTTCTCTCACTCAACTTCTTTTCCCTCCCTGAGAGCTCCGAGCACTTAGCCCCCACCCTCAGGTCACCTGACGCAGCCCTGTGCGTCTTCAGTTTATGGTTAGCCCATTGCTTTCCGTCACACCCCCCCTGAAGCTGCCATGCTGGGCAGTCTTATCTGGGAGAACCGGGTTTGATTCCCCACTCCTCCACTTGCACTTGCTGGAATGGCCTTGGGTCAGCCACAGCTCTGGCAGAGGTTGTCCTTGAAAGGGCAGCTTCTGGGAGAGCTCTCTCAGCCCCACCCGCCTCACAGGGTGTCTGTTGTGGGGGAGGAAGACAAAGGAGATCGTAGGCCGCTCTGAGACTCTGTCCTTTATAGGGCAGCTGCTGGGAGAGCCCTCTCAGCCCCACCCACCTCACAGGGTGTCTGTTGTGGGGGAAGAAGATAAAGGATATTGTAGGCCGCTCTGAGACTTTGTCCTTGAAAGGGCAGCTTCTGGGAGAGCTCTCTCAGCCCCACCCACCTCACAGGGTGTCTGTTGTGGGGGGAGAAGATATAGGACATTGTGAGCTGTCCCGAGTCTCTGATTCAGAGAGAAGGGCGGGGTATAAATCTGCAGTCGTTTTCTCCTACCACTGGTAAACAACACTCGTCCCAAGCTTCCAAAACTGGTGGTTGCTTTTCCGGGTTAGGTCTTTCCAAAGTAGAATGTGTCATGGGTCTAAGGCAGCGGTGTCAAACGTGTGGCCCAAGGGCCAAATCAGGCCCCCAGAAGGCTCCTATCAGGCCTCTGAGCAACTGTCTCTCATCTGCTTCCTTCTCCCTCTCTCTTGCTTCCTTCTGTATCTCAGCTTGCTTTGCAAGGCTTGCTCAATCACACAGGAGCTACAGAGCAAAGCCTCTCTTTTCTCCGTTGGTTAAGGCTCCTTCCCTTCCTGGTCCCCTGGGAAGGGAGGGAGAACCAGAGCTTCCTTGGCCCAGTTTCCTGGATCCATGGGAGAAATACAAAGAAAGCACCTTTAAGACCACAAGTGCTGTTTTAAGCATGTTTTTATTTTTAAAAAAATCTTTAGTCGTGTTTGTCATTTAAAAAGTTTATATCTCGGCTACCTAATCTTAAATAAGTACACACGTGGCCCAGCCCTACACGGTCTAATTTATGTCATATCTGGCCCTCATGAGTTCGACACCCCTGGTCTAAGGTTAATTTTCAGGCTGGGGGAAGAGTTCTGGGTTTTCTTCAGGACTTCCCAACTGGTTCCTTCTGGAGAGCTGCTCAGTAACAGTGGCCTGTCTTCCCTGGTGTCACCTTCCCGTCGCGACTGATCTCCTCAGCTTCTACAGCCCCAGGGAAGAGTACCGGATACATTTCAAATGGTGACTCCCAGCAGGCCTCTGGCCACGGCCCAGCAGGAGAGCAAGTTGGCAGATTACGCTACTGCCCTTGGCAGGTCCTCTGAAGCCCAATCAGAGTGGAATTCTAGCAGGAGCTCCTTGGCATATTAGGCCACACACCCCTGATGTAGCCAGTCCTCCAAGAGCTTAGAGAGCTCTTCGTACAGGGCCTATTGTAAACTCTTGGAGGATTGGCTACATCAGGGGGTGTGGCCTAGTATGCAAAGGAGCTCTCAGAATTCCACCCTGTATATTAGGCCACACACCCGATGTAGCCAATCCTCCAGGAGCTTACAGGGCTCTTCGTACAGGGCCTACTGTAAGCTCTTGGAGGATTGGCTACATCAGGGGGTGTGGCCTAATATGCAAAGGAACTCTCCTAGAATTCCACCTCTGTATATTAGGCCACACACCCCTGATGTAGCCAATCCTCCAAGAGCTTGCAAGGCTTTTTTGTAAGCTCCGGGAGGATTGGCTACATCAGGAGGGTGTGGCCTAATATGCAAAGGAGGTCCTGCTAGAATTCTACCCCTGAGCCCAGTCAATATAAGAACATAAGAGAAGCCATGTTGGATCAGGCCAACGGCCCATCAAGTCCAACACTCTGTGTCACACAGTGGCAAAAAATTTTATATACACACATACAGTGGCTAATAGCCACTGATGGACCTGTGCTCCATATTTTTATCTAAACCCTTCTTGAAGGTGGCTATACTTGTGGCCGCCACCACCTCCTGTGGCAGTGAATTCCACATGTTAATCACCCTTTGGGTGAAGAAGTACATGCTCTTTACGCTCGACTCAATTGCACAGCAGAGCTACTGAGCTGTCTCTCTTCCTTCTATTGGCTGAGACTCCTCCCCCTCCTGTGGAAGGAAGGAAAGAGCCAGAGTTTCCTTTACCCAGTTCCTTAGATCCCATGGGAGAAATACAAAGAAAGCACTTTTAAGACCAAGGAGTGCTAACGTTTTAAGCATGTTTTAAGGTTTTGGGGTTTTTTTAAATCTATAATTGTGTTTGTCTGTGTCCTTTATAAAGTTTATATATCTGTTCCTTAATCTTAAATAGGTATATACATGGCCTGGCCAATCTGACATGGTCAACAAGGCCTCATTTATATCAGATCTGGCCCTCCTAACAAATGAGTTCGACACCCCTGGGCTAAGCAGCGTTGGCCTTGAGTAACCACTATGTTCGTCCAGGGTTGCTGCGCAGAGGCAGGCGGTGGCAAGCCCCCCGTTTGGCTCTTGGCTTGAAAACCGCAGGGGGGGGGGTTATAAGTTGGCTTGCAGTTTGACCGCATTGTCCGCCACCACTGGGGTAAGTTAGCAAGACGGGGAAGCACAGCAGAAAACAAGTCAAAGGACTTCCAACTGGATGCCCTTTTTCTAGTTGTCCAGGTCAATACTCCCTCTATGCTGTGAAGCCTCGTGACCAAAACTTCCACTTTGCGAGTACCTGCATTAAAGTGGCGAGCGAGTGTGTTGGCTCCTGCATTCATTAGTTTGCTCCGGGGCCATCCTTCCCAAGACAAAACAAAGTGAGCCAGAGGTTAAATAACGGTGAATTAGCTCACGCTTGCTCAGCTTAGAGGGAACACTGGTCCAGACGACATTCTTTCGAGGAGGGGGGAGAATATGTAACTGTGCAAGCTTCTGATGGCACTGGTATATGGCTTGGTGTAGTGGTTAAGTGTGAAGACTCTTATCTGGGAGAGCCGGATTTGATTCCCCACCCCTCCACTTGCAGCTGCTGGAATGGCCTTGGGTCAGCCATAGCTCTGGCAGAGGTTGTCCTGTGAGAGTCCTCTCAGCCCCACCCACCTCACAGGGTGTCTATTGCTGGGGAGGGAGATAAAGGAGATTGTGAGCCGCTCTGAGATTCTGAGTGGAGGGCGCGATATCAATCCAATATTTTCTTCTTCTGTACTTTCAAGGTCTAAAAGGGACTGTGGTAGAGACGGAGCTTCAGTATCTATTCCAGGAGTGCAGAGGCTTCCCGCCGAAAAGGCCCAGGAAAAACTTTCTTCCATACAGACAAGAGGAAATATATCACTAACTGTGCTGAGGCCCCACGGACCGTGTTTGTCCTACTGTTTTGCCTGCCGCCAAAACCGAAGACCAGTTTGAGAAGCATCAGTCTGGCCGGGCCGGCAAGAAAGACTTGGGAGAAGATTTCAGCCACTGCTTGCTGTGCTGGGACTCGAGAGAGGAAACAAAACAGGATAAGTGCATTTAACTCCTTGCATGTCGACAAGTTCTTTTTATTGTTATAGCCCTAAAATGGAAAGATGTGGCCTCCCCCCCCTTCAGTGCAGTCATGGTACATTAAAATATGGGATTGTTTTATTTTTGGTAAGATCACAGCTGATTTGCAATTTCGTGACTCAATCTGGCCGCCGACACCTGGTTAAGGAAATGGCTTCCTTCAGAAGAAATGTCATACATCAAGTTTTTCGTCAGACTTTACAAATGTCTGCTCTCTGTTTTCTCTTGATTTATAGCACTTATTGCTGGGATTTTTAAAATATTTATTTTTTTTATAACTGATGTACATAACGGCTGCATTTTATTGTATTTCTCGTAACAATTGCCTGTTTTTATTGCAACGTTTCTCTCATATCTCATGCTGATCCTTTTCGGTTGGTTGACTTACTGCACCTCTTCCTAGTTATAATACTTTGTATTTTGTGTGCTAACAATAATACAGTTTGGAAACTTTAAGAGAACCCTTGTTCTTCTTTCCCCATTTGAATGGCATGTTCCTAAAACGAACCAAGCATTCCAATTAATAAGCTCTCTAGATATACTCGCTTTCCGGAGCTTTAAAAAAAGGGATCCCCCTGCTGCTCAGTTCCGTCCAAAACCAGGCAAGCTTTCCTCAGGAAATGACAACGGGCTAAAGGGAACGAGAACGTCACCGTCCCGCGTCCACCCAAAACTAAAGACATCCTCGTCCACAACACGGGGGAAAAATAGTATGTTTTAATGGCAAGGCAGAACACACTTCCACCTTCGTAAAGAAAAGGCTCAAACAAATCTATTAACATTTACATAGGTTTTATAATTCAATGCTAGCACAGAATACAGTACTTACCAACATGAGATGCAACTAGAATACTGCGTAGAATGCATGCCGAGTGCTCGGCTGGGGCTTAGGACCACCCCCTCCCCTGCCGCCATATTTAACAGAAAAATAAAACTGGTTTTAAATGACCATACATATATAAAAATGTGGTTGCCGTTATCTTTTCCTTTCCAGAGAAGGGGGGAGGGGGCACGTAAATCTAATAGTTCGCTTTTTAACAACAACAACAAAAGGATAGAGACACCCATAAAGGAGGAGTTGGTTTTCTTGCAAATTTATAAGGCAAACTTTTTATATAATAAATAGGATACAAGGGTAGGGAAGGAGGGGATTGGTGGATTTTGTTTAAACATATACATATACATTCAGACGGATTTTGTTATTTTCTTACTGAAATTATACAAATTTTCCTTTAATAAATTTCTTTTTTTTTTCCTTTTTCTTTTTTAAATATAGTCAGTGCTTTCAGTCCTTTTTTTTTTTTTGGCTGTACACAAAACCTACAGAAAAAGAGCAATCCATTTTAAAGGTTTTTTTTTTAATTATTAAACAATCTACTCAAAGAGTTCTTAAAAGTAATTGTCCCATAAAAACACATCAAGCCCAAATGAAAGCTGTGATCAGGAAGCCCAAAATTGGGGAAGGGGTTGGTGGTGAATTTTGAGTGTGAACAACATGAGCCTTTTAAAAAATCAATTTCAGGAAGGAGGGACAGGGCTCCCCTACTATTTCTGCTTGGATAAATGTTTATTTTGTCCAGATTGCAGGTCTGATATGGAGGGGCCGGAAGTCCGCATCAATATGTATTCACGTAGCAACTGCTTCACAATTTTTTGCTTCAAATTGGCTTTTCCCAGAAATGTAGGCAGCTTATCTAATACCACAGCATTCCCCTTTACGGGAATGAGCCTATTTGTCTTTCTGTCTCTCAGCCAAATGAGTATTTGTACGAAGGCATCTTAACCATCTGATTTGCCTACTGGTTGTAGACTGTTAGAAATAGAAACAATACAAAATACCCTGGAAGTTCTCTACGATCCCAGCTAATCTCCCTTTTTCTCTTTTACTGCCAATAGATAAAGCAAAAAAAAATTGTTAAAAATAAGAAGCTATTCTATCCCTCCCCCTTTGTATACAAACAGAGATGTTTGAAACACCGTAAAAAATCTTTTGAAGCGTTTGTGCCTGGACAATTACTTTACAGAAAAGTTCACAATACATACTTGTAGACCATCAAAGAATACACATAAGGTTTTCACCGACATTCTTTTTTTAATTCCCTGGGGGAAGCAGGGGTAGATAAAACCCTACACACAATGAGAGTCTCAAACACCACAGTTTCTCAGAGAAAAGACTAGCGGAAAGGGGGGGAAAGTAAAAACAAAAACACAAAATCTTCCCCTCAAAAACCTGTGACTCTGGAATTTAAAAAGAAAAACCAACCTTAAAAACATTTTTAAGAAGTCAGGAGAAAAAGGAAGGACTGCCGCTGGCTACAGTCGGCTACGGAGGATTAAGAGCTGTACAGGGTAGCAAGCACTCAGCATACATTGAATAACAGTCCTTGGTAATATTTGGTCATACGGTGATCACTACGGAGTTGTGAAGCAGAAGGAAGTCGGTTGGTTGTTAGCGGTGTGTCATCTGATAGAAGCCAGGGGAGGGAGGGGGGCGTGGACCCATCCTCCCCCTCAGTACAAGGACGAAGGAAGCTTCCAGGGTAGGGGATTGTTTTTTGTTGGGGGGGGGAGGGCTTGCACTCAAGGAAAACCAAAAAGGACATTTGCTTTGTGCAGGACACACACCCCTTGGTGTGGGACACACACAACTCCAACGAGCGCTGCCCATCTGTGTAAATTTGGAAAAAGAACTTCAGACCAGTGGCAAAGGTGGGCCGAAAGAGTGGGGAATTGTCTCTCTCTCCTCCCCCACCTCCATTAGGAAGATACAGTCAAACTCCCCCCACCCCCCAAGTGCAGTTTAGGCTCAGTGTAGTTACCCCTTTGCTTTTGGAAGAACGGCACATTTGAACTCGCTACCTCCCGAGCAGGTATTGCTGATTTTGGTGGCTTCCAGACGGGAACTGGCAGACAGCAACAAACCACCACTAGGCAGCCCTCTGCCAGGGGGAGAGGGCTGGCTAGTCGAGCATTAGCAAGCTGAGCCCTTTGGATCTATCATCCCTTAATCAGATGCATCAGCCTCAGATCTGGTTAGTGCTAGCGAGCCCCTGATGTTACAGTTGCTAACCAGCAGTTGGATGTTTTATATTGTTTTATATAGGTGTATTATGAGGACGTATGCAACTCTCAGATACACTCATGCAAGCACAAGGGGCACAGAAGGGCAGAGGACCGCTGCCTGCCTGTGCTGACTGAATTAAGAACAAGATCGCAAAATACAGAATTTTGGCTAATTTGGTGAACGGTTTACTATGCGAGACGAGCTCGCACATCCTCCACCCGAGAATCTATTGCCCATCTGATTTCTCTGCAGTGTTGCCTCTGCAGGCGAGATGAGGATAGCCTATAAAAACACAGCGTCAAAACCAGAAAGTGACAGTGGGTGAAAATTCGATCCAGGGTTGTGCTAAACTGGGAGAGAGGAAGAGATTGGACAAACAAGTTTCTGGCTGGTAAAGAGACACATTACAGCGGAGCGCTGCCAATTTTTACTGGCCAAGACACAAGGCACACGATTAAAAAGGAACTACCACTGGACACATACAAGCTCCAAAAATGATGGAGGTGAATCAGAAAAGAGTAAAAATCAAAATTTATTTGCTCTGAAAAAGGAAGAGATCTGCTCTAGGAGGAGAACACCATATCGTTCGCTTAAGAACCAAACAAAAAATTTTTTGTAAACGAATAACACTTAAGCCAAACTGTTCTTCGGAAGCAGCTATAAATTCCAGAGTTAAATCACGCTTGTGACATGTGTTAGGGTGATGTCCAACTGGAAACGGAAGATTGTTTTTCACCATCCCATGATTAACTTGTCCCCCCCCCCCCTCAGCTGACCGAGTGCAAAAAAATTAAAACGTCGGCTATGTACTCAACCACCTCGCTTATGTTCCCCTCCAGAAGACAAAGAGGCACCCCCCCTTCCAAAAATGTAGGAAAACAGCCACGGCTAAAAGGCAGTTCAGCTGTTAAGAGAAAGAGAAAAAAATTACTGTCAAGCAGATTTGTTGGGTTAATTTTATTCCCCTTTGTCCTATGATATCGAAAAACCAGGAAAAAAAAGCGGCCAAGAAGCAATATTTGATAACTTCTCGACGGACCGTTTCGTTCCTTGCTTGTCGGTCTGCTATCCTTGGTTTGGTAGTGGCACAACAAGCAGGGAGAACCAAAAGGAAAGCAACCCTTCATTTTATAATGCAATATACAGATATATAAAATTAGACAATTTTTTTTCCTGCATCTACTTGGTGCCTTAAAAAAAAAAAAACACGCGCGCACACACACACAAATAGAAATTAAATCCTCAAACAGAAAAAAAAAAGAGTTAGGCCTAAGGTTAAACTCTACACATTATTGAATAATAATTGAAACCGACGAGAAGTTTTATTTTCACTTGACACAGAAACATCGGGTGGTTCACAAAGCTAACAAGGTAGAAACTTCTTGCACAGTCCTTCTGACGCCAGGCACTATCCGCATTAGTCTCTGAGGAGGCTGAGCTCAGGTGGAAGGGCCGGGGAGTAGGGGGCTCGCCCACGACTGTCCTTTGTTTCCCTGCGCGTGCGCAGACTGAGATTCCCAAACATCCTTCGGACAACTTGCCCTAGCAAAGTGGTTCATTTCAATGGCATCCATCGTACAACAGAAGGGGAAAGGGCCAGGTTTCGTTTCCGATCCTGGTATCTTGCCCTCTATTTCACTGTACCAATTTGTTTTAATTGGGATGAACTCGATGTTTTGCAAGGGCAAGGGGGATGAACTGGGCCTGGAAAACCCAAGTTGCCAATGGCTGCGATATGCAACAGAGTGTGGGGGCAGGCAAGGTGGGCGGGAGGGGGGAATGATTTGCCAGACATGGAAGTGGGGAGACAGATGGTCACTGCTGCTGTAGTTGGGATTTCATTGACAAGTTTAGGACTCCCAATCTTTTGATAGGTGTAGCCTGGATTTTAATGCCACCCAACCGACCTCGGTTGCTCTCTTTGAAAAAATATATGGATTTGTATTTCTAGCTTTTTCGAGCGACTTACAAGTATAGAACTTTATTCTCTCTGCAGTAACGTTGTGTACAAGCCACTGCCCAAACCACATGGTCTTCCCATGGGCTTGGAACTTTTCTTTTTGTAAGTGTATTTTCCTTCTAAAATCACGTGTGCAGGAGGGGGGGGGGACAAGAAAATATTTCTCTGTTGGCTTTAAAGTGCATCATCCTATCCAGAGAGAGGGAGAGAGAGAGAGAATGAAACAGAAGTTTTTTTAAAAGTAAATCAGACAACTCAACTTACATTTGAAGCTGCTCGCTTGGGGGAAGAAGGTGGCATAGCAGAGAATTTACCACTTCCTGACATGAAGTAGGCACCTATGCCTTTAAAACTGACTGGGCAGGGAAAATTTAGATTGATGTGGCTTCACCTCTTTGTCCCAGAGGCAGCAAAAGTTTTATTTTCTATCCCGCTGTGTTCAAGAGTTAGAAAAACCTCAGCAGCCGTTCCAAGACCAGCAACTGACCACACTGGTGCTCTGTGACAAATGCAAGCAGGGTTGCCCAAGAGTACGAAAGAAACTGCCCCTCCACCCAAGTTTGTGCCCTTACAACAAAAACAGTGGGAAATCCTTTGATTTGTTTTGAAGCACTCCAAAATTCGTTTCCTCCCTATCTTCGCAGATCTTTGCATTTTTTGTGCCAGGCTTCCGTGGCATCATCCTCAGACCATCCACCTCTGCCAAATGAAAAACTAGTCAGTTTTCAGATCATTTCCTCTTGGAGGTATCCTCCAGAGAGAGGCAGCGGCCGCGGACTCCAGCCCGATGTACGGTGCGGCGAAACACGAGACTCCGGTTTTCGTCCAAGTAAACAGAACGTTCAAAACCGGTCCAAACCTTTTCCCCGGATTCTTCCTGGTCTACCAGTCGGACCTGTGTTGTGAGTTCCATGCCGGGAACTTAATACCTGGGCACGCGCGGCCCCAATTTGGATTGGGACTGCAGCATGCAGGGGCTTACAACTCCCTCTCCTCCCAAGCGGTTTGCCTGACCTGCGATGGTCCCAGGGATGACCTCTGTCTCACTATGGGAAGTTAAGTGTACCCCATTCCATGCCCCAAGAGGCCCCAAAGGGGGAAACAGGACACCCTGACTATTTTGGATGGAGAAAGCAGCAAGAGGCGAGAGGCGTAACTGCACGAGCACTGTATCCCAGTCCCAAATAGGGCCCCGTTCCCTCACAGAGCTGGCAAGAGGTCTGTTCTCATAGGCCCAGAGAAAAGCAATGACTTGCGACTTGGGAAGGAACAGAAGACATTTGCCATGATCTCAAGCCCCTCCTTATCCGTCCTGCCCTCCTAAAGAGGGACTCTGCTACAGCCAGTGCGTTGTCCCTTACCTATACTCGGTAACCAAAGTGAAATTCCGTTGAATTTTTTTTACTTCAGTGTATGATAAATATATAGGAAGGGGGGGAATTAGGTTGCCTCTACTTTTTTTTTTTTAATTACTTTTTAAAAACGATTTGATTGTGTTTTTTTTTAAATAACTTTTTAAAAACGATTCGGTTGTGTTTGTTTTAAGTTATTCACTACTCCCTGCCAACACTGACCACACTGATGCCATCTTGAAATCGTGGCACTTCTGCTGCTGTCTAGAGAAGGGGGGGGGGTAGGGGTTCACTCGGGGTGGCCGATCCTCTTCACGCCACGTTCAGTGATTCTTTGTAAACGGAGGAGGGGGGGGGAGACGACGCCCGTCAAAGGGGAGACCAAGTCCTCCTCCTCCCGTTATAAGCTACGCTCTGCTGGAGGCCTGCTTTCTTGGGGAGCGGGGGAAAGGCGCGCTCAACAGCCGCGGAAGCTCAGTTCACCAAACGTCAGAAAGTCCTTTGAAGCGACAGCATCCAGGCTTCTCGGTTCACCCTCGTCATGTACCAGTCCCAGCACAGAGTTACAGGTAGTTTTTTACACACATTCAGCTACCTTTCTGCCTTACCGGTAAGGTGGGGAGGTGAGCCGGTATTCAGTCCAAGCCCCATCCCCTCTCTCTCTCTCTCTCTCCCCCCACCCCAGTTCCACCACAATATACACAGGCACGCTTCCATACGTCTTTCACGCCAAAGCCTCCCCAGGCAGGTGGGCCAAGGCCTCCATTAGTGCAAACGGTTCCCTAAGCTAACATTGTCGACAAGAACTGGAAGAACTCCTCGTTTTAACTCTTCGCGTGCGGCGAGCGCATGCGCACGCGCTCCAGCACACTTGGATTGATTTAACAAACTCAAAGGCCCTTCTCCTTTCAAGATATGCACGGGAAGGGAGGACGTTCTTCCAAAACTGGCCCCTCCCCATTGCCCCAGTGGTCTGTCTCTTAGCAGAACTCTTGTGGGGGGGGGGAAGGAGAGGTCATTCCTAATTGCTGGTCTAACCGGGAGATGGGGAAACATCAGCTCCCCAGAGGGGCCACTCCCAGCCCTATCTCTCTCGCTCACGTGGACATGCATGCACACATCCTACTGAAAACTACAGAACTCCAATTAAGACTCAACGACTACATTACATGGCACTAGGGAGGTGGAGTGGAATACACACGTGTCCCCCCCCCCTCGTCCCTCCCCTGATCTGTCTGCTGGGCCTCTGTAACAGGGAGGGTTGGGCAGGATCGGGGCCACAAGCTAAGAGTTTGAAGCTGCCCCTCCCCTGCCAAATAAGCTTGCCTTGTCAGTAGTATATGCAGCAAAGCCTGGCAGAAGGGGCCTGGGTGGGGTGGGGCGGCAGGGAGCGGGTGCCCCCCGTTCAGTTAAAAAAAAAGTGCAAAGTGGCTTCCAGCCCTGGGAGGCGTGTCTCTGCACCCCACACTGTGCTTGTCTGTATTAAAAAGTGAGAGAAGGATGGGCAACAGAGGAAGAATCTTTTTCAGGGGAAAGCGGACTGCTTGGAAGCAGGGGGCACTGTGGGGAAAGGAGTCGGGGTGAGGGGGTCCTACCCGGCAGTTGCCTGGAGTTTCAACTGGGGGTGTGTGGGGGGCTGGGAGTGCCTGTCCCTCTCTTTGTTTCCTCTGGCGCTCAACTTGCTCGCTCACCCCCCCCCCTCACAGTCAGCTGACTCGCTCCGAGACAGGCGTCCTGGTGTCCACAGCCTCGTCCCTGTTCGTAGGCCGGGGGATGGCTGCGGAGGACGACACAGTGTCTTTGCGCTCGTGTTTGTAGGGCACTGCTGTGCCGCCAGGCTGAGTCTTAGGGGGCTCCTTGGGGCAGCCGTCGCTTTCGGGAGCCTTTTCTTCTTTGCAGCTCTTGCTGCTCAAGTCCTGGGGCTCAGCTAGGAGGCTCTTGCTGTCCTTGGGGCTCTCGGGGGGCTGAGCCGGGGGGCTGCCTTGAGGCTCTGGAGGCGGCTGATGAGGAGGATGGTGCTGATCCTTCTTGCCTGGGGAGGAAGAAGAGGCAGAGGTTGGCAAAGTGTTGCCGCTCCGCCCCTTTGGGCTGCTCTCCTTACTGCGCCGCCCTGGGCTCTTGGCAGCTGTTCGCTGTCCCTTAGGGCTCCGCTCACCTGTGTTGCTCGGAGGAGGCGGGGGTGGCTTGGCCACCTCAATGCTGATGGTCTCGCGTGTCTTGCGCTTCTTGATGGGCAGCACGGTCTCCTGAACGGCCTGGACCACCGGCTCTTTGATTGCTTTCTTTTTGGCCTCGGCCACCGGCACTAATGCCACGCTACCTGGCTTACGCCCCCGTTTTTTGGGCACAGCCTTAGGGTCAGACTCTGATTTCCGCTTGCGCCCGGGACGCTTGATAACCATGACCTGCGCCGAGGTGGTTGCCCCACCTGCACCTTCTGCCTTTGCGCCTGCTGTGGAGGACTGCAAAGGCATCTTGACCAACAGTTTTCCTGGACTCTTCTCCATCACCCGCTTCACCTGGACACCTTCTGAAACAGCTCCTTTGGCCTTGGCCGAACCACTGCCTTTTGGCCGGCCACGACCACGGCCCGTGCCAGACGTTTTCGTGGCTTTGGGTTTCTTGGGTGGCTTCTGCTCTCGTCGGGAGGGACTCCCACGTCCAGTTACCGTGAAATCAAAATCGTTGGGATCCAGAGAAGTGTCACCCACCTTCTCGAAGTAAGCAATGAGCTCGACTTTAGAACGGAAGGCTTTCCCCTGGGGGCTGTGGTCACAAGGTATGGGAAGGGAAAGAAAAAAAGAAGGAAGGGAGAGAGAGAGAGAGAGAGAGAGAAAAAATTATTTATTAATTCATTTGATATCATTATTAGCCACCTTTCTTCTTTATGGAACTCAAGGCTGCTTTTAAACATAGCTAAAACCCACAGAATCAAATACATTAAAAACATAAAGCCAAAAGATAAAGTCCAAACACAGAATAGGGAAGAACGGAAAGCTGCAGCCTACACAACATGCTTAACGGCAATGGCATTGATACGCTCAAAATTTTTTCTTAACTGAGTTGTTCTCCCCTCAAAATCAATTTGGAACCCGCAGCCGGTCCAGAATGCTGCAGCTCAACTATCAGCGGCATCTAGGTGGAGCATGAATATTACTCCTATTCGATAAACCCGCCATTGTTTGCCCATTTGTTACCGCGCCCCATTTAAGGTATAGGCTATCACATAAAAGGCCCTTGTTCCTCTCGGTCCCTCTATTTACAGGACTGTCTCTCTCCCTATATTCCGTTGCAACAACTCTGCTCACGTCAGCAGGGGTTCCCATAGGTGACAACCAGTAAAAGGGCAAAGTCAACAACTGCCCATCCTGTGTGATTTTTTTCATTGTGGCTCTCATCTTGCGGAATGGCCTTCTTGAAGAGATCAAGAGGGCTCCTATTCTTCAGGCCTTCCGGAAAATACACAAAAAAACGGAACTATTTAGAAGAGCATTTCTGCAAAGGTATTAAGACTGCACAGTACACAATGGTTTCACTACTCGGATAAATGATTGGGTCTTGGGCAATACTCCCTCTAAACTGTGGAGTCTTGTGAGCAAAAACCGGTTTGCCATTGCCTTCCCCAGTCATCTACGCTTGGGGTCTTTACTTTGTGAGCTATTGGCATAAAAGCTGTGAGCTACTGCATAAATTAGTTTGCTCTGGGGGCATTTTTCCTGAGCTAAGGCAAGAAAACAGTGAGCTAGCTCACTCTAACTCAGCTTAGAGGAAACACTGGTCTTGGGGTCTTCATTGGTATATATTGTAAGTAGGATCCTATTATTATAACTTCTGTACCGCTTAATGTGCCATGTTAATACTTATGCTCAGGGACAGGCATGAACCGAACCCCGAAGCAAAATTCCTCACAAATTTTACCCCGTTCATGGTTCGCGAACATAAATTCCTACCATCACAAACTTCCACGGCCTTTTTAGAGCAGTTCATGAGGTTTGCAGACGAAGTAGAAAGCAGGGGTTTAAAGGGACTCCAAGTTGCAAAAACAGCTGAAAGGTGGAGAGCCACTCCCTGCCACTCAGCTGTTTTGGGCTGGTTTTTGTGAGTTTCCTGGGAACAGAAAAAGGGGGTTTAAACGGACTGTACAAGGCAGCCTAAAACAGGTGAGCCTCTGTTTTAGGGGCTTTCTTCAAACCCCGTTTAATGGGACCGTAGTCCCTGTTCAACAGGGTTTGCAGGGTCACAAACCATGAACTGGTTCGGTTTGTGAACAAACCTCCCGATTCAGTTCAATGTTTGGTTTGTGGTTCAGTCACAAACGGAACCGAACCACACTTTCCCAGCTCGTGCCCAATCCTGTGCTACGCTTCCCTGTTTCTTTCTGATGGTTCTAGTCTTCTAATCTCCTAACGCATGATTTATTGAATATCCCATATTGTTAATTGTACGGACTCATTGCGTGTAAAACCACCTTGAGTCCGTGTGAGAAAGGGCAGACTATAAATAATGTAAACAAATAATAAATAATTAAATTGGGGGGGGTTCTGAGATGTCAACATAATAAAAGTGATTCCACACTCACACACAACACACTTTTGAGGGGAAATTCCAAAAATTCTCATAAGATATCCTGAGGCAGTAAAAACCAACAAGGTGTCCTATCGGACTTAGTCCCAGGAAAAACGTTCGTGGGGTTGTATTAAGAGGCTGTTCCAAGGATGAAGTAATCTAAGCCAGCGGTCTTGGCACCAGGGACTGGTTTTGTGGAAAACAATTTTTCCATGGACCTTGGGGGGGAGGGGCAATGGTTTCAGGATGATACAATTGTGCACTTTATTTCTATTAGTTTGGTGTGGTGATTAAGTGTGCGGACTCTTATCTGGGAGAACCGGGTTTGATTCCCCACTCCTCCACTTGCAGCTGCTGGAATGGCCTTGGGTCAGCCGTAGCTCTCGTAGGAGTTGTCCTTGAAAGGGCAGCTTTTGGGAGATCTTACTCAGCCCCACCCACCTCACAGGGTGTTTTGTTGTGGGGGAGGAAGGGAAAGGAGATTGTGAGCGGCTCTGAGATTCGGAGTGGAGGGCAGAATATAAATCCAATGTCATCTTATTATTACTACATTTTAATCAATACTCCCTCTAAGCTGTGGAGTCTTGTGAGCAAAAATTCTACTTTGTGAGCTGCTGGCATTAAAGTTGTGAGCTACTGCATCAATGAGTTTGCTCTGGAGCCATTTTTCCTGAACTAAGACAAAAATGTATGAGCCAGAGGCTAAAAAACTGTGAGCTAACTCACACTAACTCAGCTTACAGGGAACACTGATTGTAATATATAATGAAATAATTATACAACTCACGGCCCGGTTGCTAACAGGCCACGGACCGGGACTGGTCAACGGCCCGGGGGCCCCTGATCTAAGCTATTAGTGGTGGTGAAAATCCTTGTTGCTAGAGAGTGGTCCCAACCCAAAGACTCCCAAATATGGGAGATTGTAAGATTATTCAGATTAACGTGCTGGATGCCAAGGGCCCCCAACCTTCTTCAGCCGGCGGGCACCTTTGGAATTTTGACACAGTGCGGTGGGAGCACAGCCACAAAATGGCTGCCACAGCTTGCCTTCAGTCACATATCCTTGAGCTGTGGGCAGGGCCGGCTTGCCCACTAGGTAAACTAGGTGGTTGCCTAGGGTGCCGGGAGGGTGGGGGTGACAAATTGGGCTCCTCCCCCTCCCGGTACCCCAGGCAAGCACCAAGTTTGCTTGCCTCCTCTGCCCACACATCCGCAGCTGCCTGTCCTTTCCCGCACCATGCTCCAACCCACCTCCCCCAGGTGCCATGCCGAGACACGGCGCCCCTGCCCCCCCTTCCCATCCCGTTCCGTTGCCGCCCACCTGTGCGATCACAGCATGCTGCACTGGTGCCCGTTGATACCTTCTCTGGTGCTGAGTTTTTTTAGAAAGTGGGTGTTGCCACTGGAGATATGACTGCCTGAGCAGATTTTTAGAAAACATTACTTTGGTGGCAGCTGCTACGTTACTGCGTGACTGAAAGTAAGCTGTGACACCCATCATACCTGCCTGACCAGCACTAGAGCCAGAGCGTTCTTGGTAATAGGCCCCACTTTGTGGAATGCCTGCCCCGAAAACATCAGGGCCCTGCCACAGTTCCACAGGGCCTGTAAGACCGAATTATTCAAACTCGTCTTCAATGGTTAGGGGGAGGTGGCTATTACCTTACAGCACTGACAACCTCACTGAACTAATATAATGGAAATCAGAAGCTTGCCATCTTGGATTTTTAATATGTATGGAAATGTTTTTATATGTTTTATTTTTAAAATGATGTCTGTAAACTGCTAATGTTTCTAAACTGTTGTTAGCCGCCCTGAGCCTGTCGGGGGAGGGCGGAATATAAATATAGATAGATAAATAAATAAATTAATAAATAAATGCCGCGGCTGGCTCCGCCTCCTGCAGCAGCCATTTTGTGGCTGGCTCCACCTCCTGCAGCAGCATTCCAAAGGCAAGCGCAGGCTCAGAAAGCTTGGAGGACTCCTGGTTTAGACTTCAACACACAAAAGCCAGTAAGCGTGAGGGCAAACTGGAGCTTTTCATTCAGCACTGCAGGAAAGGGCACAGCATGTGCTCAGATACGCTTCTCCAAGCACAGCATAAATTGAGTTCCGGGGTTCCCATCTTCAGGGCTGGCCCTGCCACTAGGCAGACTAGGCAACTGCCTAGGTCAGTGGTCCCCAACCTTTTTGGCACTAGGGACCGGTTTTGTGGAAGACAATTTTTCCAGGGACCGGGAGGCTGCGCGCACAATGTTTTTGGGATGATACAATTGTGCACTTTATTTCTATTAGTTTGGCATGGTGGTTAAGTGTGCAGACTCTTATCTGGGAGAACTGGGTTTGATTCCCCATTCCTCCACTTGCAACTGCTGGAATGGCCTTGGGTCAGCCATAGCTTTTGCACAGTTGTCCTTGAAAAGGCAGCTTCTGGGAGAGCTCTCTCAGCCCCACCCACCTCGTAGGGTGTCTGTTGTGGGGGAGGAAGGTAAAGGAGATTGTGAGCCGTTCTGAGACTCTGAGATTCAGAATGGAGGGTGGGGTATAAATCCAATGTCTTAATACATTATTATTATTAATACATTGTAATAATATATATAATGTAATAACTATACAACTCACAACCCAGTTGCTAACAGGCCACAGACTGGTACTGGGCCACGGCCCAGGGGTTGGGGACCCTTGGCCTAGGGCGCTGGCCTTCTGCGGGCTCTAAATTGGCCACCCCCATGTAACTCTGCGATGTTACCAGTGCAGGGAGGGGTCACCAGAAGTTAGCCTTGCCTAGGGCATCAGACAGTCTAGGGCCGGCCCTACCCATCTTGGCGAGCAGTAGTTTAGTTGAAGCCTTGGAGAGCATCAAACCCTGGGAATTGTGTCCTCCTACAGGCAACTGCCCCCAGCACTCACTTGATAAGGTAGACGTCGTACTTCCCCGCTGAGCGGCCCGACTTCCTCTGCTTGAGCTTGCGGGTCCAGCCTTCAGGCAAGGTGGGATCGTCGTACATGGGTCCACGGTCCCGGATAACAGAGCGGCGCTGCTTGGGGGATGCTGAGGCTTCGGGCGCAGCTGCGGCGGATCCAGCTTCTTCTGACATCTCTGCTTTGCCTGCTTCAGCAGGTTCTGCAGAAGGCTGAGCTGGCTCATGTTGCTTCTCCTCCTTCCTTTCCTTCTTGACTTTTTTGGCTTTGGAGGACTTGTCCTTCAGACCCTGCAAGTCTTGGTCTTCAGATTTTTCTTCCCTGCAGGGAAGAAACAAAACAAAAAGTCACGTGAGTGGCTAAGTGTGCCCCCGAAACAAAATGTGAATGGGGTGGGGACATCAGGCTCCCAAATACAGCCGCTGCCAATGGGGGCGGGAAGCACGATCAAGTCGTGGCCAATTTACAGTGACAGCATGGGGTTTGCAAGGCAAGAGACATTCAGAGGCGGTTTGCCTCTGCATAGATATCGGCCTGTTTGTCGGTATGTTGTACTGCCCTCAGATTTTTATGTTGGAGGCTGGGATGATGTTTTATATTTTAAACTTTTGCTGTTCAATTTTTGCTGTAAGCATGCGGGGAAGGGGTGGGATATAAATCATCTAAAAATCACATTACATTCAATTAAAATAGTGACCCTGGACTTCCTTGATGCTCTCCTGTCCAAGTACTAACTGGAACTATAATAGAAGAAACGTCAGGGTGAAATTATACTATCAAAACACTTATTCCAAGAAAAAAAATGGGTGAAAGGAAAAGCCCTGTGGCTTCTGCTTAAGTAGACTCTACTTCTAAACAGTCTTATGATGAAAAATATCAGTGAGCACAAGTACTTTTAATATTCCAAAGCCTCTACCTTTAAACAGACAGAATAAAAAACACAAGAGCGCACACAGGCCCTTTAACAGAACCTTATAGTCTGCACAAAATGAATCCAAACTGCCCAAAAATAAATCAAAGTGCACACTTTTAAAGTGCACGCAGGCACTTTTTAAAGGTTAAGAGTCTGCTTTTGACTCATCAACCAAAACCGTGCGAAAACAGTCTGCAATGAATTCTTTCATCCAGATTGTACGCGGGCACTTTATCAAAAGAATTATCCCACTTCACAGTCTTGCACATTCAGCCCACTGTTGTTTCAGTGAGGTGTTGGGATAAAGAAGAAGTTCATCCACATAAAGCCAGGCTCACGTTAGCCGGTGTCAAACGTTTCGTTGCCTTTGTCAAGACTGATGGCTTTTAAGTGGAACCCAAAAATCCTCTCTCTTCCTCACAAGGCTCTAGCTCAGGGGTGGCCAGACTGTGACTCAGGAGCCGCATGTGGCTCTTTCACACATATTGTGTGGCTCTTGAAGCCCCCACTGCCCTGTCAGCCGGCTCAGAGAAGACATTTAAAATTAGTTGCTTTCTTTCTACCTCTTCCTCCTCCCTTCCCCATCTGTTTCCTTCCTTCCTTCCTTCCGGCTCTCAAACATCTGATGTTCCTTCCTTCCGACTCTCAAAACATCTGTTCATTCGCTGTTTGTTCACTCTCAAAACATCTGTTCATTCACTCCAACTCTCAAACATCTGACGTTCATGTCTTGTGGCTCTCAAACATCTGATATTTATTCTATGTGGCTCTTACTTTAAGCGCGTTTGGCCACCCCGGCTCCAGCTCATTCTTTGTAAAGACGGAGTGGATTCTCAAGGGACCACTGTATCACTCTCTCTCTCTATGAAGGTTGCCAAGTGCTGACCACTACTGACCCTTCTCACCTTCCGAGATATGACAAGATTGGGCTAGCCTGGGTCATCTCTGCCAATACATAACCCATTATCCTAGTCATTAAAAAAGAAACCCTCTGCCCCATACGCACAGTTTTGGTGTACTGTCTGCTGAGAATGCAACACAAACAATATGTGGGAGGCGCACAGTGGATTTTTCTTTTTAATTTCAAAATACACCAACTACATTCATCTGCAAATGTATAACAAATATTTAAACAGCCCAAACCTATCCCAACCACTGATTTCAGTGGGCTCATACTGGAGTAATTCTGCACAGGATTGCATGGCTAGCGCAACACAAGAGAGTGTGGATGAAGAGGCAACAACAACAACAACAACGCAGTTATGCACAGTGCCGGAAGTAGAGATCAATGCCACTGAACAGGGCACTGCTGAGCAAAGGTAATCCTGCACGATGCGCTGAATGCATTTATTTCCTAGCAGAAATTCTGAAACGTACAATATTGCCATAATAGGGTGAGTCATACTGAAAATCGACATGTTCGCTGGGGCCAAAGTGCAGTGCCCGTTCGGCATGTCAGTACAGATACATGTATTTTAATACATATTTTATTTATTTATTTATATCATATTTCTATCCCGCCCATTCTATGCAGACTCAAGGCGGCTAACAGCATAAAATATCCAAGAAACGATAAGCAATCTTAAAACAATCAAATGATCAAATAAATTGCAATGGTGCTACTTCAGGCAGATCGTATAATATTTTCCTTTCTCAACACGTACAGGTCCTCGGCAGCTAGTGCTGAAGCGCGATAGATCCAGATGTGGTGGCAGCTGTGACGGAATCAAAGGGTTAATGGAGAAGCTGAGGACTCAGAGAGCCCTGAGTCATGTGACCCAGGGGTGCTCAGAACTCTCAAGTCCTGAGTGACAGCTAACGGCTCAGAGGTTAACTGTCAGAAAAAAACGGTCAGAAAGAGAGAGTTGGATTCAGAGTGTGGTGAGAGAGGCTTGATGTGAAGTGAAGCTCTACATACACCCTGTGAGATCAGCCAGGTGGCTTGAGCGTGAGGCATATCTCTAGGTCACGAGTGCCCTCTAAGGAAGAGGAAGGTGACAGAGAGTGTCTAAGTGGAAGACCTTAGTGGCCACAGACATATGATACACTGCTCCTAGGAGTTTATAAGGTGGCTGAGGGAGAGGCGTGGGTCTGAGGGAGTCAGGAGAGCTGGGGCTTGTCAAACCAGACGACTCGAGGGACCAGGCACTCAAAGCCCAAGAGGCCAGCCTGATTAAAGTTTAGGAGAGTGGATTAATAGAAGAACCGTGTACCCTGAAATACCTCAGAGCCTTGCTGGAGGGTCTAGCCGACATACTGTATAGGAAATGTTATTCCGACAAGATACAAACTAGCCCCTGTATATACATCCCATCCCCCAGTTAAAACCTATTTTGGAAATAAAGAACGATAGTTTGCTGTTACGTTCTCTGGTGCCTGTGTGATTGGGAAAGACTTCAAACCTGCAGTGGTCCCCTGCTCATCTACCGTATCAGACCCCCGAAGAGACTAACGTATATTTAGCTGCCCTCGCTGAGGCAGGAGGCGATAGGCTGGCGTCACCATAGTAGAGTTGTGATAGCAGCCCTCTCCCATTAGATGTCATATGCCAGGGGTGGCCAACGGTAGCTCTCCAGATGTTTTTTTGCCTACAACTCCCATCAGCCCCAGTCAGCATGGCCAATCTGGAGAGCATGGCTAATGGCTGGGGCCGATGGGAGTTGTAGGCAAACACATCTGGAGAGCTACCGTGGGCTATCCCTGTCGTATGCCATCCAAAACAGTTCAGTCTTGCAGGCCCTGCGGAACTGCGATAGGTCCCACGGGGCCCTGATGGCTTCTGGGAGGGTGTTCCAGAGTATTGGGGCTGCAACCAAGAAGGCTCCTGCTCTGGTGGAATTAAGCCTAGCCTCTTTTAGCCCAGCGACAGCCAAAAGGTTTTGAGAGCATGATCGAAGTGCTCTCTGGGGAACATGTGGGGCAAGGCGGTCCCGCAGACAGGTAGGTCCTAGGCCAGGGGTGGGAAACCTTTTTTCTGCCAAGGGCCATTTGGATTTTTATAACATCATTCGCGGGCCATACAAAATGATCAACTTTAAAAAACAGTGTACTGTGTATGGAAATTATACTACAATATCAGTGGATTTTTTTTTAGTATTAAGAGACTTTCTCTTTCCCCCAATTTCTCCCTAATATCCAAGGCATTTCTTTCCCTCATTGTAGCAATCTGGAATCTGTTTCTAAACCATTCCATTCTGGTGAAAGAGAAAGAGAGTCTGCCACGTCGCTCGGTTTGGTCCAGCAGTCGACAAGGGCCAGACCAAATGATCTTGAGGGGTGTAAATGGCCCTCAGGACAGACGTTTCCCACCCCTGTCCTAGGTCATATAAGGCTAGGCTACATGGCCTAGGCCATACAGGCCGCGTAGCTCTGTAGTTGGGTGACCCGTTCTCCCCCTCTCAGGGAACAAGACCAGAGATCGTCCAAAAGGTCAGAAAGAAAATTAGGACGATATAAGAGGCGTTTGGGAGGGAAGGCAGAATTTAGCCCCATCACATCAGATTTTGGGAGCTGAGCAAGATCGGTACTTAGGTGGCAAACCACCTCTGCTTCTTCTCACTTGTCTGGAAAGCTCCTTGTGGGAGTCACTAGAAGTTGGAGGTTGGTATCTGGATGGGAGACCACCAAGGAAGACTCTGCAGGGGAAGGCAATAGTAATCCACCTCTGCTTCTCACTTGCCTTGAAAGTCCCTTGCAGGGGTCACTATAAATTGGAACCTAATCGGGGTCCTCCCCAAGCTTCACTCCCCACATATCCAGGAGTTTCCCAACCTGGATGCGGCAACTCTACTCTTCTCATACTCTGCCAGTGGCCAAGGGTACCCGGGGGACCCTAGAAACATCTCGTTCAGCCACAAGAGTGCCTGGGAAACAGCCGCTTTCTCTTCAGCCCTGCACAACGTCAGCGCCCAAAACCTTGATGCCAGCACTTCATCGGCATTTAAATAATTTTGCAGATTGGGCTAGCTAGCGCAGCGGCAATCAGAGATTTCCCCCCTAAAAACCCACCCAGAAACGTTACTAGAATACAGATGATTCTGGGCATTATGGGGTAGGCATAAAGTAACAGCCTCGAATCCCCCCCCCCCCAAGTTCCCCTCTTGATGCCAGAATTTATTCCCTGCCATCACACTTTTCTTCACACAGAAAGGAACGTGGCAGCCATGATCAACAGAAAGACGGGAGGCGGAAGGAAGGAAGTGCAGGAATCCTCCAGGCTATAATTACTGCCGCAAAAAAATTCAAACTGTTTGTAAATAAAGCTGGGAGGTGGTGGGCTTTGGCAGGAAACACAGCTCGCTTTTCTTCAAAGGCGGCGTGCTGCTCTCGCAGCAAACGAACGCTTTGGAGGAAGAAAAACGAGATCTTCTCTCAAATGGAGGGGCCACGAAGGAATGCAAGAAAGAACAACGCGTTCTCAGCTGTGCCACACTAATTTCATCTACTGTTACAGAGGCTGTGAAAGATCCAACAAATACAAGCTGAGCAGCAGCAACAGAGAGAGAGAGATGCATGCTGGAGTTTTCGTATTTGGGGAGGAAGGATTGTGATGCAAGACTCACCTCCTTCCCCTCCCCCCCCCCCAACGTTGCAGCCATCTTACGGCTTGGAGGGGGCACAGTGGGAGAGCTTCTGATGTTCTGGCCCCAGTGGTAGACATCCTGATGGCACCTGGGTTTTTTTGGCCACTGTGTGATACAAAGTTTTGGACTGGATGGGCCAGTGGCTGATCCAACATGGCTTCTCTTATGTTCTTATGTGACACAGAGTGTTGGACTAGATGGGCCACTGGCCTGATCCAACATGGCTTCTCTTATGTTCTTCTGTGACACAGAGTGTTGGACTAGATGGGCCACTGGCCTGATTCAACATGGCTTTTCTTATGTTCTTCTGTGACACAGAGTGTTGGACTGGATGGGCCACTGGCCTGATCCAACATGGCTTCTCTTATGTTCTTCTGTGACACAGAGTGTTGTACTGGATGGGCCAGTGGCTTGATCCAACATGGCTTCTCTTATGTTCTTATGTGACACAGAGTGTTGGACTGGATGGGCCATTGGCCTGATCCAACATGGCTTCACTTATGTTCATATGAGACACAGAGTGTTGGACTAGATGGGCCATTGGCCTGATCCAACATGGCTTCTCTTATGTTCTTATGAGACACAGAGTGTTGGAGTGGATGGGCCACTGGCCTGATCCAACATGGCTTCTCTTATGTTCTTATGAGACACAGAGTGTTGGAGTGGATGGGCCACTGGCCTGATCCAACATGGCTTCTCTTATGTTCTTAACCCCGCAGGGTTTTCAAGGCAAGAGGTGGCTCAAAGATGGTTTGAACCATTGCCTGCTTCTGCGCAGCAACCCCTCCCTACTTGCTTGGTGATCTCCTGTCTCTGAGTACTAACCACAGCTGACCCTGCTTGGCTTCCACAAATCTGATGGAATTGAGCTAGCCAGGGGCAAGCCAGGTCAGGGCGGAGACAAACAGTGGTTTGCCATTACCTGCCTCCGCATGGCAGCCTTGAGACTTCCCTTAGTGTTCTCCCATCCAAATACTACTGACCAGGGCCGAGCCTGCTTAGCTTCGGAGAGCTAAAAAGATCCAGCTAGGTCACCAGTACAGAATATATCCCCCCATTTTACAGCTCGAGAAGCGAAGCCCTGTGCACCGTCCACATTACCTTTGAGGCTATTACATGTGTTTAAGATAGGGTTGCCAAGCCCAACTCAAGAAATATCTGGGGACTTTGGGGGTGGAGCCAGGAGACTTTGGGGGGTGGAGCCAGGAACAAGGTTGCAAAAAGCACAATTGAACTCCAAAGAGAGTTCTGGCCATCACATTTAAAGGGACCGCACATCTTTTAAATGCCTTCCCTCCACTGGAAATAATGAAGGATAGGGGCACCTTCTTTTGGGGATCATAGAATTTGACCCCCTGGTCCAATCCTTTTGAAACTTGGGGGCTGTTTTGAGGAGTGGCTGAAAATGTGGCGCTTCTGCCTCAAAAAAACAGCCCTCCCAGAGCCCCAGCTAATCGTAGATCAATTCTCTATTATATCCTATGGGAATTGGTCTCCATAGGAAATAATGAAGTGCCCAGCAGACATTTCCCTCCGCCACACCCGCTTTCTGATGACCCTGACATGGATAGGGAACATCTGTGGAGACGAACCATAATGTACCTCTCCTTCCCCAACCCCGGGTCTCCCTTCTCAAAGCAATGCTAATGCCTTGTGAATGAATTCATTTTATTCATTTGTACCCTCGCCTTTCTCCCCGATGGTGCCCCAAAGCAGTTTGTGCCCTGCTCCACTCCCACATTCCACCTCACAACAACCCTGTGAGGTAGGTTATGCTGCAAGCGTGTAACTAGCAGAGGTCACCAGGCACGCTCCCGTGGCACAAGTGGGGATTCAGACTTTGGTCTCCCAGCTACCAGTCTGATGCGCTTAGCCTCTACAGCACACTGGCCATGTCAAAGGTATTTTGGTTTGGAGACATAAAACGTAATCGGAATCGCCAGTGGGGGAGTTGTGTCATTCATAAACAGGGTGATCACGAATGGAACACCAAAGTGTTTTAAAGAGACTTCAAATGCCTTCTCCAAGCCAGCCAATGGGGCAGTGGGGGCTTCAAGCGCCACACAATATGTGTGAAAGAGCCACATGTGGCTCCTGAGCTGCAGTTTGGTCACCCCTGACCTAGTCTGTCATGCTGGTTTGGACGGCAGCTGGCCAGACAGTGTATGAACGTTCCCTCTACCCCAAAAGCCTTGCTTTGACGCAGAACGTTTGGATGACAGGAGCCCCTTTAGAGCCCTTTCCATTCACATGCTACTTTTCCGCTATCGGTCTGCAGCAGCCTGCGCGATACCCTGAGCATTTTACACCCCTTCTGCCGTGACACAAAACACAGCCAAGGCTTCCCTGTGTTGCAGTGACCACCACTTGAAAAATGCAAGTTCAAAAACTTACCGTTCAGGAACCTTCTCACATGCAGAGGGAAGACTCCAATCCTGGATATTCCACAGCAGTCTCAAGGGCAGCTACACTGCTGGGGGAGGGCGGTGCTGACCATCCGATTTGTGTCCACAGTTACTACACAATGCTGAATTAATATCCCACACAATTGTTCTTTTCCGCACCATGTAGCAAAATCTCGCAAGAGCTCAGCTCAAAGGAATGCAGGCATACGTGGTCATGCTGCTTTGCCCATCTCCACCTTTAATCCCCTATTAAGCAACCTTGGAAGCTCTCAGAAGTGCCCGACCAGTTTTAAAAATGACTTCGATCAGGGCTTTTTCTTTTTTTGTGTAGAAAAATCCCAGCAGGGACTCATTTGCATACTAGGCCACACTCCTGACACCACTGTTGTTTCACACAGGTCTTTTTTGTAGGAAAAAGCCCAGCAGGGACTCATTTGCATATTAGGCCACACCCCTGACACCACTTGTTTCACACAGGTCTTTTTTGTAGGAAAAAGCCCAGCAGGGACTCATTTGCATATTAGGCCACACCCCTGACACCACCATTGTTTCACACAGGGCTTTTTTGTAGAAAAAAGCTCAGCAGGGATCATTAGCATATTAGGCCACACCCCTCACACCAAGCCAGCCGGAACTGCGTTCCTGCTTAAGCCCTGACTTCTATAACCTGACTAGGGAGGGAAGAAAAGTTTGAAACCAGTGGCGCCTTTTAAGACCAACAAAATTTAATTCTGCGTATAAGCTTCTGTACCAGCAGCCCCGTGGCGCAGAGTGGTAAAGCTGCAGCACTGCAGTTCTAAGCTCTGCTCATGACCAGAGTTCAATCCTGGAGGAAGCTGGGGTTCAAGTAGCCGGCTCGAGGTTGACTTAGCCTTCCATCCTTACGAGGTCGGTAAAAGGAGGACCCAGCTTGCTGGGGGGGAAAGTGTAGAGGACTCCGGGGGGAAGTGTAGAGGGGAAGGCAACGGCTAACCACCCCATGAAAAGTCTGCCGTGAAAACGTCATGATATGATGCCACCCCAGAGTCGGAAACGCCTGGTGCTTGCACGGGGCACTACCTTTACTTTTTTAATAAGCTTTTGTGTGTTTGCACACTTGTTCATATTCAGAAGAAGAAGAAGAAGAAGATATTGGATTTATATCCCACCCTCCACTCCAAAGAGTCTCAGAGCGGCTCACAATCTCCTTTTACCTTCCTCCCCCACAGCAGACACCCTGTGAGGTGGGTGGAGCTGAGAGGGCTCTCACAGCAGCTGCCCTTTCAAGGACAACCTCTGCCAGAGCTATGGCTGACCCAAGGCCATTGCAGCAGCTGCAAGTGGAGGAGTGGGGAATCAAACCCGGTTCTCCCAGATAAGAGTCCACCACTACACCAAACTGGCTCTCCAAAGCCGAGCGTATCCGAGAAAGTGCGTCTGCGCACAAAAAAGCTTACACCTTTTATTAAACGTCGTTCGTCTTAAAGATGCCGCTGGACTCCAACTTTGTTCTGTTGCTTCAGACCAAAACGGTGAGCCACCGGAATCTGACTAGGCAGGGACAGATTCAAAGCCCTGAGGCAGTCTGGGACCTACTTATCTACAGAAGTGCCTCTGCCGCTATATCCATCAAGGAGCGCTATGCTCATCTGAACAACAGCTGCCGGTGGTCCCCGGCCCCAAGGGCATCCCTTTAGCGTCAGAGCCACTCCCCCACAACGCACGTGGCGGTGGAAAGTGCTATCAAATTGCAGCTGACTTATAGCAACCCCTGTAGGGCAGCGATCCCCAGCCTTTTTGGCTCCACGGTTTGGTGGAAGACAATATTTCCACGGACCGGGGGGGGGGGGGGGGGGCGCGGGATTGTTTCAGGATGATACAATTGTGCACTTTATTTCTATTAGTGTGGTGCGGTGGTGAAGTGTGCGGACACTTATCTGGGAGAACCGGGTTTGATTTCCCACACCTCCACTTGCAGCTGCTGGAATGGCCTTGGGTCAGCCAGAGCTTTTGTAGGAGTTGTCCTTGAAAGGGCAGCTTTTGGGAGAGCTCTCTCAGCCCCACCCACCTCACAGGGTTTGACTCCCCACTCCTCCACTTGCAGCTGCTAGCATGGCCTTGGGTCAGCCATAGCTCTGGCAGAGGTTGTCCTTGAAAGGGCAGCTTTTGGGAGAGCTCTCTCAGCCCCACCCACCTCACAGGGTTTGACTCCCCACTCCTCCACTTGCAGCTGCTGGAATGGCCTTGGGTCAGCCATAGCTCTGGCAGAGGTTGTCCTTGAAAGGGCAGCTGCTGTGAGAGCCCTCTCCAGCCCCACCCACCTCACAGGGCGTCTGTTGCGGGAGAGGAAGGGAAAGGAGATTGTGAGCCGCTCTGAGTCACTGAAGTTTGGAGTGGAGGCAGGATATAAATCCAATGTTGTCGTCGTCTTCTAATTATTTTTATTATTACAACATTGCATTACCTGCAGGACCGTCTCCTTCCATATATGCCCAGGAGGTCGTTACGTTCAACCTCCCGACATCTGTTGGCTGTCCCTGGCCCAATAGATGCCCGCCTCACCTCAACTAGGGCCAGGGCTTTTTCAGTCCTGGCCCCCAACCTGTTGGAATCAGCTCCCTCCAGAGATCCGGGCCCTACCTGGCTTATTAGCCTTCCATAGGGCCTGTAAAACAGAGCTGTTCCGCCAGGCTTTTAGCTGAGGCTGCAGGCGTCTATTCTTGATCTGGTTGGCCTCCCCGGCCAGCACTGTCATCTGTGCTAGGAAATGGAATAAAAACTGCCATGATGTGAGACGGCTAGTCTGGGCAATATGTGATGACATGGTCATCTGAGTGCTGTCGAGTTGTCTGTTTATAGAATGTTTTTATCGCATTTTATTGTTTTATCATATGTTGGACTCCATCCTGAGCCTTACGGAGAATGGGTGGGATAGAGATATACTAAAACAAAATAAAAAATAATAAAATAAATAAATAATATATAATATAATATATAATGAAATAATTACACAACTAATAATTGGGGAGGGACGGTGGCTCAGTGGTAGAGCATCTGCTTGGTAAGCAGAAGGTCCCAGGTTCAATCCCTGGCATCTCCAAAAAGGGTCCAAGCAAGTAGGCATGAAAATCCTCAGCTTGAGACCCTGGAGAGCCGCTGCCAGTCTGAGTAGACAAGACTGGCTTTGATGGACCAAGGGTCTGATTCAGTATAAGGCAGCTTCATATGTTCATGGGGAGGGACGGTGGCTCAGTGGTAGAGCATCTGCTTGGTAAACAAAAGGTCCCAGGTTCAATCCCTGGCATCTCCAAAAAAGGGTCCAGGCAAACAGGTGTGAAAAACCTCAGCTTGAGACCCTGGAGAGCCGCTGCCAGTCTGAATAGACAAGGCTGACTTTGATGGACCAAGGGTCTGATTCAGTATAAGGCAGCTTCATATGTTCATATGTTCAACTCACGGCCAGGTTGCTAACAGGCCACGGGGCTGGTACTGGTCCACGGCCCGGGGTTTGGGGACCCCTGCTGTAGGGTATCCAAGGTAAGAGGCAAACCGAGGTGGTTTGCCACTGCCTGCCCTGGATTTCCTTGGTGGTCTACCACCTGGGCACTAACCAGGATCGATCCATTCTAGCTTCCATGAACTGATGAGGCTGGGCTAGCCTGGGCCATCCAAGTCAGGGCGAGAAATAAGCAGAGATTCTTTTGCCTGTTTCTATGGAGCAATCCTCGACTTCCTTGGTGGTCTCCCATCCAGGGCCGACCCTGCTTAACTTCCGAGATCTGATGAGATCTGGCTAGCCTGGGCTATCCTGATCACAGCAAGAGACAAACAGCAGTAGATGACCATTGTCTGCCTCTGTGGAACAACCCTGGACTTCCTCGGTGGTCTCCCATCCAAGTACAAACCAAGCACCACCCTGCTTAGCTTCTACGGTCTGACAAGATCAGGCTAGCCTGGACCATCCATGTCAGGGCAAGAGACACAGAGGTGGTTTGCCATTGCTTGTCTCTGTGTGACAACCCCGGTATTCCTTTGTGGTCCCTCGTTCAAGTATTAACCAGGGCTGACCTGGTTGGGGTGACATGACAGAGGTTTACGAGATTATGCACGGGATAGAGAAAGTAGAGAAAGAAATCCTTTTCTCCATTTCGCACAGTACAAGAACTTGTGGGCACTCAATGAAATTGCTGCGCAGTCGGGTTAGAACGGATAAAAGGAAGTACTTTTTCACCCAAGTGGTGATTGACACGTGGAATTCACTGCCACAGGAAGTGGTGGCAGCTACAAGTATCACCAGCTTCAAGAGAGGATTGGATAAACATCTGGAGCAGAGGTCCATCAGTGGCTCTTAGCCACAGTGTATTGTTGGAACTCTCTGTCTGGGACAAGTGATGCTCTGTATTCTTGGTGCTTGGGAGGGGCAACAGTGCGAGGACTTCTAGTGTCCTGGCCCCACTGATGGACCTCCTGATGGCATCTGGGTTTTCTTGGGCCACTGTGTGACACAGAGTGTTGGACTGGATATGCCACTGGTCTGATCCAACATGGCTTCTCTTATGTTCTTATGACCCTGCTAAGTTTCTGAGATCTTAGCTTCCAGGGTAACCTGGGCCATTCAGGTCCGGGCAGATACACATGGAAACTATACACAGGAGCTTGAAACCAGTTCTGGCAGGTGGGAGGAAGTGTGTGTGGTAGCATTAGCTGCCAACCCGCCTGAATTCCCCATCTGGGTTCAGCTAGGGCACCTGCCAACGCCATCACATTTCTCTTAAAATAGAAAGAAGGGAGGACCACTGACCTGCTGGAGGGTTCAATTTGCTGAGTACGGGAAGGAATGCAAAAAGAACAGGAAAAGCGCCCTGAGACCCGAAGCAACAGGCTTGGAAAGGTCACTCGACTCCTCAAAACCCGCAACTCGCGCGCTGACGCAGGCTGCCCAAACGCTGACCTACAATTCTCCCAAGATCAATGAGCAGGTTGTTAAAAATAATAAGAGACTGGGGGTGAGAGGAGAGAGAGATTGTTCACACAGAACAATATAAAGGCAATTTCTGCCTCGGTCTTTTAATGCATCCCGAAATGCAATGTCTTGTGCGTTATCCAAACACAGAACTTGGTTTTCCAGGGAACCCTCTCCCCCAATCTTCTCAAAACTGCCCACCAAAGTTAACTAAGAGAAAACCCTGAGTCAGTTCAAAATACCCTGCGAGGGACTCCAGTTTTTCCTCTTAGGGTCAGCTTGGTATTTCCCAAGCTACCCGTACTACCAAGGAAACACTGTCTAGTCCACAGAGCCCTAACCTTTTTGAGCCTGCACAGGTGCCTCTGGAGATCTAACACAAAATGGCTGCCACAAGAGGCGGAGCCAGGCACAAAATGGCTGCCACAGCTTCCCTTCAGTCACAGTGAAGATTTTTGTGCCATGGTGACAACTGCTGCCCAAATAACTTTTCTTTTCTTTTTTAAAACCTGCTCAGGTGATGAAATCTCCGGTGGCCAATCAGAACACCTTGCTGGGGAAAAGACTCACCTGGACACACCCACTTCTTAGAAACACTCCGCAAGCACCAGGAAAATTGTCTGTGAGCACCACTGTATCGACAGGCACTAGAATAGGGAGCCCTGGTGTCAAGTCCAGTTAAAATGTTAGTTCCTTCTTTAGCCATCTCCCATTACTACAACATAGAATTATCAGGGTCATCTAGCCCAACCCTCTTCACAATGTAGGGAATTCACGAATACCTCCCCTGCCCACTCCCAGTGAGCCCTGCTCCATGCACAGAAGATGCAAAAAACCCCCAAACCTTCCAGGATTTCCTGACAAAACTGGCCTGGAGAAAAACTGCTGCCTGACCCTAACTGAACATCAATTGATAAAGTGGCTTGCATAGTTTTTAAAACAATGACTGAAAATGAAGGTAAAGGCAGAAAGCTCAGAAATCTACCTGTGGTTAACAGGTAGTTGAAGCTTATTGTCGAAATTCTCTGTCTGGGGCAGTGATGCTCTGTATTCTTGTGCTTGGGGGGGGCAGCACAGTGGAAAGGCTTCTAGCCCTACTGGTGGACCTCTTGATGGCACTTGGTTGGGGGGTTTTTTGGCCACTGTGTGACACAGAGTGTTGGACTGGATGGGCCATTGGCCTGATTCAACATTGCTTCTCTTCTGTTCTTGTGTCTGGGGCAGTGATGCTCTGTATTCTTGGTGCTTGGGGGAGCACAGTGGGAGGGCTTCTAGTGTCCTGGCCCCACTGGTGGACCTGATGGCACCTGGGTTTTTTGGCCACTGTGTGACACACAGTGTTGGACTCAAGGATGGACCATTGGTCTGATCCAACATGGCTTCTCTTATGTTCTTAAGTTCCTAACAAACAACAAGGTAAACTCCACATTAAACACAAGAGCCAGCAAAGTCTAGCTCACAGTAGGTTCAAGACCTGCCTCTCCTACAGGGGCCAAATCAATCACTCTCCAGTTCTCATCTGCAAAGTTAGACAACCAGCAATCTTTGTCTGCATTACTGGCAAGGGCTAGAAGAGAGAAATGCTGTAAGGTGCTCTTCACACTATAGTGGGCTCTATATGTTATCCATGAGCACTAAAAATGCTTCCCAGAAGAATGGTGCCCAAGGCACTCTGGTTGTGACTTAAAAACTGAGAAGGCATTCCACTCTCTCACACATGAGAAGGTTTATTTTGAGAGGACGGAAGTTTATTTAACAGAGAGAATTACCCGCCCTCAGAGAAGGTCTGCTCTCCATGTGTCTGCATGCGGGTTTGTTTGTCCTATCTTTCTCCCAACAAGGATTCAAGCTGTTCTTTCTAGGATGATTGACTAATAAAACACAGAGCTCTTTGAGCGTTTTCTTGAGCCCACGGCCAAGCCAAACAGAGGGGGGGGGGCCTGAAACCGAAGCCAAACAAAGATGGAAGTGATGTTGGCAGGAAATTTCTGGAAGTAATGGAAGTACCCCAGAGATGAGGATACCTTTCAGCTTGACAACTCTGGTTGTAAATCCTAAAAATATGCCCAGGATTCAACCCTATTTTTTCTTCTACTAGATTTTTATTCTAAATGTTCAGTAGGGATACAGAAGGGGAAAAGGGGGAATGGGAAAAAGGGGAGAAACATATAAGAACATAAGAGAAGCAGCATTGGATCAGGCCAGTGGCCCATTCAGTCCAACACTCTGTAAGAACATATGAGAGAAGCCACATTGGATCAGGCCAATGGCCCATCCAGTCCAACACTCTGTAAGAACATATAAGAGGAGCCACGTTGGATCAGGCCAATGGCCCATCCAGTCCAACACTCTGTAAGAACATATAAGAGAAGCCACGTTGGATCAGACCAATGGCCCATCCAGTCCAACACTCTGTAATAACATATAAGAGGAGCCACGTTGGATCAGGCCAATGGCCCATCCAGTCCAACACTCTGTAAGAACATATAAGGGAAGCTACGTTGGATCAGTCAATGACCCATCCAGTCCAACACTCTATAAGAATATATAAGAGAAGCCACGCTGAATCAGGCCAATGGCCCATCCAGTCCAACACTCTTTAACAGCCTTGTCCAGCTCTTGCAGACAAGACCGCAGCTTCCCCCCATCTGAAGACTACAGATGTAGAATTCCCAGAAAGTCTGAAGCCACGGGTGGGGGAGGGGGACACTCTTTGTTTTTACTAGGATTAGATATTCAATACTTAGGTTCCTATCAAAGCTATATTTCTTTTATAGATTTAAAAAAGCTAAAGGTCGTCCCCTCTGCAAGCACCAGTTGTTTCCGACTCTGGGGTGACGTTGCTTTCACAACGTTTTCACGGCAGACTTTTTATGGGATGGTTTGCCATTGCCTTCCCCAGTCATCTACCCTTTCCCCCCAGCAAGCTGGGTGCTCATTTGACCGACCTCGGAAGGATGGAAGGCTGAGTCAACCTGAGCCGGCTACCTGAAACCAGCTTCCGCCGGAATTGAACTCAGGTCGTGAGCAGAGAGTTCAGACTGCAGTACTGCAGCTTTACCACTCTGCACCACAAGGCTCTCATCGATTTAGCAGTGCAAAAAGAATTTATTTGTAACTCGGTTCACATTTTTTAAAGTGTACTATTTGGCATATTTACGAAATGGAAACAAGTTTGTTTCCTGTAAGAAAACTGTCAGTATACTCAATGGTCGACTGGCGCAGCCTCTGAAGATAAATAAACCTTCTCCAACCTTCTCTGAAGATAAATAAACCTTCTCCAACAACAGATCCACATAACTGCCTCTCTCCATATGAGCTCCCACATCAATTAACATACAACAAGCTCTACAGATGATACCTCCCCCCCACATACACAGAGAGAGATGAACATATTGAAGCTGCCTTATACCGAATCAGACCCTGGGTCCATCAAAGTCAGTCTTGTCTTCTCAGACTGGCAGCGCTCTCCAGGGTCTCAAGCTGAGGTTTTTCACGCCTATTTGCCTGGACCCTTTTTGGAGATGCCAGGGATTGAACCTGGGACCTTCTGCTTCCCAAGCAGATGCTCTGCCACTGAGCCACTGTCCCTCCCCATGAACATATGAAGATGCCCTCTACTGAATCAGACCCTGGGTCCATCAAAGTCAGTATTGTCTTCTCAGACTGGCAGCGGCTCTCCAGGGTCTCAAGCGGAGGTTTTTCACACCTATTTGCCTGGACCCTTTTTTGGAGATGCCAGGGATTGAACCTGGGACCTTCTGCTTCCCAAGCAGATGCTCTACCACTGAGCCACCGTCCCTCCCCAAAGTAACATTTCTTTTTTTCTGTGTGTCGCTAATCTGAGTATTCCTCCTGATTAGAGGGAAAGGAGGTCATGCCAAAGCACAACAATATGCAGAAATTCAGTAGACAGCACCTTCCACAGAGGATCTTTTCAGCATGCAGACACTATTTTTCATATCATACTATTGGGGAATTTTTACGAGGGAGAAGTCCAAAGGGAGAGAAGCATTTCTCCTCCACTCCGCTGAGCTGATGCTGACCAACCAGATTCCGTGGCGCAGCCTGTCACTCAAGGCCCTCAGTTTCTGTGAAGAATTAACTCTCCGCAGTCCTTCGGCTGTTTGTGCAGCACTTCGAAGCTTTCAAAAAGTGCAGTCTGTCACACCCTCCGCTTGAGTCACCGCTCTGCCATGGGAGCTGAATGTGGGGCAGAAAAATAGCCCTTAATGCAATGGCAGCTACTTTCTAGAACAGGCTTTTGATACTAGGGCTGCCAAGTCCAACTCCAGAAATATCTGGGGACCTCGTGGGTGGAGCCAGGTGCAAGGTTGTGACAAGCACCATTGAACTCCAAAGGGAGTTCTGGCCATCAAATTTAAAGGGACCACAAATCTTTTAAATGCCTTCCCTCCACTGGAAATGATGATGGATAGGGGCACCTTCTTTTGGGGCTCAAACAATTGAAAACCCTGGTCCAATCTTTTTGAAACCTGGTGGTTGTTTTGAGGAGAGGCATTGGATGCTATGCTGCAAATTTGGTGTCTCTATCTAAAAAAAACAGCCCCCTCCCCGAGCCCCAGATACCCATGGATCAATTCTCCATTATACCCTATTGGAATCGGTCTCCGTAGGAAATAATGGAGTGCTCAGCATTTCCCTCCCCAACTTTCTAATGATCCTGAAGCGGGCGGAGGGCCTCCAAACCGGGGGATCCCCTGTCACCACCTGGGGATTGGCAACCTTATCTGATACAGATAAGAACATAAGAGAAGCCATGTTGGATCAGGCCAGTGACCCACCCAGTCCAACATTCCATGTCACACAGTGGCCAAAAGACGACCAAATGTCATCTAGAGGTCCACCAGTGGGGCTAGAAGCCCTTCTACTGTGCCCCTCCCAAGCACCAGAAGAATGGTAGAAGATGAGAGAGACTAGCTTTCTTCTGCCATTCCAAAGAGTCCCTCTCCTGGGCCCAGTACACTGAGATCTCGAGAAGAGAAGAAGACTGCAGATTTATACCCCGCCCTTCTCTCTGAATCAGAGACTCAGAGCGGCTGACAATCTCCTATATCATCTCCCGCCCACAACAGACACCCTGTGAGGTGGGTGGGGCTGGAGAGGGCTCTCACAGCAGCTGCCCTTTCAAGGACAATCTCTGCCAGAGCTATGGCTGACCCAACGCCATTCTAGCAGCTGCAAGCGAAGGAGTGGGGAGTCAAACCCGGTTCTCCCAGATAAGAGTCCGCACACTTTACCACTACACCAGACTGGCAGAAATGGTCTCCCACCCAGGCATGATGTTTAACAAGTGAGCGCTGCACGGAATAGCAGTTGCACTGCTGGGCTGTGAATTTCCCGTTGGGAACGCCGTTTCAAGGCTCCACAGATGCTCCAGCCTCCCCCACGGCTTTCCCCCACTCAGCCCCCCAACAGTGTGGAGGACAAGGGACCTCAGGCCCCAGCTTTTTGCCAGCAGGAAACGTGCCGGGATTCGACAAAATTTTGATTTATTTTTTTTACGGCAGCTTAATGAACGCCACATTAAGTATGGATCAGCAACGAACCACGAGCAACAGCCAAGAGACGGGACTAGTCAGACGCCTGTAGGGATACAAGACAAGCTTAGCGCTAAAATCAAAAGAAGGCGCAGAATGTATCATTTATACAATGGCAACGTTATTCGTAATTTAGCAGAGCCGTGATTCCAGTGGGGTGCTCTGCAGCAAGGAGGTGGCAACACAAACAAAAGTTTGTCTCCAAGGAGCAGCCCAGCTACGAAGCACTGGCAGCGGACAGATCAAAATTATTTATGATTTCTAGAGACTGAGCTTCAAGAGGATCTAGCAGTTCGGCTTCCAAGACCTTCTCTCCCCCCTCCCCCCACCTTTGAAGAAGTTCCGGCAGGCAGCAAGACGAGGGGTGGAAACCGAACAGAGACTGACCAAGAGAGAGATCTTGGGGTTGTGGTAGATCTCACTGAAAATGTCAAGACGGTGTGCGATTGCAATAAAAAAGGCCAACGCCATGCTGGGAATTATTAGGAATTGAAAACAAATCAGCCAGTATCATAATGCCCCTGTATAAATCAATGGTGCCATCTCATTTGGAGTACTGTGTGCAGTTCTGCTCACCGCACCTCAAAAAGGATATTATAGCATTGGAAAAACATAAGAACATAAGAGAAGCCATGTTGGATCAGGCCAATGGCCATCCAGTCCAACACTCTGTGTCACACAGTGGCAAAAAAATATTATACACACACACACACTTTGTGTGCTGTATGCAATCCTTGTAATATATTTTTGCAAACTGTAAGACAGTGTATTACTTGGTGGCTTTGATCAGAACTTTGATCAGAAAAGGATATTATAGCATTGGAAAAAGTGCAGAAAAGGGCAACTAGAATGATTAAAGGTTTGGAACACTTTCCCTATGAAGAAAGGTTAAAACGCTTGGGGCTCTTTAGCTTGGAGAAACGTTGACTGCGGGGTGACATGATAGAGGGTGACAAGATTATGCATGGGATGGAGAAAGTAGAGAAAGAAGTCCTTTTCTCCCTTTCTCACAATACAAGAACTTGTGAGCATTCAATGAAATTGCTAAGCAGTCAGGTTAAAATGGATAAAAGGAAGTCCTTCACCCAAAGGGTGCTGAACATTTGGAATTCACTGCCTCAGGAGGTGGCGGCTACCAGCATAGCCAGCTTCAAGAGGGGATTGGATAAAAATATGGAGCAGAGGTCCATCAGTGGCTATTAGCCACAGTATATATATATATGTGTGTGTGTGTGTGTGTGTGTGTGTGTGTGTGAGGAAGGAAGGAAGGAAGGAAGGAAGGAAGGAAGGAAGGAAGGAAGGAAGGAAGGAAGGAAGGAAGGAAGGAAGGAAGGAAGGAAGGAAATAGATGGGGGAGAGGTGGAAAGAAAGCAACTTTAAATTTGCATGCATTCTCTAAGTTGCCAGCTGCTTGGCTTGGAGAACTGATTTAAAGAGAGAAATGCCTTCTCCAAGCTGGCCGACAGGGCTGTAAGGCTTCAAGAACTGCACAGTATTTGTGAAAGAGCCGCATGTGCCTTCTGAGCTGCAGTTTGGCCCTCTCTGGTCCAGATTTAAACATCGTTCTATGGAACAAAGAAGCCCCACTGAAATGACACACGGACAGCTATTTCATGAAGGACACCAACTGCTGCAGAAGGTATGAAGACGGGGAAAGATGTTACCGATTTCAGCCTGTTAAATCATGATGGTGACGAACTGGCTTGATTTGGCAAATGCCAAACTATCAGCATCGCTGTGCTCGTTGATCTATGCTTTCGATCAGTTGTGCGGAGAATAATGACAGCTTTGGCCAAGCAAATTTCATACTTTTAAATTCAAAACACACACACCTTGAAGCACTTAAGTGGAAGTTGTCATATCTACCAGCTTGCCAATTTGCTTCATTTTATATCTTGTCGAAGACTGAAGATGCTAAAATAAATATGCCTATTAAACTTGAAGGGCTAGATTTCAAAAAGTAAATGGAGCAGAAAGGCCAGGCAAGCCGCTTACAGAATAAACCACGTCCCTGTGGGAGGAACGCAACAGAATCGCTACATTATCACCTGCGCGTATGCCCATTGACACGGCCCTAAAAATGGCTGGATAGTTTTATTTCCAATAATGCAATTCAAGACTCTTCAGAACTGCCACATTTCATAATTAACGTACAGAGTTGGTTACTATCACTAGCTTTGATTTCTTCTTCTTTTTTTAAAGTTTAGACAAATTAGCAGTAACTAGTTAACAATGGGGGATAGGTCTATCTATGGCTATCTGCAATGACAGATGAATGAAACCTTTACAGAAGTAAACAGAGGCTGCAGAGAGACTGCGGGAAGGACATTCATCTGAAATGGAACGCTGACTCTTGCCTGAATGAGGACATTTTAAGGATTCGTCTGTCAAAACATAAGGTTCTTACGTCATTCGTTTTAACAAAGGTTTGTTTTTGTGTTGCTAACAACAATCCCCCAAGCAAGTGGGTTTGCTTCTGTGCTTACCACATCGATTATCGTGCGAAGGCCGTATTTCACAAACTAGTCCAGGATTCTTAGAGCAGACCAAAAGAAAATAGCCTTCTTGGTCCACATCAAAATCCAAACACAAAAGCCTTGTAATAGCCTTCATTAAGGCCAACCAGCTGGAGGGGAAAGAGGGAGGGAGGGAGGGAGGGAAGGAAGGAAGGAAGGAAGGAAGGAAGGAAGGAAGGAAGGAAGGAAGGAAGGAAGGAAGGAAGGAAGGAAGGAAGGAAGGAAGGAAGGAAGGAAGGAAGGAAGGAAGGAAGGAAGGAAGGAAGGCTCCAGGTTTTGCATTCCCGGGTGACGGTCATAGTGCCCAAGCCCCCTTTGACCACCCCAGGGCCCCCCCATGCCTTCTTTACCACTCCCACCCCTGCATGTGCATCCTTCTCCCATTTACAAACAGTCCCAGCACCTATAAGAACAGAAGAGAACCCATGTTGGAACAGGCCAATGGCCCATCCAGTCCAACGCTCTGTGGCACACAGTGGCCAAAGAAACCAGGTGCCATCACTAGTGAGCCCATGCTCGGTTGCCTGCACCCCTTGTGCACCCTTTCCCTGACAGCACCAGCCGACGTGGAGCTGCTACCGCCACCATGAGTGTCACCCCTGAGCACCCCTGCATGCCCTTAATGACTCTGGGCAGCTGAGATCACAGGTGCAGGCAGGTTGCAGTGGAGGTACATGGATGGGTGTGTGTGTGTGGGTGTGTGTGAAGGAGCAGTGGATCAGGATCCTAAGGAAGAATCAGATTATGACAAACCACTTCTGTTCATTCCTTGCCCTGACCTGGCTGGCCCAGGCTAGCCAACTCTCATGAGATCTTGGTTAGTCCTTGGATGGGAGACCACCAAGGAAGTTCTGGGCTGCTCTGCTGAGATGGGCAATGGCAAACCACCTCTCTTTGTCCCTTGCCTTGAAAACCCCATGAGGGGTCACTGATATGCCAGCTGTAAATTGGCAGCACTTTCCATCCCCAGCATGAGATATGTGTGCATATTCCAGTGACAGCAGCATTTCCTGTCTTAGGAATGTAAGAGATCTCACAGGAAGGCATTGAGGAGGAGGAGGAGGAGGAGAAGAAGAGGAGGAGGAGGAGGACGACATTGGATTTATATCCCGCCCTCCACTCTGAGTCTCAGAGCGGCTCACAATCTCCTTTATCTTCCTCTCCCACAACAGACACCCTGTGCGATGGGTGGGGCTGTGAGAACTCTCCCAGAAGTTGCCTTTCAAGGAAAAACTCTGCAAGAGTTATGGCTGACCCAAGGCCATTTCAGCAGCTGCAAGTGGAGGACGGGGGAATCAAACCCAGTTCTCCCAGATAAGAGTCCGTACACTGAACCACTTCACCAAACTGGCTCTCAAAATATTAATATTTTAACCACTGCACCAAACTGGCTTCTGCTCCTCCAAAGGGGAGGCCCTCTGCTACTTTGCCATACGTCCATTGTGACCAATGCTCCCTCTAAGCCGTGGAGTCTTGTGAGCAAAAGTTCTACTTTGTGAGCTACTGGCGTTAAAGTTGTGAGCTACTGCATCAATTGGTTTACTGCGGGGCCATTTTTCCCTCGAGAGTCCCTTGGATTTCAAGAAGATCCAATCAGTCAGTCCTAAGGGAAGTCAACCCAGACTGTTCCCTGGAAGGTCAGATGCTGAAGCTCAAATCCTTTGGCCACCCAATGAGAAAGGAGCACTCGCTGGAGAAGACCCTGATGCTGGGAAAGACAGAAGGCAAAAGAAGAAGGGGACGCCAAAGGAGGAGATGGCTGGACAGCGTTACTGATGTAACTAACATGAATTTGAGCAGACTTCGGAGGGTGGTGGAAGACAGGAGGGCCTGGCGTGGCTTGGTCCATGGGGTCGCAAAGAGTCGGACTCGACTGTGCGACTGAAGACAACAAAAAGACAGAAATGTGTGAGGCAGAGACTAAAGAACTGTGAGCTCGCTCACACTCAGCTTAGAGGGAACACTGATCGTAACTGATCAATTCGTCACTTGGACTGCCCTTCCAAGGGGCTCAGGATTCCATACCTGGTTCTCACCTCCGCGCATCCCTCACTTTATCCCCCACAGCAGCTCTACCAGGTACATTAGAATGGAAGGTGATGAGTGGGCCGAAGCCATCGCGTGAATTTCCGCGTCTGAGCAGCTGTTACGAAGCCCACAAAACATTTCAATAGCTTGCTTGTTGTTTGTGGCGCCGTAATTTTCTTATTTCGAGCTATCGGACTCTTGCCACTTTCACAGAATTCTCTCTGCCTGCACCGATGTTTTGTTTTTAAAAGAAAGAAAATCTTAGTTGACCAGTCGATTGGTTAGCTGCAGTTTCTGCCCATTCCAGCAAGCCTGGTGCATCATGCCATCAGTGCCGCAATGGTTCCGGTATCCCAAATGCCAACTGGTATTGAAAGAATGTGTTTCCACAAATGATCAAACTAAATGTCACAAAGGAGGGAGCGTGGATAAATGCTAGGAGACAACGGCAGCGGCTGCGCTCGACCGTAGCGAGAGAGATCGGGCTGCCCCCAGGCGTTTTAACAAGCTGACATTAAAAATGACAGCAGTAGGTGCCAAGACTCAGCAATGTACATCGCCTTGAACCGCTGTGACACGGCAACGCTGGGGAATATTTTTCAAGCAAATGATGAAACACGTTATTAGTACGTAAAATCCAAAGCCAGAAGCCACGTAATAAGTTCTATTATAATCCTGCCAGAAAGCCAGTTTGGTGTAGAGAGCCAGTTTGGTGTAGGGGTTAAGAAGAAGAAGAAGAAGATGATATTGGATTTATATCCCGCCCTCCACTCTGAAGAGTCTCAGAGCGGCTCACAATCTCCTTTACCTTCCTCCCCCACAACAGACACCCTGTGAGGTGGGTGGGGCTGGAGAGGGCTCTCACAGCAGCTGCCCTTTCAAGGACAACCCCTGCCAGAGCTATGGCTCACCCAAGGCCATGCCAACAGGTGCAAGTGGAGGAGCGGGGAATCAAACCCGGTTCTCCCAGATAAGAGACCGCACACTTAACCACTACACCAAACTGGCTCTCCAGTTGTGCAGACTCTTATCTGGGAGAACCGGGTTTGATTCCCCACTCCTCCCCTTGCAGCTGCTGGAATGGCCTTGGGTCAGCCTTAGCTCTGGCAGAGTTGTCCTTGAAAGGGCAGCTGCTGTGAGAGCCCTCTCAGCCCCACTCACCTCACAGGGTGCCTGTTGTGGGGGAAGAAGGTAAAGGAGATTGTGAGCCACTCTGAGTGAAGGGTGGGATATAAATCCAATATCATCATCATCTCCTCCTCCTCCATTGGCAGTTGTAATTCCGGTGGAAATCGTTTCCTTTTTTCCCTTTTTGTGCCGCTTGTTCCCAGCATACTTAGGACTCAACCTGATGGCAGCCTGTGCCTGCTGAAGCCACACAGATGGGGTCTGCCCGCCTCAGCAAAGCAGCCCAGAACTTCCTTGTTGGTCTCCCACTCAAGGACTAACCGGGCTGACCCTACTTAGCTTCCAAGACCTCGTGAGACCGGGCCAGCTGGGTCAGGGAAAGGAATGAACAGAAGTGGTTTGTCATAACCTGACTCTGTGTAGTGACACTGGACTTGCTTAGAGGTAGTAGTAGTAACTAATCCAAAGTAGTAACTAAGGCCAACCCTGCTTAGGGTCCCAGATCTGGCAATATCCAGGCAGACTGAGCCAACTTAGATGTGGTTAAATCTACCATGTAAAGATTTGCAGTAAATTGGAAACAGCAGTCTACACAGGTAGGGACAAAAGACAAAGATGGATTATAAATATATCCTTCTCCCTCTCTCTTGCTTCCTTTTATATAACAGCTTGCATTGCAAGGCTTACTCAACTGCACAAGAGGTGCAGAACAGAACCCCTATTTTCTCCATTGGCTGAGGGAGGAAGGGGTGGGGGGAAGGCAGAGCTTAAGAACATAAGAGAAGCCATGTTGGATCAGGCCAACGGCCCACCCAGTCCAACACTCTGTGTCACATAGTGGCCAATATATGTGTGTGTGCGCACACACACACACACACACACACACACACACACACATATATATATATATATATATAGCCACTGATGGACCTCTGCTCCATATTTTTATCCAATCCCCTCTTAAAGCTGGCTATGCTTATAGCCGCTACCACCTCCTGTGGCAGTGAATTCCACATGTTAATCACCCTTTGGGTGAAGAAGGACTTCCTTTTATCTGTTTTAACCTGAATCCTCAGCAATTTCATTGAATGCCCACGAGTTCATGTATTGTGATAAAGGGAGAAAAGGACTTCTTTCTCTACTTTCTCAATCCCATGCATAGTCTTGTAAACCTCTATCATGTCACCCCGCAGTCGACGTCTCTCCAAGCTAAAGAGCCCCAAGCGTTTTAACCTTTCTTCATACGGAAAGTGTTCCAAACCTTTAATCATTCCAGTTGCCCTTTTCTGCACTTTTTCCAATGCGAAAATATCCTTTTTGAGGTGTGGTGACCAGAATTGTACACAGTATTCCAAATGAGACCGCACCATCGATTTATACAGGGGCATTATGATACTGGCTGATTTGTTTTCAATTCCCTTCCTAATAATTCCCAGCATGGCATTGACCTTTTTTATTGCAATCGCACACTGTCTTGTCATTTTCAGGGAGTTATCTACCACGACCCCAAGATCTCTCTCTTGGTCAGTCTCTGCCAGTTCACACCCCATCAACTTGTATTTGTAGCTGGAATTCTTGGCCCCAATGTGCATTACTTTGCACTTGGCCACATTGAACCTCATCTGCCACGATGACACCCAATCACCCAGCCTCAACAGATCCCTTTGGAGTGCCTCACAATCCTCTCTGGTTCTCACCACCCTGAACAATTTAGTGTCATCTGCAAACTTGGCACTTCACTGCTTACTCCCAGCTCCAGATCATTAATGAGCTCGTTTTTCCAGGCTCTCAACTGCACAACAGAGCTACTGAGCCAAGACTCTCTTCCTTCTATTGGCTGAGGCTCCACCCTCCAGTCCCCTGGGGAAGGAAGGAAAGAAAGAGCCAGGGCTTCCTTTGCCCAGTTCCCTGGATCCCATGGGATAAATACAAAGAAACCACCTTTAAGACCAAAGATTGCTAACGTTTTAAGCATGTTTTAAGTATGTGTTTGTCTGTGTCCTTTATAAAGTTTATATCTCTGCTACCTAATCTTAAATACTCCCAACATGGCCCGGCCCAACAAGATCTCATTTATGTCAGATCCAGCCCTCATAACAAATGAGTTCGACACCCCTGTTCTAAAGGCTTTCTGAGTATCAGTAGAAATGGGGCCTTTTTTTAAAAGCAGGAACACAGTTCCAGCTGGCTTGGCATAAGTGGTGTGGCCTAATGTACAAATAAGTCCCTGCTGGGTTTTTTTCCTACAAAAAAAGTCCTGTTCAAAAAAATGGTGATGTCAGGGGGTATGGCCTAATATGCACATGAGTTCCTGCTGGGCTTTTTCTACAAAAAAAAATGAGAAAGAACAGGAGGACAGAATGAAGAAAAGGGAAAAAATATACTTTCCTTTAAAGTAGAAGTGAAGATAGAAGTGGAAATGAGGAAATAAGAAACCTGAGGTTAAGGACTAAGCCTAGGCCAGGGGTGGCCAAACTGTGGCTCAGAAGCCACATGTGGCTCTTCCACACATATTGTGTGGCTCTCGAAACCCCCACCACCCTGTCAGCCCGCCCGGAGAAGACAAAGCTGTCAGCAAGAAGAATGCATTTAAAGTTGCTTCCTTTCTACCTCCTCCCACCTCACCTTCCCCGTGTATTTTCCTTCCTTCCTTCCTTCCTTCCTTCCTTCCTTCCTCTCTCAAACATCTTAACGTTCATGTCTCATGGCTCTCAAACCTCTGATGTTCATGTCTCGTGGCTCTCAAACCTCTGATGTTCATGTCTCGTGGCTCTCAAACATCTAATGTTTATTCTGTGTAGCTCTTACATTAAGCAAGTTTGGTCACCCCTGGCCTAGTCTAAACGCAGCTATTCCCTCTGAGGCAGGAACAGAACTGAAAGGGCGGGCTATTCCAGAGGTGCCAACAGGAAATGGGAAAGTTTTTCCTGCCTCTCTAGTGGATGAAGGGAATAACCCAGAAAGACGTCTTCCGCCTCAGAGGGAGAAGAGCCAGAGTCCAGGAGCACCTTAAAGGCTAACAACATTTTTTGGCAGGGGATGCGCTTTCGTGAGTCACTGCTCACATCAGATCAGTATCTGAAGACGCAGACAGTGACTCATATCCTGTCACAAGTGTTGTTCGTCTTTAGGGTGCTACTGCACTCTGGCTCTTTTTCTACTGCTACAAGCAGGCTAACGTGGCTACCCATCGGGAAGAATATGAAGACAGGTTCCCTTTTCGTTTAAAAAGAGAGAAACACAAAATGAAAGGACACAGCCACATATTGTGTGGCTCTCAACACTTTCCCCCCAGCAAGCTGGGTACTCATTTGACTGACCTTGGAAGGATAAGAACATAAGAGAAGCCATGTTGGATCAGGCCAGTGGCCCCTCCAGTCCAACACTCTGTGTCACATAAGAACATAAGAGAAGCCATGTTGGATCAGGCCAGTGGCCCCTCCAGTCCAACATTCTGTGTCACATAAGAACATAAGAGAAGCCATGTTGGATCAGGCCAGTGGCCCCTCCAGTCCAACACTCTGTGTCACATAAGAACATAAGAGAAGCCATGTTGGATCAGGCCAGTGGCCCCTCCAGTCCAACACTCTGTGTCACATAAGAACATAAGAGAAGCCATGATGGATCAGGCCAGTGGCCCCTCCAGTCCAACACTCTGTGTCACATAAGAACATAAGAGAAGCCATGTTGGATCAGGCCAGTGGCCCCTCCAGTCCAACACTCTGTGTCTCATAAGAACTTAAAAGAAGCCATGTTGGATCAGGCCAGTGGCCCCTCCAGTCCAACACTCTGTGTCACATAAGAACATAAGAGAGGCCATGTTGGATCAGGCCAATGGCCCCTCCAGTTCAACACTCTGTCTCATAAGAACTTAAAAGAAGCCATGTTGGATCAGGCCAGTGGCCCCTCCAGTCCAACACTCTGTGTCACATAAGAACATAAGAGAGGCCATGTTGGATCAGGCCAGTGGCCCATCTAGTCCAACACTCTGTGTCACATAAGAACATAAGAGAAGCCATGTTGGATCAGGCCAGTGGCCCATCCAGTCCAACACTCTGATTCACATAAGAACATAAGAGAAGCCATGTTGGATCAGGCCAATGGCTCATCCAGTCCAACACATAAGAACAGAAGAGAAGCCATGTTAGATCAGGCCAATGGCCCATCCAGTCCAACACTCTGTGTCACACAGTGGCAAAATTTTTTATATATATACACACACACACACACCGTGGCTTTTAGCCACAGGCTGAGTCAACCTGAGGATGGAAGGCTGAGTCAACCTGGAGTCAGCTACTTGAACCCAGCTTCCGCCAGGATCGAACTCAGAGCTTAGGAACGCAATACTGCAGCTTTACCACTCTGCGCCACAGAGCTGCTAAAAATAAAGGTAGTCCCCTGTGCAAGCACAAGTCGTTTCCGACTCTGGGGTGACGTTGCTTTCACAACGTTTTCACGGCAGACTTTTTACGGGGTGGTTTGCCCTTGCCTTCCCCAGTCATCTACACTTTCCCCCCAGCAAGCTGGGGACTCATTTTACCCACCTCGGAAGGATGGAAGGCTGAGTCAACCTGGAATCAGCTACCTAAACCCAGCTTCCGCTGGGATCGAACTCAGGTCGTGAGCAGGGAGCTCAGACTGCAGTACTGTCGCTTTACCACTCTGCGCCACGGGGCTCGTATAGCAGACTACTGATCAGGAAAAGGCCAGAGTGTGAACCAGAAATATTTATTTTGGGGGGGGGGGGGTGAGATGCAGGTCCTCATGGGCAAACTGAGCCATCTGCTGTCGGAGAGCCGCAAGTCCCAGTTACTCCATACAGAAAATGGATGACCGAGTAAATCACAGCCCAAGATGCCCACTGCTGACAATTCCTTTGCTATCTCAACATACTTCACAGGAGGAATTGCAAGAGCAGCCCTGCCCGTATATCTGAGAGAGCACAACTGAACACGCGGAGGTGGCTGTCTTAAGGAGCCCTCGTGGCCGAGAAGTACAGAATCTCAGCGAGACTCCAGAATCATGAACTGCTGAGACGTCGGCGATTCTTATGAAAATATAATAGAGAGAGATGGCGCTTACTAGAAAGTTCATGGTAGTAAAGTCAGGTGTTATATGCACACAAATGCATCCTTGGAAAGGTAGGTGACAGGTGGTCAAAACCTGGCTTGGGAGCCACATGTGGCTTTCTCACACATGTTGTGTGCCTCTTGTTGGTTGGCTTAGAGAACGTATTTCTCTCTTTAAATCACTTCTCCAAGCTAGCTGAAAACATTTAAAGTTAAAGTTGCTTTCTTTCTACCTTCACTTCCCTCCAACATCCACCCACCCACCCATCCATCCATCCATCCATCCATCCATCCATCCATCCATCCATCCATCCATCCATCCTTTCTTTATCTCTTTCTTCCTTCGAGCCACTTTGGTGTAGCGGTTAACTGCGTGGACTCTTATCCAGGAGAACCGGTTGTTGATTCTACTGAAGATGAGAGTGAAGCGATAGTAAAAGGAAGGAGCTGTGTTTTGTAAAGTGATAAGCTTTGGGCTGAGATAAAGCGTGGAAGTGAAACAGGAAAGTGAAATATACTTTCTTACTATACAAGAACTTGTGGGCATTTCATGAAATTGTTGAGCAGTCAGGTTAAAACGGATAAAAGGAAATACTTCTTTACCCAAAGGGTGATTAACATGTGGAATTCACTGCCACAAGAGGTGGTGGTGGCTACAAGCATAGCCAGCTTCAAGAGGGGATTGGATAAAAATATGGAGCAGAGGTCCATCAGTGGCTATTAGCCACTATATATATATATATATATATATATATATATATATATATATATATATATATATATATATATATATATATATATATATATATATATATACACACATACACGTGTGTGGGTATGTATGTGTGTATATGTGTGTGTGTATATCTATATCTATCTATCTATCTATCTATCTATCTATCTATCTATCTATCTATCCATCTATCTATCTACACACACACACACATATATTGGCCACTGTGTGACACAAAGTGTTGGACTCGATGGGCCATTGGCCTGATCCAACATGGCTTCTCTTATGTTCTTATGATTGAACCTGTTGCATTATTGATTAATCTGCTGTCAATATAATATATATATATGCAGCGAAAGGAAATAAACAGACATAGTGGATGTATGGCATATGAATTTGGACCAATCCACACCTTTTCAAGGCTGATTGCTTTGTGGTAAAATAAACTGGATTGACATGATGAAAGTGTTGCTTAGACTTTTTGCGAGACATTCGTACCAGTGTTTGGATAACCGTATTGAAAAGCTGATTTTTACACGGGTCCCTGAAAGGGCAGCTGCTGCAAGAGCTCTCTCAGCCCCACCCAGGGCCGTAGTCAGGATTTAAAAGTCAGGGGGCTTTTTAAAAAGTCGGGGGGCACCCTTTCCCATCCGCTGCTGGTTAGGGGCAAAAGCTGGAGGCTCTGAAAGTGGCTGAGGCAGACAACCCTAAAACTCTGGAGATAAGAAGGGACTACATGTTGCATGCAAGCAAGGGGGTTTCCTTCCACCTCCCTTTCCCCCATCCTGGCACCTTTCAGCCAGCAGCTCTACCCATCCCGTCCCACCCACCCCCCAGCCCATTCCTTGTGGCTTCCTCCACCTCCCTCCTCTCTACCTCCTGCTTTTGCTGCTGCAGTGCATGGTGCTCTTCTGGCTCCAGTCAGGGGGCCCTGCATGGAAGTCAGGGGGCAGTGTCCCCACAAGCCCCCCTGTAGCTACAGGCCTGGCCCCACCTACCTCACAGGGTGTCTTTTGTGGAGGGGGAGTGGAAGGGAAAGGAAACTGTGACCGCTCTGACTCTGAGATTCAGAGTATAGGATAGGAAAGGAAAGGAAAGGTCCCCCGTGCAAGCACCAGTCACTTTCGACCCTGGGGTGACGTTGCTCTCACAATGTTTTCATGGCAGACTTTTTACGGGGCGGTTTGCCATTGCCTTCCCCAGTCGTCTATGCTTCCCCCCCAGCAAGCTGGGAACTCGTTTGACCGACCTCGGAAGGATGGAAGGCTGAGTCAACCTCGAGCTGGCTAATTGAGAAACCAGCTACCGCCGGGGATCGAACTCAGGTCGTGAGCAGAGCTTAGGACTGCAGGACTGCAGCTTTAACACTCTGCGCCACGGGGCTCCTTCAGAGTATAGGGTGGGATATAACTCCAATATCATCTCCTTCCTTCCTTTCTTCCTTCCTTGCAGCTCTCAAACATACGACATTTATTCTATGTGGCTCTTACATCAAGCCAGTTTGGCCACCCTGGTCTAGAGGCCTGGCCTCCGGTACTTGACACGGGCTCTTCAGAAATTCAGCCCCATCTCCCCGCTCAGTGGAAGCCTTGACCAAGCCAGGGTTACTGTGGCAGGAGCTGGACAAGGATCCAAAAGGAGGCTTCCGGTTCTAGCTGGCATTATCTAGGTCACTCTCTGTATGTGGCAGGTGGGGAAATTCGGGGCCGGCTGCGCAGTGACGATGGAGCAATAGAGGAGAGAAGTTACGAAAGGCTCTCCGGAGCGGATCAACCTCAGGATGAAACGTTTCGCCCTCTCCGGGCCTCAGACCCAGGCTTCCTGTTTCTTTATCTGTCACGCTCCTTTTGCAGCCGATACTCTTGGCCGATGATGTGATAGGGGCTCTCCCCCGGCTGCTCCAAAATAGCCACAGTCTTCAGGCTCTGGGAACTCCCCATTCATAGGGCCCAGCTGGCTGCATCAGCCCCACACTGAGGGGCCTCTGCTCTAAAAGGCGCTGGAGACCGTTTGAGGAACGGGCTTCAGATTCAGCATGAGGAAGGGGGCCTGTTTTTATGACCAGAAGTGAAACCAGGCCTTGCTATGGGCAGGAGCCGACAAAAGCGGAGCTCTGGGACCTCTAAATCAGGGGTGTCAAGCTCATTTGTCATGAGGGCCGGATCTGACATGAATGAGACCTTGAGGGGCCGGGCCATGTCGGTTCGGGCCATGTGTGTACCCGTTTAAGATCAGGTAGCAGAGATATAAATGTTATAAAGAACACAGACAAAACACAAATAGATATTTTAAAACACTTAAAACATGCTTAAAACGTTAGCACTCGTTGATCTTAAGGACGCTTTTTTTTTTAATTTCTCCCATAGGATCCAGCGAACTGGACAAAGGAAGCTCTGGCTCTTTCCTTCCTTCCCCAGGGGACTGGGGGGGGGGAGCCTCAGCCAACGGAGAAAATAGAGGTTTTGCTCTGTGGCTCCTGAGCAATTGAGCAAGCCTTGCAAAGCAAGCTGTTATGCAGAGGGCAGCAAGAGAGAGAGGGAGAAGGAAGCAGATGACAGCCAATTGCTCAGGGGCCTGATAGGAGCTCTCTGGGGGCCTGATTTGGCCCCCAGACTGCATATTTGACACCCCTGCTCTAAATTTTATTATGCTATTTCTTTCTTACCCTGCCCCCCTCCAATACTTGCTTCTGGGCGCCACTGCTCAAACCCCTTATGAGAATTTTGCTGAACTCTAAGAGTAGTAAAGCTGCAGTACTGCAGTCCAAGCTCTGCTCACGACTTGAGTTCGATCCTGGCAGAAGCTGGGTTCAGGGAGCCGGCTCGAGATTGACTCAGCCTTCCATCCTTCCGAGGTCAGTAAAATGACGACCCAGCTTGTGGGGGGGGGGGGAAGCGTAGATGACTGGGGAAGCCAATGGCAAACCAACCCATAAAGAGACTGCTGTGAAAACATCGCGATGCGACGTCACCCCAGAGTCGGAAGCAACGTGCTTGCACAGCGTGGCCAATCCTTACTTTTTTAAGATTTGGCAAACTTTCTAATATTTCCCCCCCACACAAAAAATGGGGACATAACCAAAACATATCAAGCAGACAGATGGAAATCTTCCTCATGCCACTGTGGCCACAGAGGAGAAAGTAATTTAAAAAGTACGATGGGAGTCAGGTTTTACTATGACGATTCTAATTCAGAAAGCATTTTAAGATAGATGTTGAACTGATATAATTTCGTACACTTTCCGGTGGTGTCAGGGGTGGGTGGCAATGAGTTGTGCTAATGAGCTGCGGCACCTCTTTTTCTATAAAATGACTCCTGGGTGTTTCAGTATTGGTCTCAAGCAGAGGCAAGCATATTTCATCTTTAAAATGGAAAGTGCATGCTTATATTGCGAGAAAGACGATGTGTGACACAGGTAGTTGTCAACTCAGCCTTTAATTTCAGATGAGCAGTCGTTTTGGGAGGAAGAAAAAGAAGAAATCGATGGTGCGGTCTCATTTGGAATAATGTGTACAATTCTGGTCACCGCACCTCAAAAAGGACATTATAGCATTGGAAAAAGTGCAGAAAAGGGCAATTAGAATGATTAAAGGTTTGGAACACTTTCCCTATGAAGAAAGGCTGAAACGCTTGGGGCTCTTTAGCTTGGAGAAACATTGACTGCGGGGTGACATGATAGAGGGTGACAAGATTATGCATGGGGTGGAGAAAGTAGAGAAAGAAGTCCTTTTCTCCCCTTTCTCACAATACAAGAACTCGTGGGCATTCGATGAAATTGCTGAGCAGTCGGGTTAAAATGGATAGAAGGAAGTCCTTCTTCACCCAAAGGGTGATTAACATGTGGAATTCACTGCCACAGGAGTTGGCGGCTACAAGCATAGACAGCTTCAAGAAGGGGTTAGATAAAAATATGGAGCAGAGCTCCATCAGTGGCTATTAGCCACAGTGTGTATATATATGTGTATATATATATATATATATATATATATAATTTTTTTGGCCACTGAGTGACACAGAGTGTTAAACTGGATGGGCCATTGGCCTGATCCAACATGGCTTCTTTTATGTTCTTATGTTCTTAAGAAGAAGGAAGAAGAAGAGCAGATTTATACCCCGCCCTTCTCTCTGAATCAGAGACTCAGAGCGGCTCACAATCTCCTTTATCTTCTCCCCCCACAACAGACACCCTGTGAGGCGGGTGGGGCTAAAAGGGCTCTCACAGCAGCTGCCCTTTCAAGGACAACCTCTGCCAGAGCTATGGCTGACCCAAGGCCATTCCAGAAGGTGCAAGAGGAGGCGTGGGGAATCAAACCCGGTTCTCCCAGATAAGAGTCCATGCACTTAACTACTACACCAAATTGGCTCTCTCAGCAAGAGCAAGATTCGAGTCCGAGAGCACCTTAAACAAGATTTCTAGGATATGAGCTTTTAAGATTCCAAGCTTTGAGCCTCAAAAGCTTATACCTTGGACATCTTGTTAGTCTTTTAAGGTGCTGGGTGTGCATGTAAAGTGCTGACAAATTGCAGCCAGCTTCTGGTGGCTCCAGCAAGGGGCTTTCCAGGCAAGTGAGAAGCAGAGGTGGTTGGCCAGGGCGTTCCTCTGCAGAGCCTTCTGTGGTGGTTCCAAGTACTAACCCTGCTTAGTTTCTGAGATCTGATAAGATCAGTTTGGTGTAGTGGTTAAGTAAAGTAAAGTAAGTAAAGTAAGTAAATTTTTATTTTTGTATCCCGCCCTCCCCCGCCAAAGGCAGGCTCAGGGCGGCTCACAGACATGGGACAACCATGATTTGAATAAAATACAATCAAGACAAAACAGATTAAGATACAATTAGGTTACATAGGTTAGTTAAAATAGATAAAACAGCTATTATAAATTAAAATTAAGTTAAGGTGCTACAGTTCACAGTCATATATAAGATGGTTAGGTGGCTACAGGTCAGTTTAGCCGGGTTCTATCTTAAAAGCAAGCTGAAAGAGGGTGGTTTTGCAAGCCCTGCGGAACTGATTCAGGTCCCGCAGGGCTCGCACCACCTCTGGAAGTTGATTCCACCATCGGGGGGCCATTGCTGAAAAGGCTTGCTCCCTGGTTGTTTTCAATCTAGCCTCTCTTGGCCCAGGGATTTTTAAAAGATTTTGAGAGCTAGATCTCAGTGCTCTCTGGGGAGCAGTGAGCAGACTCTTATCTGGGAGAACCGGGTTTGATTCCCCACTCCTCCACTTGCAGCTGCTGGAATGGCCTTGGGTCAGCCATAGCTCTGGCAGAGCTCTCCTTAAAAGGGCAGCTGTTGTGAGAGCTCTCTCAGCCCCACCCATCTCACAGGGTGTCTGTTGTGGGGGGAGAAGATATAAGGGATTGTAAGCTGCTCTGAGTCTCCGATTCAGAGAGCAGGGCGGGGTATAAATCTGCAATTTTTCTTCTTCTTCAGGCTATACTAGGGGTGGCCAAACTTGCCGAATGTAAGAGCCACATAGAATAAATGTCAGAGGAAGAAAGGAAAGAAGGAAGCAAGGAAGGAAGGAAGGAAAGAACTGGCTGGCTTGGCTTGGAGAAGTGATTTAAAGAGACAAATGCCTTCTCCGAGCTGGCTGACGGGGCAGTGAGAGCTTTGAGAGCCACACAATATGCGTGAAAGAGCCACATGTGGCTCTCGAGCCACAGTTTAGCCATCCCTGAGCTATGCCAAGCTGCCTTCCCTCCTGTTCAAGGTGATACTGGACTCAAATCTAATTTAGCCTTTACACCAGTCACAATCGTTCAGCTGCAACTGAGTCCTCTATCCTGAAAATAAATCCCAACACCGCAGAACAGCCTGAAGGGGGTTAGGGTGAACTAGCGAGATCACATGTGTGACATCTACAAGAAGACTAGCATGGCTACCCCTCTGCAATCATGGAAGGCTGCCAGATTAACAACAGTTTGGGAATGTGAACTGTCCAGAATTGTGTGGTCTCCACCATGCACAAACTACCCTTCCCATTTGAACTAACCGTGATTACATCAGCACAATCAAAGCTCCACTGATAAAAATGCAACTTTTGTTTCACCAAGCCAAGGGGGGATTCCCAAACTAAGTACCATTTCAGTGGCTGCACTCTAGTCTTCCCCGAAAGGGGGGGGGGGGGGGGAAGCTGAAACTAAAAGTATCTGCTTCCTTCCAAACTCCTCTGTGGAGCCACAATGGTTAGAAACGGAATCATTTTTTTGCTGCCGTTTTTTACAATTGACACTGTCATTCTCAAACATTTAATAAAATCGTAAGGATTTTTCAGGGTATGGATCAACATGACACCAGTGGCACATCCCTGCTGCGAGATCAACTTCGGTTAACTTCACGCACAAACACACAGAAGAGACCACGGACCACTAGCATGCGAATGACAGTTGAGGAAGCCTGGCCTACAAATGTCCACCTGCCAAACAGGTTCCAGCCAGCGTCACCCAACTTATCTTCAAGCATTTTTTTTCTGTGCCAGTCGTGCCCACCTCTCTATTTTTCCTCGCAGTCTCCTATCAGGGGTGTCAATATAAGTGAACTTTTGTAGGGACAGATCCTTTCCTTGACCACAGTCAACTGAATAAAGACTTTACTCCCACTGTGCATAGTTTTGCTCGGTTTGTTCCCTTTTGCTGAACCCAACAATATAGCAATTTCTCCACGCCTAGATCTGGCGGGCCAAAGGATTCTCAATTCTCCCTGTGCTTCAGCTGGCAAATCTGCATTGGACAAAAGCCCCACACAGGTGACAGGCCTCCTGAACATTCTTCACCTGGTATGCAGTTAAAACCCTCTTTACCATTTAGTAGGATATAAGAAGAGGAGGAGATTGGATTTACAACCCGCCCTTCGCTAGCCAAAGGAGTCTCAGAGCGGCTTACAATCTCCTCTCCCCCTCCCCACAACAGACACCCTCTGTGAGGTAGGTGGAGCTGAGAGAGCTCTCTCAGAACTGCTCTTCAGCAGGACAGCCTTGAGAGAACTTGTGAGACAAAAATCAACTGTGCCAGAAAGAACAAAAGCCAAGTCCTTAGGAAATTTTACAAATTTATCGGAAGTTCTCAATTGATGCGATAAAAATCCATTACAAAGGAAATCCCACACATGTACAGTCCACAAAAATCCATTCTAATATGTCGACTCCTGAAGAAATTCGCAACTCCCAGTGGGTCAAAAAACCTCCTTCTTCCTTACAGCACACAAGGAGTCCAACCAACGACGTCGGCTTCTCAGGTAAAAATCACCTCACGTGATCGCTAGCTTGAACCACGTTCCACTATAGACAGTTATTTATGCTTAAATTTGTGGGGAGTACTCAAAAATGTATATTGGATGTTCACGTAGAGCTGTAAAAAACGAGGGTCTTGGAGCATATTTGCAGGGTCCATCATCAAATTCCTGGCTCTTTTTCACCATTATGCTGAGACAGGCCATGACACAGAAACATTGAGATTTTTTGTAATCCAGAAAATAGAGTGTTCTGTATAAAGGTGGTAATATTCAACAAACTTTACTCCAGTGTGAAGCTAGGTGGATCCATCGTTTGAATATGGTTGTACCATTTGGTTTTAATCGGCGCAATGAATTGTCATGATTTATTTAAAAACCATTTAAATACCTGTTGGTTCTGGTAGTGAAGTGATGTATGTTTTGTGGAGGTCCCCGTTAAGTTGTTTGATGGACAGCAGCTGGCGTCTGCCTTTTTATAGCAGACGGTAGGATGCTCTGGTAAGCCGTCCTTAAGAACTTAAGAATGGGCGTTGATAAGAGTGTGATAGAATGATACGTTACGGTATTTGCTTTATCTCATGTATTTTGTTAGAGGGGGTGTTACTTGTATGTTGTTTGCTGTCATATTATGTCTTTCAGGTTTATCATTCGGCTTTTGAAAAAGCTGTCTATAGTGGAACATGGTTCAAGCTAGCGATCACGTGAGGTGATTTTTACCTGAGAAGCCGACGTCGTTGGTTGGACTCCTTGTGTGTTGTAAGGAAGAAGGAGGTTTTTTGACCCACTGGGAGTTGCGAATTTCTTCAGGAGTCGACATATTAGAATGGATTTTTGTGGACTGTACATGTGTGGGATTTCCTTTGTAATGGATTTTTATCGCATCAATTGAGAACTTCTGATAAATGTGTAAAATTTCCTAAAGACTTGGTTTTGGTTCTTTCTGGCACAGTTAATTTTTGTCTCATTCTCTAACTGTGCAGCCACTGCTGAACTTTACTCGGTTTTTTTGAGAGAACTTGTGGCTGACCCAAGGTCACATCAGCAGGTGTATGAGAGAGCCAGTCTGGTGTAGTGGTTAAGTGTGCGGACTCTTATCTGGGAGAACCAGCTTTGATTCCCCACTCCTCCACTTGCAGCTGCTGGAATGGCCTTGGGTCAGCCATAGCTCTCATAGGAGTTGTCCTCGAAAGGGCAGCTGCTACGAGAGCCCTCTCACCTCTACCTACCTCACAAGGTGTCTGTTGTGGGGGAGGAAGATATAGGAGATTGTAAGCCGCTCTGAGTCTCTGATTCAGAGAGAAGGAAAGCAAAGGTCCCCTGTGCAAGCACCATTCGTTTCCAACTCTGGGGTGACGTTGCTTTCACAACGTTTTTACGGCAGACTTTGGGCAAGGGTATAAATCTGCAGTCTTCTTCTTCTCCTATGTGGTGGATACCTGGGCTTTTTTTGTAGCAGGAACTCCTTAGTATATTAGGCCACACAGTCCTGATGTAGCCAATATTTCTGGAGCTTACAGTAGGCCCTGTATGAAGAGCCCTGTAAGCTCTTGGAGGATTGGCTGCATCAGGGAGGTGTGGCTTAATATGCAAAGGAATTCCTGCTACAAAAAAGCCCTGCGGATATCCAAGTTACCATGAAGAGATCAAGCTCTCCCTGGGACAACTTGGTTGTCTCCACCAATGCAGTTATAGAGCCCAGCTCTGTCTTGCATAGAAGCCCAACGAAAAGAGAAGACAGATGTACTGCGAAGAACAACCAAAGGAGGTGCCTCACCTGTGGGGTGAGCCTAACACCTTGGATCAAAATGTGCTTAACAGAAGTGTGCAGCAGGAGAGAGAGCAAACATAAGAACATAAAAGAAGCCATGTTGGATCAGGCCAATGGCCCATCCAGTCCAACACTCTGTGTCACATAAGAACATAAAAGAAGCCATGTTGGATCAGGCCAGTGGCCCATCCAGTCCAACACTCTGTGTCACATAAGAACATAAAAGAAGCCATGTTGGATCAGGCCAGTGGCCCCTCCAGTCCAATACGCTGTGTCACATAAGAACATAGGAGAAGCCATGTTGGATCAGGCCAGTGGCCCATCCAGTCCAACACTCTGTGTCACATAAGAACATAAGAGAAGCCATGTTGGGTCAGGCCAATGGCCCATCCAATCCAACACTCTGTGTCACATAAGAACATAAAAGAAGCCATGTTGGATCAGGCCAGTGGCCCCTCCAGTCCAATACGCTGTGTCACATAAGAACATAGGAGAAGCCATGTTGGATCAGGCCAATGGCCCATCCAGTCCAACACTCTGTGTCACACAAGAACATAAAAGAAGCCATGTTGGGTCAGGCCAATGGCCCATCCAGTCCAACACTCTGTGTCACATAAGAGAAGCCATGTTGGATCAGGCCAATGGCCCCTCCAGTCCAACACTCTGTGTCACAGAAGAACATAATAGAAGCCATGTTGGATCAGGTCAATGGCCCCTCCAGTCCAACACTCTGTGTCACATAAGAACATAAAAGAAGCCATGTTGGATCAGGCCAATGGCTCCTCCAGTCCAACACTCTATGTCACATAAGAACATAATAGAAGCCATGTTGGATCAGGTCAATCGCCCCTCCAGTCCAACACTCTGTGTCACATAAGAACATAAAAGAAGCCATGTTGGATCAGGCCAATGGCCCATCCAGTCCAACACTCCGTGTCACACAGTGGCCAAAAAAATTATATACACACACACACACAAACACACACTGTGGCTAATAGCCACTGATGGACCTCTGCTCCATATTTTTATCCAAACCCCTCTTGAAGCTGTCTATGCTTGTAGCTGCCACCACCTCCTGTGGCAGTGAATTCCACATGTTAATCACCCTTTGGGTGAAGAAGTACTTCCTTTTATCCATTTTAACCCGACTGCTCAGCAATTTCATCGAATGCCCACAAGTTCTTGTATTGTGAGAAAGGGAGAAAAGGACTTCTTTCTCTACTTTCTCCATCCCATGCATTATCTTGTAAACCTCTATCATGTCACTCCGCAGTCTTTTCCCACTCAAGCCTCAGAACCAAATTGTTTAAAAAAATAAACTGTTACGAGCCACGTGGGTGCTTAGCGACAAGCAGAACAGCAGGATATAAAAGTTTTAAATAAATAACCCAGAAGTGCATTCACAGCATCCGGAATTATAAAGTTCCTAGTTGTTAGCGTTTAGAGTTAGCTTGAATTGACGTTTGTATCTTGGTTTTAAGTTTTGGTGCAATTGCAAAACAGACGCCGCTGCAGTTGATGTTGAAAGAATCTCTTATTTTGACAAATATTTCTGCAGTTGAGACTTGCGTGGTCGGAGAGCGGAACATTTCATGAAGCCTTGCATTAATGCAACGCGGCCTATTCATTTTTTAACGTGGCTATATTTGAATAGCGATCAGGGAAACTGACGGATGTTGATCATGGAAAGTCAGGGAAATGAAAAATAAATCTTTAGTGGCAACCCTGCCAATCTTCCAGGGCTTGGGGAACTGAGAAAGATCCCGTCGGTCCCTAACCTGTATAAAATGCTACACTGTTTAAAATTAAGGTTTTGTAATTAGTCTCTCTCATGGAAGCCGTTTTCTTGCAGCGCCCACAGCCTGCTCTCAAAATCCCAAAAGCACTCAGAGGTTCGGCCGGATTGGAAACCCCTGTGCTAAGACAAAGGGATGAATGAAAAGGTGCAGACAGGAGGAAACCAGGGTTCCAGATAATGGTAAACAGTCTCTGCATATTCTCTTGGGACAGTTCCACATTTAAGAGAAATAGAGAAAAAAAAATCTGAAGTGTGATGATTTCTCCACTTGTGACCCGATCAAAATAATTCAGGCCATCGTATTACTCCCCAATGGGTGTGAAAGCCAGACAGTGAAGAAAGATGACAGAAATTGTAATCATCTGAAATGTGGCAAGGGAGGAGTATATTACAGATACTGTTTACACAAAAAAGACAAATAAGTCGGTTCTAGATCAAATCAAGCCTGAACTCTCCCTGGTAGGCTTGCCAATCCCCAGGTGGGGGCAGGGGATCCCCCGGTTTGGAGCCCTCCCCCCACTCCAGGGTCATCAGAAAACGGGAGGGGGGGATGTCTGCTGGGCACTCCGTTATTCCCTATGGAGACTGATTCCCATAGGACAGGGGTGGCCAAACTTGCTTAATGTAAGAGCCACATACAATAGACATCAGATGTTTGAGAGCTACAAGACATTAACATCTGATGTTTAAGAGCGAGAAGAGAGAGAGAGAAAGAGAGAGAGAAAGAGAGAAAGAAAGAGAGAGAGAGAGAGAGAGAGAGAAAGAGAGAGAAAGAGAGAGAAAGAGAGAGAAAGAGAGAGAAAGAGAAGAGAAGAGAGAAAGAGAAAGAAGAGAGAAGAGAAAGAGAGAGGGAAAGAGAGAGAGAAAGCGAGAGAAAGAGAGAGAAAGAGAGAAGAGAGAGAGAGAGAAAGAAGAAAGAAAGAAAGAAAAGAAAGAAAGAAAGAAAAGAAAGAAAGAAAGAAAGAAAAGAAAAGATAAGAAAGAAAGACAGAAAGAAAGAAAAGAAAGAAAGAAAGATGGATGCGGAGGGAAAGGTGGAAAGAAAGCAACTTTGAATGTATTATCCAAGCACTGGCTTGCTTGACTTGAAGTGATTTAAAGAGCAAACTGCCTTCTCCAAGCTGGCCGATGGGGGGGGGCGGTGAGGTGTTCGAGAGCCACACAATATGTGTGGAAGAGCCACATGAGCCTCAGTTTGGCCACCCCTTCCATAGGGTATAATGGAGAATTGATCTGCAGGTATCTGGGGCTCCAGGGGTGGGGGGCTTTTTTTTTTTTTAGATAGAGGCACCAAATTTGTAGCATAGCATCCAGCGCCTCGCCTCAAAACACCCTCCAAGTTTCAAAAGGACTGGACCAGGAGTCCAATTCCATGAGCCCCCAAAAGAAGGCACCCCTATTCTTCATTTTTTCCAATGGAGGGAAGGCATTGAAAAGGTGTGCGGTCCCTTTAAAACGTGATGGCTGGCACTCCTGAGGGAGTTCAATGATGCTTGTCACACCCTTGCTCCTGGCTCCACCCCCAATGTCCCCAGATACCTCTTGAATTGGACTTGGCAACCCTACTCCCCGGAAGCTAAAATGACTGGAATGAGGCTGTTGTATGCGGAGACCAGACTCCCTGGAAAAGACAGCAATGCTAAGGAAAGCAAACGGCAGCAGAAAAAGAGGAAGAACCGACATGAGGTGGATTGATTCCATCGAGGAAGCCACGGTGGTCCTCTGTTTGCAAGGGCCAAGCAAGGCTGTGAATGACGGGACGCTGAGGAGGCAGTTAATTCATAGGGCCTCTGTAATCAGAGAAGAGCCCCGTGGCTCAGAGTGGCAAAGCCGCAGTACTGCAGTTCTAAGCTCTGCTCACGACCTGAGTTCGACTCCCGGCGGAAGCTGGGTTTTCAGGTAGCCGGCTCGAGGTTGACTCAGCCTTCCAACCTTCCCAGGTCGGTCAAAGGAGTCCCCAGCTTGCTGGGAGGGGGGGGGGGGAGTGTAAATGACTGGGGAAGGCAATGGCAAACCACCCCGTAAAAAGTCTGCCGTGAAAACGTTGTGAAAGCAACGTCACCCCAGAGTCGGAAACGACTGGTGCTTGCACAGGGGACCTTTTCTTTCCTGTAATCAGAAGTGACTCGAGAGCCACTTCTGATTACACTTTAAACGCACACAAGCCTAAGAGAGGAGAGACAAAGGGATAACACCTCCACCCACCACGACCAAACTGCAGCTCCGGAGCCACATGCAGCTCTTTCACACACACTGTGTGACTCTCGATGCCCCCACCACCCCCAGCCAGCTTGGAGAAGGCATTTCTTGCTTTAAATAATTTCTCCAAGCCAGCTGGCAGCTTAGAGAATGCATTTAAAGTTAAAGTTGCTTCCTTTCCCCCTCCTCCCACCCTCACCTTCCCCATCTATTTGCCTTCCTTCCTTCCGCTCTCAAACATCTGATGTTCATGTCTTGTGGCTCTCAAAGCTTCGGCGTTTATTCTCTGTGGCTCTTACATTAAGCAAGTTTGGCCACCCCTGATACATACCAAGGAAACAGTGGCTGGTTGGTTAGTCATAGCAGAGAAAGCAATGCTGCAACCTTGAATCCGGCTGAGTAAAGAGAAACCTCAAAAAAAAAAAAAACCCTGCAGTTCGTGCTTATAGCACAAGGTGGTGCTAAGCCCTAGAGAGATAAAGGTTTGCGGCTCAAACAGGAATGCCACACTGGTCACACAAACTAAAGAGGAGTTCTCTTTTAGGATAGTTTTGTCCCGCTGGGTTCCTTATCTGATCTTTGCAGCAACAGGCCCCACTGCTCTACGTATGCTCAAGCACTCAAGAAATGCCCCCAAATGCTCGCACGTATCTTCTGCAATGGGATTAACAACACTGAATTAACCAAGGCGCCGACTTTACACTGTGGAAATCTGTTCAGATGTTTGCTGCTCGGAGTTTTTTCGGCTCCCGTGGCGAGCTTGATAATCATCCCAGCGAGCGGCTGTGTCTATGCACTCTTAATTGCCTGCCTTTTGCGTACTCCAACCCAAATTGCACGTTAACATACAAAGGTACGTCGCAGAAGCCGGGCGGTTGAAAGAAAGCCGCTCCTAGCAGGGGCAGCTGGGAGAAGAGAACTTTTGTCCTTGTCCTGGTGCCGGGGGTGGGAGCTGAACTGAGTGGGCAGGCAGAGAGAAAAGCCCAGCGCCCCCCCCCCCCACCATCTCTTTGCCACTTTTTTATTTGCAATGGTTCTCCCAGCTGCCTTTTCCTAATCTCTATAGTTGGGGTTCATTCAGCTTGGAGAAGGCATTTAAAGTCTCTTTTAAACCACTTCTCCAAGCCAAGCTAGTTGGTGGCGTGGAGAATGCATTTAAAGTTAAAGTTGCTTTCTTTCCACCTCTGCCTTCCTCCTCCATCGATTTGCTTCCCTTCCTTCTTTCCAGCTCCAGATAAATGACATGCCTGTCTTGTGGGCTCTCAAACATCCGACTGTTTATTCTGTGTGGCTCTTACATTAAGCACGTTTGGCCACCAATGACCCAAAGGGAAGGCAGCCCTGGATGTATGATGGTCTCCTGTTAAAAGATTAGGCAGAGGTGGGTTTTTTTAAATTACCGTATAGAGCCCTGTGGCGCAGAGTAGTAAAGCTGCAGTACTGCAGTCCTAAGCTCTGCTCACAACCTGAGTTTGATCCCCGGCGGAAGCTGGGTTTTCAGGTAGCCGGCTCGAGGTTGACTCAGCCTTCTATCCTTCCGAGGTCGGTCAAATGAGAGCCCAGCTTCCTGGAGGAAAAGTGTAGATGACTGGGGAAGGCCATGACAAACCACCCCGTAAAAAGTCCGCCGCGAAAACATCGGGATGCAATGGCACCCCAGAGTTGGAAACAACTGGCGCTTGCACAGGGGACTACCTTTACCATTTTTTACCTTTACAATGTACTTAACTGTAACCAAGCCCGTTTGTGCTGATGCCACATGTGGGGGGAGGGAAGCAACAAGACTTCCTTTCAGTTAACTACAGCAAATATATAAGATCCTGCACTGCTGGAAAGCATTTCTGTCCTCCTTTTGCCTTTTTGCAGCCCTTTGCCTACATATATGGCTTGAACCCCGATTAACGTCTTGATAGGCAAGATTCGCATCTCTGCCTCTTCTCTCGGATGAATCATCGTGCATTAGCCTTCGCTTTTAAAAGGTTGTATATTAACAGCGGTGGGAAGAGAACAGGCGGTTTGTCCTCGAGCGCATATTACGAGGCTCTCGGGAAACCTTCCGCGCAGCCCGCCTGTTTAATTAAAATTGCTCTCTCTTAGCGGATAAAGCAAGGGACTCTGCACCCCTCTCCTGTGGTATACTCTGGCTTAGCCCCTGGGTGGAACTTAAGTGTGGCGACATCATGAGGTCTGACTGAAGTCTGCAACGGCGTCTGTATGCCTTTCTTTATGCATCTTCAACCCCATCCCACCATCCCTACCTGGCACATGCCACCTGCCCGCCTGCACTCGCTCCCAAGGAAGCGAAGAGTGAACGAAACTTAGCGGCTTTGCCTGCGGAGTGCACGGGAAGCTTTGAAGCAGACAGGCTCCACTGCTCTGCAACTGAGAGCTAAGCTTGTCATGAGACACCTGACCTGGATGGCCCAGGCTAGCCCAAACTCATCAGAGATGGTAAACTAAAGAGGGATTGATGGGTGGGAGACCACCAAGGAAGTCTAGGATTGCTATGCAGAGGAAGGCAATGCCAAACCGCCTCTGAACACCTCTTGCCTTGACTTAAAATGGGGGGGGGGGGGTGTTTTCCAAACTCATTTCTTATGAGGGTCGACTCTGACATAAATGAGACCTTGTCGGGCCGGGCCATGTTGGGATGGGCCATATGCGAACCTATTTAGAAGAAAAAGAATTGCAGATTTATACCCAACCTTCTCTCTGAATCGGAGACTCAGAGGCTACAATCTCCTACTCCCCTCACAACACACACCCTGTGAGGTGAGTGGGGGTGAGAGGGCTCTCACAGCAGCTGCCCTTTCAAGGACAGCCTCTGCCAGAGCTACGGCTGACCCAAGGCCATTCCAGCAGCTGCAAGGGGAGGAGTGGGGAATCAAACCCGGTTCTCCCAGATAAGAGCACGCACTGAACCACTACACCAAACTGGCTCTCCAGAACTAAAATGTTTTAAGATTAGATAGCAGAGATATAAACTTTATAAAAGACACAGACAAACACAATTTTTTTTAAAAAAAATACTTAAAAATAAAACATGCTTAAAACATTAGGACTCATCGGTCTTAAAGGTGCTGCTTGCTTTGTATTTCTCCCATGGGATCCAGGGAACTGGGCAAAAGAAACTCTGTCTCTTTCCTTCCTTCCCCAGGGGGGCCAGGAGGGGAGGAGCCTCAGCCAACAGAAGGAAGAGAGGCTTGGCTCAGTAGCTCTGCTGTGTGATTGCTCAGTAGCTCTGTGTGACAGTGCAAAGCAACTGTCTAGGATCTGATGGCTTTTGAGAGAGGAAGATACTCTATGATCCTGCCTAGAATAGAGGAAATAGCACCACTGTGATTTTATGATTGTTTTACTGTTTTAATATTGTTTATTTTATGTTATTAGTTGCCTTGAGTCTTTGTAGAATGGGCGGGATTTAAGTCTGAATGAATGAATGAATGAATGAATGAATGAATGAATGAATGAATGAATGGGATGCATGGGATAGAGGAGGTAGAGAAAGAAGTACTTTTCTCCCTTTCTCACAATACAAGAACTTGTGGGCACTCAATGAAATTGCTGAGCAGTCGGGTTAGAACGGATCAAAGGAAGTCCTTCTTCACCCAAAGGGTGATTAACACGTGGAATTCACTGCCACAGGAGGTGGTGGCGGCTACAAGCATAGCCAGCTTCAAGAGGGGATTGGATGAACATATGGAGCAGAGGTCGATCAGTGGCTCTTAGCCACAGTGTATTGTTGAAACTCTCTGTCTGGGGCAGTGATGCTCTGTATTCTTGGTGCTTGTGGGGGGGGGGGCACAGTGGGAGGGCTTCTAGCCCCACTGTTGGTCCTCCTGATGGGTTTTTTGGCCACTGTGTGACAGGGAGTGTTGGCCCGATCCAACATGGCTTCTCTCTCTTATGAATGAATGAAAGTGCTACAGCAGGGGTCCCCCAACTTTCGAAGTCTGCGGGCCCTTGAAATTCTGATACAGTGCGAAGGACACAGCCACAAAACGGCTGCCGCAAAAGGCAGGGGCAGCCACAAAATGGCTACTACAGCTTACCTTCAGTCACAGAGTCCTCGTGCTGCGGTGCCAGCAGCTGCCAAAGCAACTCTTTAAAAAAACAAAAACGAAATCTGCACAGCCCATCAAATCTCCAATTGCCTATCAAAACCCTTGCTGGGCAAAAGCGTGGCCCAATGATGTCACTTCCTGTGACCAGGGCCAGTGCTAGGCTTTCTGGCGCCCCAGGCGAATCACCCACTAGTCCCCCCCCCTCGTTATTAAAAAAATATAGGGAAAATGAAGAATTCCAAACTTGAAACTTTTCACATTCTTAATTTACTGATTTTTAATTTTTCCAAAAAATGTGACAAGTCATTTAAAAAATTGCGAGAAGAAGTGCTTGCCGGCCATGCCAGGAAGGAGGGTGGCGGGATAGGATGAGGCGGGAGGCCAAGACACACGTCAGGGAGAGAGGGGTGGCTTGGCTTTGTTGAGGGCAGCTTGGTGATGGGAGAGGACCAGGCGACAGTGGTCAGGAGCCGGAGTCATGCATTGGGGAGGGGGCACCCAGTGGTGCCCCCGAGGCCAGGTGGCGCCCTAGGCGACTGCCCACTTTGCCTACTCCCACGCACCAGCCCTGCCTGTGACATCATCGGGCCATGCACGCAAAGAGCGCACGGAAAAAGCATAGGAGGGGGCAGGGGCGTGGGGTTCAGTCTGGAGCACCAAAACCCTTAGTGCCGGGCCTGGCTCCAAGACAGGTGTTGGGGGGGCTCTGTGCTGCCCCCAGGCTCCAAACTGGGGGCCCCCTGCCCTACAGGATCACCGTAAGTCAACTGTGACTCGACGGCGCTTTCCACTATACGTCACAAAGTAATCCCTCGAAACAAAAACTTAAACCCGACGGGAGTGGAGGGCAGGGGAGAGACAGAAGACGAAAAAGAACTGAAGCAAAATCCTATCGGCCATCTTTCCTCCATCAAGACTGCAGACTCCCTTTGAGTGGGCTCCTGACCAAGGAAATATAACAAATTATCTCATTTGTTTCTGAAATGGTTTTCATTAGCCGTATCCTTTGTGTGCCTCCAAAGACCCAAAAGGTCACTCCTCTCGATCGCATTCCTCAGTTCTGCTGCCAGGACTCTTAGGCACCTGAATACACAAGCGCAGGATGCGGGGGAGGGGGGGAGAGGACATTCCCCATTCTTCAGTGCATTTGCCCGAATTCAGGGGAACGAGCAGCTGCCCTCCTCAGCGTTCAACCAAGAGTTTCCATGTTCTAATCTCAGACAAAACATACTATAAACTCGTATCGACTTGGGAACTTCCAACAGGTCCAGAATGCTGTAGCTTGACAATTAGTGGGAGCCAGACAGAGCTCCGTGGCGCAGAGTGGTAAAGCTGCAGTACTGCAGACTTAAGCTCTGCTCACGACCTGAGTTCGATCCCGGCGAAAGCTGGGTTCAAGTAGCCGGCTCCAGGTTGACTCCGCCTTCCGAGGTCGGTCAAATGAGTCCCCAGCTTGCTTTGGGGGGGGGGGGTGTGTGGAGTGTAGATGACAGGATTGCAATGAGAAGGAAAAGGAAAGGTCCCCTGTGCAAGCACCAGTCGTTTCCCACTCTGGGGTGACATTGCTTTCACAACGTTTTCACGGCAGACTTTTTACAGGGTGGTTTGCCATTGCCTTCCCCAGTCATCTACGCTTTCCCCCCAGCAAGCTGGGGACTCATGGAAGGCTGAGTCAACCTGGAGCCAGCTACCTGAAAACCCAGCTTCCGCCGGGGATCGAACTCAGGTCGTGAGCAGAGCTTGGGACTGCAGTACTGCAGCTTTACCGCTCTGTGCCACGGGGCTCTTTGCAATGGCAAACCAAGAAAATGCCAAAAAAATGTAACGATGTGATGTCCCCTCATGGCTCAGTGCTTGCACAGGAGACTACCTTTACCTTTTAAATGAAGCAGTGCACATCGCCCCCATTCCACAGAATCTCCATTGGTTGCCTATTTATTACTGAGCTCGGTTTAAGGTACTGGCTATCACATATGAAGCCCTCCGTGGTCCTGCCCCCCTCTTGTTTATGGGGCCGCCTCTCTCCTTATGCTCGGCCACAACAACTCCATTCATGTCAACAGGGGTTTCCACAGATGCCTAATGGGCGAAATCAACAACTGCTTGTGTGTGTGTTTTCTCTGTTGCTGGTCCCACTTTGTGGAATGCCCTGCCCAAAGAAGTCAGGAAGGGTCCTCTCTGTCAAGCATGCTATTTCTATGTGCCTAGTAGACAGGCCAGATACAAAGCAGAACATCACCCTGGCCTTCCCCCCACCACCTTCTCTAACCAAAGGGTGCATAATAAATCCATCTGAACCCAGGATGTTTAGAGTAACTTTGTATTAACAGTGTAGAGTGCCTCTCCCCCAGATTCACACAGCCAGGTCTTATCGGTTCTCAGAGAATGTGTGAGAAAGGGAGATGTTTTTATTAGCTGACATTCCTTAGCCATAAAAGAGATAATAGCAAGTAGCCTTTGAACCCGTGACTCATATTGCATCTTTATGTTATCCTTTTGAAGTTCTCCTATAAGTTACTATTCAATACTGTGTACGTCATTACTTCCAAGGAGTCTGTCCTTGGCCAAGCTATGGAGTTTTTACAATAAAGCAACTTTTGATTAAAGAACAAAAGCTTGATTATTGCCCACTCCTTCCAGAAACTGCAAAATTGAACTGCCCGAGAGAGCTTTTCTGCATGGGTAATAAGGGTGCACAGTACAAATTTTCCTGGGCAAATGATTGGGATTTGTAGTCTTTAATGCTGTTTGTAGCAAATTATAAGTAGGATTCTATTAAGTACGGTAATTTCTGTACCGCTTAATGTGTCAAATTAATGTTTATGCCAGGCTTCAGTTATTTCTGGTTGGTTCTGGGTCTCTAAAATCCGAACGGATTATTTATTAAATGCCTCGTTTTGTTGACGGTATTAACTCACTTTGTGTAATCCGCCTTGAGTCCACATGAGACAGTCAGACTACAAATAATGTACATAAATAAATGAAAATACATTCAGAGCCTGTTTTCCAAATCCTGCAACTTAGGGTGAGATCACACAAGAGATTTGGCCCGACCCAGCCACGCTCCCCCTCCAGATTTAATCTGCACGATTACACATGCACATCCCCCCCCCCTCCAAAAAAAGTCCTGTATTTACCTTGTTTTAGGATGAGCTGGGATGGGATTCAATACCTACCAGGAACTTCCCGGTAGCGAGTCTCTCAAGTCCACGAAGGACATTTCCCGGCTATCTGAATGGCCGGGGCGCATGAGGCACACACCCACATGCGGGGGAGCAGTCTGAATACTTCTCTTATGCGTGTGCAGCCTGTGTCTCTCCCAGCAACAGGGCAGGGACTGTGTGATTGCCACAGCACGCATTAAGGAGAAAAACAGGTTTCCTACCTGTAACTGATGATCTTCGAGTGGTCATCTGTGCAGTCACACTGATGGGATATAGGCGCCCGCGCCGATCTCGATCGGTATTCTTGAAAGCTGCGGATTTCCGCGCCCCAGGCCCAGTGCGCATGCGCAGAAGCCCCACCGCGCATGCTCACAGGGACCGGAGCGGACATCCCGCCAGTTCCTTCTGACCGCTGCGTAAGCCCTTAGAGATGGACCGGCAGCGGAGGGGAAGGAGGGCGGGTAGTGTGACTGCACAGATGACCACTCGAAGATCATCAGTTACAGGTAGGAAACCTGTTTATCTTCTTCGTGGTCTCTGTGCATCACACTGATGGGAGATTAGCAAGCCAGAGTCCTACCTGGAGGAGGGTGCAACGGTCCATCAGCGAGAAACCTCTTGAAGCACCGCACGGCCCACTGATACACGTCTACGCCAGTCCAGGTCCAACGCATAATGGCTCACAAACGTATGCGAGGAGGACCAAGTGGCAGCATCACAAATGTCTTTCAGTGGTATTCCTCTCATAAAGGCTGCCGAGGTCGCTAGGGCTCTAGTGGAATGAGCTCTAACCTGTCTTGGCAGGGGTTGTTTGTTCAACAGGTAGCACAGCTTTATAGTCTCAGTTATCCACTTCGAGATCCGCTGTGGCGAAACTCTCACACCTTGCGACGTTGTGGAATATGAGACAAAGAGTCTAGGGTCCTTACGTTCAGGCCTTACTCTATGTAAGTAAAACGAGAGTGCCCTCTTTACATCTAGTGTATGGAGTCTCCTTTCCGACTCCGTACTTGGATTAGGAAAGTACGTGGGTAGGTAAATTTCCGCGTTCAGGTGAAAGGCGGAGGTTACTTTCGGGAGAAAGGTTATATCAGGGCGTAGCCCCACTCCCTCCGCGCTGAATCTCAAATATGGGTCGTCGCAGCGCAGTGCTGCCAGTTCACCGACCCTGCGAGCAGAGGTAACGGCCACTAAGAAGGCTGTCTTCCAGGATAGTAATTGCAAGGAACATGTCGCCATAGGCTCGAAGGGTTTCCCTGTTAAAGCCCGCAATACTGCTGGGAGGTCCCAAGCAGGAGCAGGGACTCGTACCGCGGGGTACAATCTTGCCAGGCCCTTTAAGAACCGTTTCGTATCAGGGTGTGAGAACACCGAGTGGCCTTCAAGTTGCTCATGATTAGCCGATATGGCGGCTAAGTACACTCTCACAGATGACACTGTCAGTCCCTTGTCAAGGAGTGAGAGTAGAAAGTCTAGTATTAGTGGGAGACCTGCAGTCTTGGGTTCCCTGTTAGTTCTAATCACAAATTGGCTAAACCTTGCCCATTTATATCCATACGATTTCCTAGTGGATGATTTTCTACTGTTTAGCATGACATCCAGGGCTCTATCAGATAACCTTGTCACACCAGTCTCCACGCCGTGAGTTTCAAGTGAGGCACGTCGTGGTGAATCACTCGTCCCTCGTGTGATAGCAGAAGGTCTGAGTTCGTTGGAAAGTGGTGGAACATTCCGCCGGACAGCTTCAGTATCGGGGAGAACCATTGTTGTCTGGGCCACCATGGTGTGATGAGGATCCCCTTGGGGCGTTCGAATTGAATCTTGTGAACCACCCTTGTGATTAGTGGGATCGGTGGGAAGAGGTACACATGTAAGCGAGCCCATGGGATCAGTAACCCGTCTCCTAACGATAGAGGGTCCGCACCCCCTCTGCAGCAAAATTTGGCGCATTTCGAGGTGTTGCGTGTGGCGAAGACATCCACTTCCGGTGTGCCCCACTTCTGGAATACCGGTTGGAGGAACTCCCAATTGAGTTCCCACTCGTGGAGTGAGGCCCCTCCTCGACTGAGGTAATCTGCACAGGCATTCAGATTGCCCGGTAAGTGCGTGGCTACTAGGGTAGCGTCCGATTCTCTGCAGATTTCCCAAATCTTTAGTGCTAGAAGGCATAACTTTCGTGAGACTGTACCGCCCTGCCTGTTCACGTAAGATAGGGCTGTGGTGTTGTCTGTCAAGATCGCTACTGTTTTCCCCACAATTAGGTGTCTGAATGAGAGAATGGCATGATGTATGGCCAGCAGCTCCAGGAAATTGATGTGGTAGCGCAGAAGATTCTGAGGCCATCTGCCCCCCACACACATGCCTTCTGCGTGTGCTCCCCAGCCCCATAAGGATGCATCCGTCGTTATGGTCAACGTAGGGGTCTGTCTGTGGAACGGGGCCCCTTGGAGGAGGTTGTGCTCCTCCTGCCACCAGGATAGGGTCCAGACTACCGTCGCAGGGACAGTCAGTTGGCGCGAGGGGAGATCTGTCTGACAGTTGAACATGCGCAGGAACCACAACTGTAGTATTCGCATGTGGAACCTGGCGAATTTCAACACTGCTGTTGTCGCTGCCATCAGTCCCAGGAGGCGTTGGACTTGGAACGCTGTGACTGTAGGGTTGGTTAGGAATACATGAATCAGAGACCTGATGTCCTCCGCCCTTTGTGTCGGGAGGAATGCCTTGCAGGTTTGTGAGTCCAGAATGGCCCCTATGAACCGTACCCTCTGAGAGGGCTGCAGTGCCGATTTCTTTAGGTTGACCTGTAAGCCTAAGTTTCGCAGAAGGGTTAAGGTGACCTCTATATGCTGTAGTAATAGAGGTTGTGAGCTTGCCACCAGCAGCCAATCGTCTATGTAAGGAAAGATAGTGATTCCTTGTAGACGTAGATGGGCTGCCACCACCACCATAGTTTTTGTAAACACTCTCGGTGCCGTGGAGAGGCCAAAGGGCAAAGCTTTGTATTGGTAGTGGGAGTCTCCAATTGCAAACCTGAGAAACTTCCTGCAGTCCTGATGTATCGTTACATGAAAGTAGGCGTCTTGCAGGTCTAGCGTGGCCATCCAATCGCCTTGGTTCAGGAGGGGTAGGATGTTTTGCAGAGAGACCATTCTGAATTTTTGGTTTGGAATGAACTGGTTCAGGCCTCGTAGGTCCATAATGGGTCGAAGGCCTCCATCCTTTTTGGGAATGGTAAAATATCGGGAGTAGAAGCCTTGTCCCATCTGGTTGGTTGGTACCTGTTCTATTGCGTCTTTCAGGAGAAGGGATTGAACCTCTGTCCTTAGTGTGGGGGATACCCTGGTGTGGATGACTGTGGGAACTGTCGGGTTTTCTCTGAATTCTATTTGATAACCCATCCGGATTATCGACAACACCCATTTGTCCGTAGTGATTGTGGACCATGCCCGGTAGTATGGGAAAGTCTGGTACGGTCCGGGTCCAAAGGGGAGGGGGTAAAACGGGGGGAAGGGCAGTCAAAGACCCTGTTTAGACGGTCTATTCCCTTTTTGTCTGGATTGCTGTGACGGAGTAGGTGAGTACTTCGTTTTGGGGTTGTACGGAGGTTTGGAGTAAGATGTGGAGCCTTTAGGCCTCCATTGTTGTTCTGCGGGTTGCTTGGAGAACGGCTTCTTACTCCACGGTTTGTTCCAGGAACGTCTGCTTTGGGTCCTAGATGAGATGGGAACCCCCAAATTGCGAGATGTTTTAATGCTTTTATCCATCTCCTGTAGTGTGGCATCTGTAGTGGAGCTGAATAATCCACTTCCATCGAATGGGAGATCTTCGATGCAGGATTGAGTATCCGGCTGGAGCGCTGTAGATCTCAGCCAAGAGTGACGTCTTAAGGTGATCGCTGAGGTAAGTGTCTTTGCTGCAATGTCACCTGCGTGTTTTGCCGAATTGATTTGTTGTTTTGCTAATGCAATGCCTTCCCTTTGTATCTTCTTCATTGCCTGTTTAGTTTGTTCGGACAGGTCTGGTAGAGCCGATAATTGGTCCCATAGGGCGTATTGGTAACGGCCCATACACGCTCCATAATTTGCAACTTTTATTCCTAACGAACCTGCTGTGTAGAACCTTCTGCCCAGGTTATCTAGCTTTTTTCCCTCTTTGTCTGGGGGAGCAGCGTGTGTCTTTCTGGCCTTCGAGGATGACGCTACTACTACCGAGTTTGGTTTTGGGTGTGTAAATAAAAACTCTGCTGTGGACTCCTGGACTCGGTACATATGGTCCAGCCTTCGGGAGCTTATCGGTGTTGAAGCTGGTTTGTCCCACGACGATTTTGTGGTGTGGAGCATGACTGTTGTAAGCGGTAAAGCGACGGCCGTCGAGGTGTCTAGCTGGACGACATCGAACACGTTGTCGGTAACTACCGGCTCCGGCTGGACCGTCGGTAGCGACAGGGTGTGTGCCATCCGTTTAATTAGGTCCCCGTACGATTTTAGGTCCTCGGATGGGGATATGGGGAGTTCCTCGCCCACCTTACTCGATGGTGCCGGTTCCTCTGGGGAGGAAATGTCGTGGACTTCCCGGGGGGAGCCTTCCTCTGATCTGGGGGAGCCTTCTATGGACTCCGAGTGCTCCGAAGAATGTCTGGGCGTCTCCGACGCTCTCGGCGACTCAGGGGTCTTCCGGCTCTCCGAACTCCGCCGTCGAGGGGAAGTTTTCTGTGTCTTTGGCGGTGTGTCAGGTGGTTTGGACACCGACGCCGACGCTGTGTGTCTTGGTCGGTAAGATGTCCGGGATCTGACCAAGGCTTCGGACTGCTGGTCCCAATCTAGGTGTCTGGGTGGGAACCAGGGAAACATGGAGGGCATAGGGCAAGACCCATATAGGTATTGCCATTGCCTCTGATCCCACGACATTGGGGGCGGTGGTTTCCGAGGAGAGCGATCTCTGTTGCGAGAGCTTTCCTCTGAATCTCAGGATCGATGTCGGCCCCGAGGGCTACGCCGAGGGCTGCTTGAGTCGTCGCGCCTGGGATCTTTCCTAGGCGTGGTGGATCGATCCTTCTTGGGGCTTCGGGTTCGCCGCTCGTCAGGGCTGACCGACGGGTCTCGGGCCGGTGTTCGGGGCTGAGCAGTGTCCTCTACAGTATGTATTTCTAGTGGACTGCCCTCCGCTCCCGACCGTTGCGACAGATCGAAGTCGCGGTCCGAATCCGAAGAGATGGCGATTTGCGTCGACATCGATGCCAGTGTCGGGGGGCTTGGACGGCGGCGAGGGGAAGCGAACAGCTTCAACGGCGGTACTCTCGCTGCCGATTCCGACGGCGACGTCGGGAGCGAAGTCGCGGACGATCGATGTTTGTCCGACTTTTTCCTCTTCTTCGCTTCCGACTGGAGTCCCTTCTCCTCCCTTAGCCGTTTTGCAGGAGTGGAGGAGGCGGACTTTGATGCCGAGCCCGTTTTTGTGGGGCGATCGGCGTCGGGGGCACTCTTGTCGGTGCCGAGCGATTCTGATGTCGACGGCTTGTGCGACGGCGCCGACATTTTCTTAGGCGACAGAGCTTTCTCCATCAGTGCCGCCGCCAAACGGCCCGCGCGGTTTTTCTTCGTCTGGCGGGAAAACTTCGCGCAGTGAGCACACGCGTCAGGGATGTGTGCTTCTCCTAGGCAAAAAAGGCAAAGAACGTGCCCGTCTGTGGGAGCGATTTTGCTGCCGCAGTTCTTGCACCGTTTGAAAAATCCCCACCGTTGTTCCATGCGGGGGGGGGGGGGGAAGGGCGGGAAGAGAGATTTGAGGAGAAAGTCCCGAAAAGATTTAGTCTTCCCGCTCCCTAGTCTTTACAAAGACTGTTGTGTGGTCCAAGCCAAAACAAAATTTGTCAAAATCCAAAAGAAAAACAACTTCCAAGAAAGGATTCCACCGACCGTGGCGAGAGATCGACTGATCCAAGCGGCGGTCAGAAGAGAACTGGCGGGATGTCCGCTCCGGTCCCTGTGAGCATGCGCGGTGGGGCTTCTGCGCATGCGCACTGGGCCTGGGGCGCGGAAATCCGCAGCTTTCAAGAATACCGATCGAGATCGGCGCGGGCGCCTATATCCCATCAGTGTGATGCACAGAGACCACGAAGAAGATCTGGCTTTTTCAAAGGCGGGAGACGGCCATGGCAAATTCCCTGTGTGATCTCACCCCTGGTTTACCCCACGTGGTTTTACTCATACTTTCTAAATACCTGGAGAGCAGTAACCCAGCTTCCAATTTCCAGTTTGCCACTCACAGCAGTCTTTAAAAACAACTCTATGAGCTGCTCAAGTAGAAGACAATGTACAACCAAGGATAAAATTCTTATTTCTGTGACCGTTTACATTGCAGAAATCAACAACCCGTCGCGGAACTAACAAGTATTGAGATGCCCCAGTAACCTCCACGGATGAGAGTTAAATTCTGTTGCAACGGATGAGGATACGACATCCAGGGCATCTCAGGCAACATCTCTAGGTGTATGCCCAAAATAATTTGCCAGTGGTTTTCACTGTCTTCCTTTCCTTTCCCCCCCCCACCCCCGCTTTTGAATTTAATACAAGGGCACATGCTATAGTGCCTTTACGTTTTTACAAGTGTTATTCCAATAAAAAATAAATAACCACATCAAGCTTTTTGTATAACATTTAAGCCACACTTGATTTCATTCCCCTCCTAGTCAAATATTTCAAGTACTCACTGCTACTGGAACGCAAAGTTAATGTGAGACATTTCTAAATTTGTTCATCAAAATCAGTCCAAATAACTAAGCAAAATGACTTCATGCTTTACGTAGGTATCAGATCATTTTCCGGGAAGCTTTTTTTTCAATTTCTATTGTGGTCCCCCCCCCCCCGAAAATGCTCATGGGTGTGATAAGACATGCTCAGACATGTTAGTAATCGTGATGTACAACTCTACAGGTCAAAGTGAACGGTCTGAATTGCGGCTGGAGAAAAGACTGGCATCCAGTGAAGCATTTTTTTATATTGCTGTGGCACTGCAAACCTGCACGGGGTGGCTGAAGATCCCCTGGGATTACAACTCATTTCCTGGCTACAGGGATCAATTCCCCTGGAGAAAAGGGCTGCTTTGTATGGTGGACACTGTGACACTGTATCTAGCGAAGGTCCTCCCCTCCCCAAACTCCGCCCACCCCAAGCTCCACCCCTAAAATCTCCAGGTATTACCCAAACCAGAGCTGGCAACCGTATGTTGGCGAGATATAGCCCATACGGCTCACACCTGCTGGCAGCTGCATTTTTAAACCAGCTGAAGCTCACCATGTTCTATCAGGGAGCCCAATAGAGAACACACTGTCAATCCTTCCTCTAAGCTGTAGAGTCTTGTGAGCAAAAAATTCTTTTTGTCAGCTACTGGCATTAAAGCTGTGAGCTGCTGCATAAATTAACCGGGGCCGTTTTGTTTGAGCCAAGACAAAAATGTGTGAGCCGGAGACGGAAAAAAACGTGAGCTAGCTCACGCTAACTCAGCTTAGAGGGGAAACTGCACACTGTAGTATTCCACCCTGAGCGGAATGAGGGCCTGAATATGAACTGCGGCAACGTCCTGCCTGTCAAAGCAGGGATGACTGAAATGGGTCCTGGGGTCCTGTTTCATCCAAGGACACCTGAGATATACAGCCACCCAGACCTTTTTGGTTTTTTGCAGAAAAAGCCTAGTAGGAGCTCCCCTGTGCCTTCTCCTGTGTACCTGCCACAGTGGGCATGCTGGGGAAGGCTGAAGCCATCGGGGAGGTGGGAGAGCCAGCTTGGTGTCAGGAGAGCCAGTTTGGTATAGTGGTGAAGTGTGTGGACTCTTATCTGGGAGAACCGGGTTTGATTCCCCACTCCTCCACTTGCACCTGCTGGAATGGCCTTGGGTCAGCCAGAGCTCTGGCAGAGGTTGTCCTTGAAAGGGCAGCTGCTGTGAGAGCCCTCTCCAGCCCCACCCACCTCACAGGGTGTCTCTATATCAGGAGTGGCCAACGGTAGCTCTCCAGATGTTTTTTTTTTGCCTACAACTCCCATCAGCCCCAGACAGCATGGCCAATGGCTGGGGTTGATGGGAGTTGTAGGCAAAAAAAAAAAAAAAACTACTGTTGGCCTACCCCTGCTCTATATGAAAGCCAGTATGATAGGAGAGCCAGTTTGGTGTAGCGGTTAAGTGTGCGGACTCTTATCTGGGAGAACCGGGTTTGATTCCCCACTCCTCCACTTGCACCTGCTGGAATGGCCTTGGGTCAGCCATAGCTCTGGCAGAGGTTGTCCTTGAAAGGGCAGCTGCTGGGAGAGCCCCCTCAGCCCCACCCACCTCACAGGGTGTCTGTTGTGGGGGAGGAAGGTAACATTGCCACTCACAGCAGTCTTTAAAGCCAACTCTGTGAGCTGCTGATTGTGAGCCGCTCTGAGACTCTTTGGAGTGGAGGGCGGGATATAAATCCAATATCTTCATCTACCACACAGGGTGTCTATTTTGGGGGAGGGGAAGGGAAAGGAGATTGTGAGCCGCTCTGAGACTCTTCGGAGTGGAGGGCGGATATAAATCCAATATCTTCATTTACCTCATAGAGTGTCTGTTGAGGGGGAGGAAGGTAAAGAAGACTGTGAGCCCCTCCGAAACTCTTCGGAGTGAAGGGCAGGATATAAATCCAATATCATCATCATCTTCTCCCCACGCCTGACAGCGATGCTGATCTTGTGAATTTAGGCGGAGGTGTTTGTGAATTTCCTGCACTGTGCAGGGGTCCCTGGGGATCCTTTCCGACACTCTCTATGCCAGCTGGAGCCCTGGCCAGACCAGGCGGAGCTCCACCCCTGGGCACTCATGCCCTAAAAAAACCCTGCAGCCGCCAGCTGTCCAAACATAAGATATCCATTACTGGCCAGAAGTTTAAATCTTTGGGGTCTGAGGAGGATTGTCTCAAATGCCACCTTTGAGGCACGTGTAATAACTCTCTCCCTCTACAAACCATTCACTGCTCCAATGACCCAACTGGACCCTGCTGGGTACTATAAAAAGCCATTATGGTCCAGAATGGATCACAGATGAGGTAGGATACTTATCTGCTTCTCCAGGTGTCAACACTCATGAAAACTTGATAATGGTATTAGGGCTCGTTTTTTGTAGCAGAAATTCCTTTCATATTAGACTATACTCCCCTGATGTAGCCAAACCTCATGGAGCTTACAGTAGGCCTTGTACGAAGACCCCTGTAAGCTCTTGGAGGATTGGCTACCTCAGGGGTGTGTGGCCTACTATGCAGGGGTGGAATTCTAGGAGAGCTCCTTTGCATATTAGACCACACCCCCTGATGTAGCCAATCCTCCTGGAGCTTACAGTAGACCCTGTACGAAGAGCCCTGTAAGCTCTTGGAGGATTGGCTACGACAGGGGAGTGTAGTCTAATATGCAAAGGAGTTCCTGCTACAAAAAAAAGACCTGATGGTACCCTCCAGTGACACCGGAACTGATCTGCAGCAACAACAAAGTTATCCAAGTATCCTACCAAATACCAGCATGGCTACCCTCCAAAACTATCTTCATGGAAGGCACCACATTCAACTGCATGGAGTGGAAATCCAGGTATCTGACAAAAGGAAAGCTCACACCCTGAAAATCTTGTTGGTCTCTAAGGTGCTACTGGACTAGAATCCAACAGAGTTCAAGTTGTCAAAGATGCAACCAATTTTATCTGAAAAATGACTAGGAAGAAGGCCACATTGGTATGATGTTGGGGAGAGACGGCGGCTCAGTGGTAGAGCATCTGCTTGGTAAGCAGAAGGTCCCAGATTCAATCCCTGGCATCTCCAACTAAAAAGGGTCCAGGCAAGTAGGCGTGAAAAACCTCAGCTTGAGACCCTGGAGAGCCGCTGAAAGTCTGAGTAGATAAGACTGACTTGGATGGACCCAGGGTCTGATTCAGTAGAAGGCAGCTTCATATGTTCATATGTTCATGGGGAAGGATGGTGGCTCAGTGGTAGAGCATCTGCTTGGTAAGCAGAAGGTCCCAGGTTCAATCCCCGGCATCTCCAACTAAAAAGGGTCCAGGCAAGTAGGTGTGAAAAACCTCAGCCTGAGATCCTGGAAAGCCACTGCCAGTCTGAGTAGACAAGACTGACTTTGATGGACCCAGGGTCTGATTCAGTAGAAGGCAGTTTCATATGTTCATATGATGTGCAGGCCAGGCTGATGCTGGGGCAAAATCTCCTTCACCATTTTACACAAATAGAGCAGTGGTGGTAAGATTGTTTCTCCCTCCATCGCTGCCACAGAACAGACATGAAGTTGTTCTCTGGACTAGGGTTTCCCATCCTGGGAGTCAGGACCCAAAAATGGGTTGGCAAAGGCTCTGGAAGCAGGTTGAGGGCCAGCACTCCCTGCCCTGTCCACTGCTGTCTTTGGTCAGAAATCAAGATCTGACCTCGTTTGGTGTAGTGATTAAGTTCACAGACTCTTGTCTAGGAGAACCGGGTTTGATACCCCACTCCTCCACTTGCAGCTGCTGGAATGGCCCTGGGTCAGCCATAGCTCTTGTAGGAGTTGTCCTTGAAAGGGCAGCTTGTGTGAGAGCCCTCTCAGCCCTACCTACCTCACAGGGTATCTGTTGTGTGTGTGGGGGGGGGAAGGTAAAGGAGACTGTGACCGCTCTGAGATTCAGAGCACAGAGTGGGATATAAATCCAATATCATAATCTTCTTATTCAATGTCATATATTTTTTCTTCACTGCACATTCATTTTGATCAAATAAAACGTGTCCTGGTGGTTACTAGAATGACTTTGAGTCTTAGGTGGGAATTAGAGGAAGAAATTGACGACATTGGATTTATATTCCGCCCTCCACTCAAGAGTCTCAGAACGGCTCACAATCTCCTTTCCCTTCCTCCCCCACAACAGACACCCTGTGAGGTGGGTGGGGCTGAGAGGGCTCTCCCAGCAGCTGCCCTTTCAAGGACAACCTCTGCCAGAGCTATGGCTGACCCAAAGGCCATGCCAGCAGCTGCAAGTGGAGGAGTGGGGAATCAAACCCTGTGAGGTGGATGGGGCTAAGAGAGCTCTCTCAGCAGCTCCCCTTTCAAGGACAACCTCTGCCAGAGTTATGGCTGACTCAAAGGCCATGCCAGCAGCTGCAAGTGAAGGAGGGGGGAATCAAACCCTGTGAGGTGGGTGGGGCTGAGAGGGCTCTCACAGCAGCTACCCTTTCGAGAACAACCTCTGCCAGAGCTATGGCTGACCCAAGGCCGTTCCAGCAGCTGCAAGTGGAGGAGTGGAGAATTAAACCCGGTTCTCCCAGATACGAGTCCGCACACTTCACCACAACACCAAACTGGCTTGAGAAGAAGGCAGTTGAAGGCTGAAATGTAACCTCCACATGAAAAGAGCTGGTTTTTATACTCCGCTTTCTTCTACCTAAGGGAATCTCAAAAGCAGCTTACAATTGCCTTCCTTCCTCCACCCACAGCAGTCACCTTGTGAGACAGATGGAGCTGAGAGAGCTCTGAGAGAACCATGACTGACCCAAGGTCACCTGGCTGACTTCGTGTGGAGAAGTGGGGAATCAAACCCACTACTGCCACTACTTTTTAAAAAAGAATTACAACAGAGGGGGAAAAATAATGTCTCCTTTTAAATCAACAGGCAGATGCAGCTTCAAAAGCAAGATTCCCTTCAGCTGTCAGGCCAGCTATCAAAGCCGTACAAAAGAGATCCAACGTTATAAAGCCTTAAAACAGAAAGGTTTCCCTCTCCTCCTTTTCTCAACCCCCTCCCTGGAGGAAAAGATGTTTGATTAAAGGATTGCGATAATTAGAACTGATCGTCTCAGGGACACATTTTAGGCGCCGGAAGTTTCACGAGGAAGAAACAAGCAGGGAGGAAGGAGGATGAATTCCTTCAAGCAAGCTGTAACAGTTTCTGGATTTCCTGGCATTGGTACCACATTTATCTTTCCGTTGCTCACAGAACAGGCCCTTATCCTTCTTCAGCAGCAGGAACTGCCCAAGCACCACACAGGCCTTAGCCTTTGTCTTCCAGTTTCTCGCCAAGCAAGAAACGTGAAGTGATGGTATCGCTTTACTCTGCTCTGGGAAGACCTCACCCTAGTTTTGTGTTCAGTTTCAAGCACCACATTTTAAGAAGGATGTAGACAAGCTGGAACG